>NW_027185771.1:34278036-34364286 GCF_028583685.1 Petaurus breviceps papuanus
CTCTGTCTCTCTGTCTCTGTCTCTGTCTCTGTCTCTGTCTCTCTCTCTCTCTCTCTCTCTCTCTCTCTCTCTCTCTCTCTCTCTGTCTCTCTCTTTCTCTCTCTCTCTCTCTCTTTCTCTCTCTCTCCTCTCTCTTTCCCTTCCTCCCTCCCTCCCTTCCTTTCTCTCCCTCTCTCACTGCTCTAAGCAATTCTCTCCTACTATAAGCTGCCAAGGAGAATACTGATCCACCCTGGTCACAAGAATTTCCTCATGTGATTGTGACTTTCCTCTGTACCAAGAAGTCAGAGAGCTCAGTCCTATTCCTGTGTTCATATTACATATATCATGGGGCTCCAGGGGAAAAAAAAGTGTTTTTCAAATCTTAGAGCATTATAGATACATACAGTCAAACAGATACAGCCTTTCTGGTGCCGATTTCTTTTGAGGAAATGCATTAAAAAAATAAAAAGAGGGAGGCAGACCACATGATCTGTAAGGTTCTCTAATCAGTTACTCTGCATAATAAGCCTTTCTGCCCCATTCTGTTCAAATGTGGCACACTTATGCTAGGGACAGGAGTTTTGTCAGCCTGCTGCCCTGATGTGAATGCAGAAGTGCAGAACTCCAGGCCTCCTCTGAGCTCCAGTGATTACAGGCTTCTCTCCACATGCGGCAGCACAGGCAAGGAGATGTGTTGGGGTGGTGTCTTTATCCTAAGAGAGCCTCCAGACCCCAGAGGCAGCTGCCTCCTGGGGAAGCACCGCCACACAAAGAGGCACATTTACATTCATGTGCTGTTGCTGTTTCAAGCATTGGACACTGAGGACATCTGCTTAAAGTCTCTCATTAGAAATTAATGGGAAAACTCCAATTGTGCTTTATTAGACACCGAGCTGTGAAATGAATGCTGCACACAGCAAAGGAGACGTTATTTATATCCATAATATTTTATAAATTAAAAGCAGAAGAAATTGACACAGCAGAAGGATACCAGGCAGTAAAGTCACAAAGAGAAAGTCTGGGTTGCTGATAATTTGCAGGTGAGAAGGGTATGAAACAAGCAGCAGATCCTTTCCCATTGGCGAGTACCCAAGAGTTCCATTTAAATCAAAGAATCAAAGCATGTCAGATCTGGAAAGGGTGTCAGAATCTAGAACGTAGATTGCCAAAGATAAAACTGGTCCTTAGAACATAGAACACAGAGCTAAAAGGGACATTAGAACACAGAACATCAAAGTTTGGAAGTCATCAACCATGTTACCCTTGCCTGAAGACTGAAACTCAGTAGGAGTGAGGGTCACTTCCTAAAGACCACATACCCAAAGTGAAACAGGAACCAGCTTATAAAATTCCTCATCAACCAATACCCTCCATTCCTTCCATGCCACAGACAGGCCAAATAGGCTTCTATTTTGTATGTTCCTTTTACTACTGTTCCTTATACAGGAACATAAAATAACAATCCTTAACTTTAATTAATAACAGATTTAGAGCAGGCCCATTGGATACATTCTTTCTCTCGACTTACCAAGTCTTCTCGTCTATAAGGGCTGCCTTTCACTTTAGTAGCACCAGAGACTGGGGGCTCAATGGCTGAATAATTGACAAAAACTGCAGGTAGGGCATGAAACGTTTAATTGATTCCTAGTATCCCTTCAGTGAAATGCACTGAAGAGTTAATTATTTTTTCCGCAGTTGGGACTCAGCTGTTGTTTCCAGTGGGATTAAACAGCTGTCAGCATTGTTAATGACATCAAATTCCAGCACCACCATTTGCTCTGCACACCCCCCTACCTAGAAAGTGGGCATGGCCATAGGGAAAGTGCTGCCATATCCCCCTTTCTGGAGGCATAGGAATCTGTGGGAAGATAAGGGCCCTTATTACAAAACTACAGACCGGAGCTTCTGTTGATGGAATCTCGTAATGAGTAATTAAGCTACTTTGCAGAAGTCAGCGCTGTCATGTCGGCAGCCGGGCACTTTCATTCCCTGGTGGATGCAGCTGGAGAGGCCTAGGAAGGTGATAAAAGAAAGAAAAATAGAATGATTCTGGAAATATCTCGGTGTAACTCTAGTGTTTTAATACCAAAGGAGCTACTAAATAATTAGCCACCCGAAGGAAACTTCTGCCTGCAAACAGGGCATGTCTGAAAACATCTGGAATCATACCGTATGTCTCTTAAGTAGCAAACAAGGAGAATATCTTTATTCTTAACTTGGTTTTTCCTCCCTCTTTCTCCAACATTTTTCTGTGAACAGTTTTTACCCCCAAAGTGCCAACCCAGTAAATGAAAATATTGTTTGAGAAAGTGTCCTAGAGGGCTCTTCTGACCCCTTTAAAGAAAGGAGAGGGAGGGACAATGGTGGAGATAGGAGAAGGGGACTTCAAGAGTTGTGAACTGGGACTGCTGCTTCCTTTCCTGACCAGAATTGAGACTCTCCTATCCCAGAGAATTGCTTATTTAGATCTTGAAGGAACCTCTGGGGTCAGATAGTCTCCTCCCCTAATTGTCTACATGAGGACACTGAGGCCCAGAAAAATTCAACACAGGCAGTAAGTGAGATAAGTGGTATTTGAACCCAGGTTCTGTGACTTCATATCCAACGCTCCTTCAATTCTGCTGTGTTTTGGTTTTAACACACACAAAAGCCAATTTATTCTTCTCCTTCCTCTCTTCTTTTCTCCACTTGCATTTTTTTTAATCTAAATATCTAGACTTATCCCAGGCCAATTATCACCTTAATTACTTGAGTTATATAATACTAGAAAAACTCGGTTGGATTCCTATCTGATGACGGGAGGGTTAAATAAAAGAAAATCACAGCAAAACCATTTGTTTGAAATGCACTCAGGTTTAGGGAAACGATTTTTAATATCCATGTGACACAGAAATAATGCCATTAAATGAATAACCAACTTCTACAACAGATAATGAAATATGAGAGGGCTAAGTGTCACATCAATAAACATCTTAATTGAATAACTTCAAGCTAACACTTGAGGACAGAACCCTGATCAAGGATTAAAATCCCTTATGTCTTCAGGCAATGCATCAATGCATCTGTGCCACTAATCTAATGGGCCACACCCACCTGAACAGAACCAGCTCTGGTTACAGAAGATACTCCACTTGGTCCCAAATAGAAAGGGCCGGTGGCAATCTTTATATTTTTTGCGTATACACATACATACTCCACACGTACACATGCATGTGTATCTATCTATGTGTGCACATATTCTAAATGTGTGTATGTACTTTAGTACCTATATGTGTTTTTATTATTGTACTATATTACTATCTGCTTAATCTATATACAGACATACATGTACATACTCTCTCTTTTGGCCAAAGTGAAATGATAATAACAGTAATAATAACAACTCTTGTAACAGAAACAAATTAAATTTAAAAAAATAACAGCTAGCACTTATAGAGCACCTTAAGACAAATATCTTATTTTATCCAATCCTTAGAGATAGGTGCTATTATTATCCCATTTTACATGTAAGAAAACTGAGGCACACAGCAATTAAGTGACTTGCCCAGGATCACACAGCTTGTAAGCACCTGAGGTAAGATTTAAGTCTAGGGCTTGATATGGAGCACTGCCTAGTTTCTGAGGCATACTCCCAGAGAATGCTGAGTTAAACAAAACATTTATTTAGTGATCATTCAGAGGGGGCTTAGAGCTTTAGTTAAGGCATAGTCCTTACACTCTTTACAAGTCTAGGATGGAAGTAAGATTCAAACGTGAATAACTGTGATACAGGTTAAGTATTGTAGACCTACCTGATAAGTGTGTTAGCTGGTGCCCAACAGTAACTTAGGGTGTCCTCATTATAGTCCCTTGTGGCCTAAATACAAAAAGAAAAATTTGTGATCTGTAGACCAACACAGAGGCAGCAAAATCTCTTAATTGATACTTTGCTGAGTATTTTTTTTTTTTTTTTGCTTTTTGGAGGGCAATTGGGGTTAAGTGACTTGCCTAAGGTCACATGGCTAGTTTTTGTGTTAAGTGTCTGAGGTCAGATTTGAACTCAGGTCCTCCTAACTCCAGGGCCAGTGCTCTATTCACTGCACCTCCTAGCCACCCCTGCTGAGTATTCTTTCCAGGCCATGGCTAGACCTCTCTCTGTCAGCTGCTTGCTGCTCTATGATCCTGAGGATTAGTACTCTTTAGTTTTCCCCTCTCTACTTTATCTTTCACCATATATGAGTCACAAGATCATAGAATTTAGAGGGATCAAATTTTTAAAAATCAATCTCTCATGTTGTATAGATAAGGAAACCAAGGCATGGAAAGGGTGAGGGTCTTACCTAGGATTTCACAAGTTGAAATGAGAAGTTTGAATTTGAACTCACTGCTTCTGGCTCCATGTCCAGGCATCACATAGCTTCTATTGAAGTATCTCAGTATCTTTTACTGAGCTACATCATCAGAGCAGAGGATCCAGTTCGAAACAGAGCCAGGCTTAGGCCAGATAGTGAGATCAGAAAAGTTTTATGGTTTGTATTAGTTTTGGAGGGAGGAGTTACACTTTTGTCACTCCTCTGTATGCCCTACTTCTACATACAGGGCCATCAATACAGTCATGAAGCCCTGGAGTACTGCGGGTTGTACTGGGAGTCTAGGTCATACATCATACTAGCTATAACTACATTATGGAGTCAGCTTTGGGAAGCCTAGAGCATCTGAGGTATAATCTACCTTAAAACATGGACTCTCGAAGCAGGTAGGGGCGTTAAAACAGAATGTTAGAGCTGGGAGCAATACTGGAACCTAGAAAACAGAGCATTGTTGCTGACAGGCCTTACAACATAGAATTTTTGAGGTAGAAGGTATCTTACAACATAGAGTATCCAACTTTAAGCAACCTTTAAACATAGAAAATAAAAACCAGGACTAGAAGGAGCCTTAGAACATAGAACACAGAATGTCAGAGCCAGAAAGAACCTTAGAGCCTCCATTGTGCAGCTGGAAGGGATGTTAGGAACAATCTAGTTGACCTGAACAGGGAAGTGACTTGCCCAGGTCACCCAGCTGTCAAAGCTGTCCTGCAAACCTGGGCTTTCACACTCTAGTCTAGGCTCTTTCCACCCTGCCATGCGGCTTCTCCCATTTTCCCTCTGCAACTTGATCGATACCATTGTCATGACTCCAGAGAGGTGGACGGATGTTTTTTTCACTGCTAGCCCCTTGCAAGGCTCTAATTGAAAATGACTTTCACCCATCACCTTGTAAAACACACCTGCTTCTTTCCTATCTGCATCTTTAAGCAGTTTTGAAATGAGAATTGATTGTGCTGCTCAAACTCTCAAAACCTTCGACTCTCAAATAATCCTAGGACACACTAGCCATCCCACCAGAGTCTCAGATTTGCTATAGATTTGAAATAGATGGATTGGTCACTGAAAATAGGACTGACCAAGCTCTGACAAGGAACAAGGAAATTTAGTAAGTGATATTACTATGTCATAATAATAACAATGGCACTCAATATCCACAAGACTCAACATTTTACAGAGTGCTTTCCCCACTACAACCTTTGGAGTTATAATTTGCTTTATAAAGTGCCTCTTTCTTAGCCCCTCTCCTCGGTGTAATAGTAAGGGAATTTGAAGATCTTCCCTGCCCCTTAATGGGTCTTACTTGGAGCCCAACAAGAGAAGCTTGCTTAGTGGAGGCTTGTTTTTCGGGAAGACCCACAACCTTTTGTTACTTTGTAATTAGGAAGTGGGTCACAAAGGCAGTGACATTCTCTGACCCTAGAGAAGGATATATACATGTGTGTATGTGTATACACACACCCTGAGTGAGATTTTGCTTTGGGGATCATTCATGGGAAGAGTTGTGTGATTTGGCCAGATGAAACTCTGGGCAGCCATTGAGCCCCCTGACTTTGAAAACCCAGATATTGGTGCTTCTCTCTCTGGGAGCTATGTATGTATATAATGGTCAGATGGCTAAAAGCCCTGTCTGTTGATCTGTTGAATTGTGTTATTTTCTCTGTCTATGTTTTTTGTCTGCTTGTAATTTCTGTTTGTATTTTCTGAAGTTCAGCATACTGACTTTTTCCCCTGAACTAAATGAATGATTTATATATATATATATGTGTGTGTATATGTATATGTACACACACATATACATATTATATACATATATATATATGTTTGATTAAAGTAAGATTGTTAACCTTTCTGAGATGCTTTCCTTTAGAAAAGCAGATCTAAGAACCTGTGCTAGCAGCACTCCTGGGGATGGTGGGGGGCTTGCTGCTTCACTTGCTGAAGTGAATTTCAGTAGAGTAGTGAAAGAAACCTGAGTGTAGCATTAGAAAACTGGGGTCCCATGCCAGCTCCACCACCTATAAACAATAAAAGTGCTCTAAACATGCCTTCTAATAACTATCAGGCTTCTCTCTGACACTGGTCTCGTAGTGTCTCTCATGCACTTGTCTCCCATTGGTCTCATAGTTTGCCAAACACTGCTTGATCCATGCTGGCTACTCTCTTGGATGTGCCACGTTTTATTCTGCTGAACTGTTATCTCCAGGGGACTCGACTGCACTGAACACTGCTGGATGCTGCAGGCATTCCTCTTCTCATCTCCTTCTCTTCCAGACACATAGACCCCACTGTTGCTGCCTGACTGTAGTTGCCACGACCTCCAACTTCTGGCTCATTTGAAGTCCTCAGCCAGGATGTCGCCACTGTCTTTTAGCTATTTCCTTTAGAAAAGGCCAGAAATCCTTGCCCTCTCTTGTTCTCTAAAAGTCTTGACTTCTACTAAGATCTTTCATCTCCCTAGCAGGAAAATTTCAAGCCCTGATGTCAGGCTCTTTAGGTGGGAGGTTAAGAGAGATGGGGAGGTCGCATTACCCCAGCTCACTGATGCCCTTATGCTTAATATTTTCTTTAGCTGACTCCTTTTGGTAAGAGATTTAGTTTCTTGGTCAGTGACCTCATCTTATCTTATAGTGACTAATTTACTTCTGGAATTTTCATCTCTGAAGGCTAGTCTACGAAGTAGGTTAACAATTATTTTACCGAATAATTACCAAACAGATCTGGGAGTTTGGACTTCTCCCCATGTTTTTTATACCCTAAGTTCTTTGTTTTTCCCCCAGGTGTCCATACATATAGATGCAAACTGAGCTCAGGGGACAAAGTCATGCCCAGGTCCTTTCCCATGTAGATGCAAACACTCATACAGCTTTACTCCACACCTTTATACCAGGAGTTCTATTTATATTATAAAAATCAAGTTGTGTGTCTCAGAAAAAGAACATGATGGGCTCACATTGGTTCAATGTTTGATTTACTACCACGAGAAATGTGAGTCCTATATTCTTTTTTTTTGTGAGTCCTATATTCTTGTGGTGTGCCTATCTGCAAATATCAGCATCTTAGAGGGACAGTTATAGTTTAGTAGAAAGAATACTGGATTTGAGACCTAGACTCTAGAAGTGACTCAGTAATGGGAACATGGCTAAATCATTTCTTCTTTCTGATTTTTGGTTTCCTTTTTCTAAAATGGGGGATAATAATCTACACACTGCATAATTTACAGGGTTCAGTTGTAGAAAGCACTGTGTAAAATATAAATGCTAATGAAATGTGAGTAATTATCATCCTTCCCAATGACTCCATTGATTCAGAAGACCAGTTCATATTAAAAACAAAAACAAGACAATTTTGGAACCCATACTTTTTCTAACTCCTATCAGAATTCTTTGACCACCACAGAGAAGCTACTGGGCTAATGTTCTGTAATATACCCGTATTTAAGTCCTGAATGAAACAAAATAATGATGACTTCCAAGTTGGAAGAATCAAGTTTCCACTAAAATTAATGCCGACATCAACATATTAATTCAGATGCTTCCCGTGGGGAATCTTGGAAGAGCTACTTTATCCCTTTTTTTCATAAGGAGCTCTAGAACTTATAAAACTGCAAAGCAAGTGTTTTTCCTGATGTTTTATTTTGGCAGACCTCACGTTTATATGGACCAGACTAGGCAGATTGGAGAGTTCTCACTGCTTTTCCTGAACCCCACAACCTGTCCTCAGTCAGAAGGAAAAGTATGACTTTAGGGAAGCAAAAGTCAAATATTTCACAGAATGAGTGGTTAGATTCTCTAATCTGAATCACTGTCATCTGGGGAAAAAGACCTCCTTTCCCTAGATTCATCTAGAGCAGTAGTGTCAAACTCAAATAGAATAAAAGGCCACTAAACCACATCCAAGGATCCCTGCAGGCACATATTGACTTAGAAAAGCACATATCAACATTATGTTTTATTGTACTTTTATTGTCAAATGTTACCCAATTACATTTTAATCTGGGTCAGGCTCACTGGGAATGTTTTGGGCTGCATGTGGCCCTGGGGCAAGGTGTTTGACATCTATGCTTTAGAGGATCATGAGATCAAGTGAAAGTTCCTTAAGGATAGAGAAATCTGGACATATTTGAAGGCAGCAGGAAAGGAGCCAGTTAATAAGGAGAAACTGAAAATTATCACAAGAGAGGGAATGATAGAAGAGAACACCAGAGGAGGCAGAATCATAGGCCAAGGAGATGGGTTGGCATTGGCAAGGGCCACCTTCTCTTCTGAGGCTATAGTGCCTTTAAAAGACACAAAGTAAATGACATTTTAGAAATCATGAAGAAATGAGATCAATGTTGAAGAATTACTGTAAAACCTTAGATATGAGAAGGAACCTAAGATATCATCTAGGCCAACTCTCACATGTTGAAGATGAGTCTAATTAGGGCAAAGTGACCGATTCCAAGGTCATACAGCTAGTAAGGGACAGAGCCAAGAATTGATCACAGGCCTTCTAAGGCCTAATCCAGTTCTTTTCAGTGACTGAATTGACCAAATCATCCAGATAACTACAAGATTGTTCATTCAGTTTGTACTCTGTAGGTGGAAATAGCATTTGGGCACTAAAAATGAATTGTAGAAAAACCCTGTTTAGAAGAAATTTTCAAAGGGTCTTCAGAAATCTACCACCCTCTTTAGGAATGACTGAACCTAACCAGACAGATAGGTATCAGTCTTCTTCTTAAAGATCTCAGACAAGGAGCTCTCTCAACCATGTGAAAAAAGAAAACAATGAAAACAAACAAAAACTGAGGGTTTTAGTGCATGTGAACAGAGTAACATGACAGCCAAAAGTTAGCGTGATCTTAAGCAGCATTTAGAGAGGCATAGAATCTGTTGCTTGTAGATCACACAGGAGATTGTACTTGGCTCACATGACCTTCAAGAACCTAGAGTCACCTCTGAGCCATAGGAAGACATCAGAGGAGGCTAGTAGTATAGGGAGAAAGAGATACATAGGCATAGTTCTGATTATCTACTCTGTTCCACACATTGAGCCAGTGCTGGGGATACTTATACAATCAAGCTGGATAATCTCTGCCTTCAAGGAGCTTACATTCCAGAGGAGGAAAACAGCACATACACACAAAAAGGAACTGGAAGTAGGGTGAGGCATAGGATGAGGTGTGTGGGGGTTGGTCCAGAGATGGCCAGGAAATGGTGTAGAGGCCTAGTTCCAGGTAAGATATGGAAGATGCTCACCTGTCAGAACTAGGGGACCCAGAGGGGATGAGTCAAAGGTTACAATTCAGAGAGATGAGTGTGATGTCCAGAGTGTAGGTAAAGAGATAACCAAGAAATCGTGTAGAGGCCTGGTTCTAGGAAAGATGATGCAAATGCTCATGTGTCAGAGGCAGGGAACCAGGGGAAGCATCCAGGGTTGCAGTGAGGGAGTCCCACGTTGTGAAATACTACTAGAAATAGTTCATTTCCTGTAATAATTTATAGTTTAAAAAAAATGCTTTCCTTGTAACAATTCTGCCCCCACTTGGAAGCCCTCATAGGAAAAGGAATAGTGACTGGGCCTACAATTTCATTGGCATGAGGGACTCTCTAACCCAGTACAGGTCAGCACTTTCTTTGTACTCTATAGTCTTAGAGAGTAATCTTGGTGATTAAGAAGTTCAGTGACTTGCCTAGGGTGACATAGCCAGTAGGTATCGATGGTGTCACAGCTAGTCTTGTGGTTAGTTGGAAGTTCTCTAAGCATCTCTGTATCAGCAGAGCTCTGACCTGATTTTATTGTTGTTATTAAGGTCGTGATTTCACTGATGTCATGAATCCCAAGTGAACACATTCTCTCTGCCAGTGCCACTATTCTTATAGCTGCAGAAAGTTACTTGGGACATTAAAAAGTCAGGTTACTTGCTCAGGCTCACACAACCATTATTGGTCAGAGGAAGGATTTAAACCCAGTTTTTCTCGATCCTGAGGCCAGCCAACTCCATAATCTATTACAACTGGACTGCCTCTCTTGCTTTACACATTTTAAGTCCTTAATAAATATTTGTTGAATTAAGCAATCTACAGAGGGCAGTACCACAAGCATTCTTATCTTGTTTTTACAAATGAGCAAACTGAGGTGTGCTAATTTACTCAGAGTCGCCTGTTAAAAGTGTGTTGGAGCTGGAACTTGAGTCTCCTGATTCTGGCCACAGTGCTCTTTCTTTTGGATCATATCACCTCTCAGACAGGGCCTCAGATGTCCATATTTCACATTTCTAAGGACAGTGGGAACCCTAGTCACTGATTGCCAGGATCTCAGATACAGTATATTTTATTAGTGGGCTCTTGGCATATGGCCTCAGAAATATCTTCTCACCTGGTATGGTTGGGAGGTATGGAAGGGTAGTGACAAATTTGTGTTCCATCTGCTCCAAGCTTGCTTTGAAGAAACAACATCCCTGGTGCACTGGCTTAAAGACTGTTCATTTGTGTTCCACCTTTGTCTGTTTGCAAAATACAGACAGGCAAATATGAATCAGCTTGCCTTTGAAAGCATGATTCTAAGCAATTACCTGGGGAAAGTCTACCTCCTCTTCCCTAACTAGGTCTGTCAGAATGAGCCCAACAATGGCATGCTGCCGCTGCTGAAATACATGTATGCACTGATACACTGGCCCCATCCAATTAAACAGCCAAATGTTGTGCATACAGACCCTTTGCAGTCCATAGGAAGACTTATGTAAGTTCATTTTCATAGTGTGTGGTGTGGTGTATGTGTCTTTAGACTTTAACTGACAGATTCCCACAGTGAATAGACGAGGGAGTTATCAATTATATGGTTAGCTGTGTGCTGCAATTGTACGCTCGGCAGCTTTCTGACAGAAGCAGGCCGAGAGGGATGTGTGGATGTGTGCAATATCATTTGGATGCGGCGGGCCTGTTAATATTTTAGGTCTAGATCCCCAAATCTAAGAAGATGTGCCCTGAAATAATGTGAGCCTTTAAGAAGGGTGCATTAATAGCTGGTGATCACCAGTCTCCTCGTGTTCGTTTCTGAAATAGATTTGATTTGCTGTATAAAAGCACTGCTGAGAGTGGGCTGAGGTACTGAGCCAAGCTCTGCTAAGACTGTTAGACAGATTTAGTCAGATTTGGATCCTGGCAGGGTGCTATTTTGAACATTTTCTGGAAATGAGAAAACTACCTAGAGTAGCTTGACTATGAAAAAAAAAATTAGAGACAGTAGT
This sequence comes from Petaurus breviceps papuanus, assembly GCF_028583685.1. NCBI lineage: Eukaryota > Metazoa > Chordata > Mammalia > Diprotodontia > Petauridae > Petaurus > Petaurus breviceps. The sequence goes on from NW_027185771.1 coordinate 34,289,602, forward strand.
AAGAGCTATGGCACCCTTGGTTCTATCTACACCTTCATATTTATACTTATTTAGTAAATATTTATTGTGTTTGCCATTCAGGACCTGCTTTGTGAATAAGAGGTTATTCTTATATACCTCTTATTCACACCTCTCTCATAGAGTGATTTGAGGGGTTCTGAGAAGGTCTGGGGTTCTGAAAATAGCTTTCTCCCCTTTTCTGCTCATCGCCAACATGCTGCCTACTGCCAATTGAAATTCCACTATGTCCCTTCTCCCCATCCCCTTGGGGGACTTGAAGTTCCAGGAGTGAAAGATTATTATTTGAGATTCATCTTTCACCAAAGTATAGTGAGTTAGTCTGGGGAAGTCACTTTGTCTCTCAAGGCCTTGTTTCTTATGGGTAAAATGAGGAGAAAACATTAGATCATCTGTAAGGTCCCTTCAAGGCTGACATTCTTTGTTCAGTATTGGACCTCTTATGTTCACAGGTTCCTCACAATTCTCTTATTCCATGTTCTAACATTCTTTGTTCTATAGTTAAGGTCTTCATATGTTCTTAAGTTCCAAGGTCTCTTCAGCTTTGAAATTCTTTGTCTATTAGTATAATACATGAGGGTCTTAACACCTTAGTGTGACTGAGTTTATCAGAAGCTTTCCTTTCTTCCCTGGAAAGATCATAGTAAGGGGTACCACTCTGTGTGGCAGGGAAGAGAAGCAGGAATGAAGCTGACTGGCAGTATTTTTATGGGGGGGGCAGGGAATCAGAAAGCTGCAGGAAGAGGTAACTGCCCTCAGGGCACTCTTCACCTTCAGAGTTTTGCTCTAGGGCTGATCCTTGCCCCATTTGTTGTATGTGGCCTAAGTGATCCCAGCTTTTAACCCATTTCTTACATTCTGTCCTTCTGTGAGTACATATAACAAACAACAACACAATGACTGTATTAAATCATTATATCCTCATTAATTGTGTGACCCTGGGCAGGTTACTTAACCTCATTTGACTCAGTTTCCTCATCTACAAAATGAGCTGGAGAAGGAAATGACAAACCACTCTAGTATCTTTGCCAAGAAAATCCCAAATAGGGTCAGGAAAAGTTAGACACAAAAATGACTGAATAATAAATATCTTCACAAAAGCCCTGGGAGATAGGTGCTATAATTATCTCCATTTTACAGATAAGGAACCTGAGACTGAGCAGTAAAATGGTTTGCCATGTTTCTCACGGTAAATTAGTATCTGAGACAGGATTTGAACTCATGCCTTCCTGATTCTAGATCCATACCATCCATCTGGCAGCCCACTTCACAGTATTGTTTTGAGGACATTGAGACAACAACAAGCACAAGGTTTTCCAAACCCCAAAGTAGAATCTAAATGCTAGCTCTTGTCATTATTATGGCTAAGTGGGCACCACCAGTTTTAGAATGAGATGCTCAGCCTTGCCTGCCAAAGAGACTGTCCAGCTGTGCCTCTGCTAAGGTGAAGAAGGTGGCACCAGTGGAAACATCTATGCCTTTACCAATTTGCTGGGAAGAAAGAAGCATTTTGAAAACCACTCCCGAATAGGGTATCACTGAATTCCTTCCTCCCCCAGACACAGCCCCTTCAAAAGCAGAGCCCTAGAAGAAGTACAATTTCCTTGGACTCTAACTCTTTCAGAACTGCCAAATAGTGTTGGGCATTCAGTCCTAGGCAGATGAAGCTGTTGTGACATAGGCGCTAGATTTCATCAAGGGCTTAACTGGGGAAAGAGCTTCATTTCCTGATGATTGGGCCAGCGGGGGAAGGTTGGGCTGGGGGTCTACTCCAGAAAATGCTCTGTTCTACCACTCTGACAGGCCACATTATGTCAGAGAAGTGGAAAGTGTTCTCTCCCTAACTGTCCGTGGTGGGATCCCCAGGCCGTTGTGTTGTCCTAGATGCTGCATGTCAACACTGCCAGGGTAAAGAGTGACATCACAGCCTCGTTATCCCAAATCACTTCACATCTTTGGGAGGCAGGCAGAGCCCAAGCCCAAGGCTTACTTACAAGTGAGAGTCCTCATTCTGCAGCTCACGGTAAGCTAATGATTTATCTGGAGCCTCCCGTCTGAACTGATGCTACTTCCAAAGGAGGGAAGGAGAGACAACCAAAGCCTGTTGACACTGGCATTTCAGTCGGCTGCATTAGCTGGCTCCATCAGCTAGGATCTTGGATACAAAGAGCTTGCCTTATAACTGAGTGAGGAATGCAGTTGCTGTGTCAGGAGGTCATGGCTGAAAGCCAAAAATGCATCAAACTGACCTTTGCCTGTCCTTGAGAGGTGGATTGTAGGGTCCCTTCAGGGTCAGATTTCTATCCAACATGTTTCTCTAAAATACAGCATGAATGCAGGAGAAATGTCAGGTTTAACTAGTGCACTGTGACACGTGCCCAAACAGGAGCTTGTGAAAGGCTAAGGCAGCCATTTTCTTGAGAGATAAGGCAAGATAACTTATGTGTATGATACAGACTTATTGAAAATTACTTAGCTGTTTTACCTAGAAATCATAGGTAGTGTTATATATAAAGGCACCTGCAGCACGCCTCTCTGATCAAGCTCTTAATGAAAGTGCATGGCTGATGTGCCCCTACTTTCTTACCCTGTCTCCATGCCGATCCCTGTAAAACTCTCCCCATGACCTTACACACACACACACACACACACACACACACACACACACACACACAGAGTCTACAGTATAAAATAGTCAGACCCTGACAAATATTGTTAATTTTTTCTATAAAAAATAAAACTAGAAAAAATAGGGTTATGAGGACAGTAAGATGCATAGAAAGCAATATGATGAACAAGGAAATAAACTCTCCAGAAGCTTATGCCACTGGGGCTTAAGTGCTAGCATGTGTCATGACCATGACCATCCAACTACTATCTCAGGAGATGGAACAAAGGAGACTATGCAGGCTTTTGTGATGTTTCTCTCTGAGGCTTCATTGTAATTTGTTAATGACCTATAATAAGTTATTGCAAAGCATCATTGGTCAGGTCAGTGTTACATATGTTGTTCCTGATTTATTTTAAACACAAAATGCAGCAACTTGTCTTTAGCCCCATCAGTCCCTTATTTTCCATTGCACCATCATTTCTATTATGATGTGTTTAGGGTTTTCAGGCTTTGTAGCCAGCTAACAGAGGAAAAGGAAGAGCCAGGAAACCATGCCATATAAAGATCACTTGAAGGAATTGGAGATGCTTATCTTGGAGAAGAAAAGACTTAGTGGGGGTGCAACAGCCCTCATCAAGTATAAGAGGGCATTAAATGCATTCTACTTGCCCTCAGAATATTCTGTAAAACTGGGAATGATGAGGTGAGGGGCAAGATGGATCATAAATAGAAAGAATGTTGCATTTCAGACACAGAAGCTGAATTTGAATCCCGTCTCTGATATATGAGGAGCTAATTTATAGGAATAAGACCCATGCCCCAATAATAAATGATCTAAGGAGATAAATAGGAAATTCTTGAGGGAAGAAACATAGGCTGTCTATAGCCATATGAAAAAAATGGTGTATATCACTAATAATTAGAGAAATTCAAATTAAAGCTTTTGTGAGGTTCTATTTCATACCTGTTAGAAAACAAAGATTGGAAGGGCTTTGAAGGAACAGGCTCATTGATATACTGTTGGCAGAACTGGGTCTAACATAGTAGAGAGCAATTATGGAATTATGTGTTTACTAAAGAGTACATGGCCTTTAACCCAGTTTTGCCTTTGCGAGGCCTATAACTTAAAGAGACCAGAGAAGGAAGAAAAAGTCCTATATGTACATTTTTTTTTTGCCATGTGTGACAAAAAAATAAACTGGAAACTAAGGGCATGCCCATGAATTAGAATGACTGGATAAAATGTGATTTACAAATGTTTAGTGGAGTATTATAATGTTATAAGGAATGAAAAAAAAAAGATTGCTTCAAAGAGATGTGGAAAGATTCATATGAACTGATGCAAGTGGAAGCAAGCAGGACCAGAATAATAAGTTATTGCATTAATTTTATTAAAAAAAACAATTTTGAATGACTGAGAATTATGATTTCAGAATTTGGATTATAGAATATTGGTAAAGGAGTATACTTCCCTCCTCCTGGCAGAGAGATGATGAAATAATATGCAGAATAAGAAATGTATTAAATATATTTTTCTTGACTGTGCTTATCTGATACAGGAGTTCTATATTTTCTTCCTTTTTTTTTAGTAGAAGAAGGGAAGAAAATGTGTGAAAATCAAGGAAAAAAAAATACTTGGAAAAAATCTCACCTCTTTAACTTCCTACTGAATGACCTTGGGCAAGTCACTTCATTTCTCTCATCTACAAAATGAGATTGGTTTAGCTGGTCTGTAAGGTTTCTTCCAGTTCTGAGGAATCTAAAGTCATGATTCTCTAAGTTGCAGAGAGGCAGAAATTATGTTGACATGAGGAAACTTTGCTAAGAATTAGAGGTGTTCAGAAGGGAAAGCAGTTGCTTGACCTACCCCATTACTGGAAGTTTATAAGCAGAAGCTGGATGGTCACCTGTTAGGGATATAGCAAAGGGCATCGTTGTTCAAATGCAGGAGAGATTCAGTGGCCTCTGAGATTTTTCCTTATTCTGAGATCCTGTCTTATGGCTTGGGGGGAAATCAGAGACCCTGGTTGTGAATATTTTCCCATATGTAATAATTAAATCTGAAGAATTTTCAAAGAGAAAAAGATTTTCTAATTAACAACTTTAGAGGCAGCTAAGTAGCTCAGTGGATGGAGCTCTGGGCCTGGAGTAAGGAAGACCTGAGTTCAAATCTGTCCTCAGACACTTACTAGCTGTGTGACCCTGGGCAAGTCACTTAAATTCTATTTGCCTTAATCCACCGGAGAAAGAAATGGCAAACCACCCTAGTATCTTTGCCAAGGAAACACCACAGACAGGATGGGCTACTGGACCACCAAGGTTCAGACACTACTGAATCAATTTATAATTTGCCTGATGGCACTCAGAAGTCCTTTCAAGTAGGAGACTTAGTGGCATCTTCTGCCACAAATTAGTAAATTTAAACATAACTGAACTTAGAAGTTTAGCATTATCTTGGTTATCCCATACAGCAGTTATTGATTTTAAACTACATGGTCCTTTGATTCTGGCTTGTTTATAGTATGGGCACATTTTTTCTGCTTTGTCATAGGAATAGGACAGGGAAATTTGAAAAAGTTTAGAGATTTTGTTAAGTTTTTTTCCTTCTCAAGCAAAGGGGAGACTTTTTTCAATTTTAATTGAATCTCTAAAACTTGTTCATTCTTTCCTTGTACAAGCAGATCTAGAAAGGAAGAAAAAAATCACATTTCTGAACAGAAACATCTTTTGTGGGTCTTTTTTTTCCTCCTGTGTTAATTTTAAATGGGGTGTTGTTGTAAAAGATGTTTTGAGGAATCCTGGAAAATATCAGGACTCCTCACACAGCCTCATGCTTTGTTTCCAGTCTGCATGGCAGTGTATGTCACTGCATTTCTGCTCATGGTGTTCTATATTCAGAAAGAAGGGTAAGCTAATTTACTTTGTTGGCAATGAGAGAGTCATGGGTATATTGGTTCAAGCCCCCTGGCCTCTTGTTCTTCCTTCTTTGTGACTCCAGCATGCACTCACTTACACAACCTACTCCTGAGCACACAAGGGTACCCCAGCCTGTGTTTGGCTATTCTCCAGCTAATTGACTAAACCAAAGGGTGACCTCAAAACCAAAGAGTAATCTCTCAGTTGATTTCAATTCAATTTTCAGCTCATTTTCACAGAAATGTATTAAGTAATTGAATGCATAGTTGTACTTAGCATTGGGGGAGATAAAAAATTCAGGACTCATTTCCTGTCCTCATAGAGATTTCAGGCTAAAATTTTCTTTGGGGACTTCATGCAAATGAACAAGTTAAGGGGTGTGGCTGGTTAGTTCAGTCTGTAGACCATGGTGCTTCCCGCTGTGAAAGCTCCCTTCCACAGACATCAACAACACTATGAACTGTGACCAGGCCTCCATAAATGAATATTCCTGTGGGAATGAGGAGAGTTGGAGGCTGCAAAAAGGCAAAACTAGTCTTCATGGGAGGAAAAACTTACTAAATAATCAAATCTATTCGGAAGTGGAATGGGCTACTTTGGAATATAATGGATTCTCCTAACTGGTGTCTCTAAGCAAATACTAGATGACCACTTAGAGAATACAATATAGAGAGAATTTGTGTGAATCTTAGGTTGCACTAGATTTCCTCCAAAGTTCCATCCAACTTAAGATTTTGTGATTTGTGTGGGACAAGAATGTTGGTAGGCAAGGGCAAATCCATCACTTTCTCACAGAAAATCCCTGTGATAACAATGACAATACTAAAAATAATGTCAGTGCCAATAACAGCTCCTATTTCTCTGGTATTCTTAGGGTTAGGAAAGGTTTATAGGAGAATTTAAGAAGAGCTTTCATCAAAATAACCTGTGTAGTTCAAGTATTATTAAGAGACAGAGGCAAAAAGAGGTAAGATGATCTGTCCGGTCACATTTCTTTCTCTTTTTTTTTTGCCTTTTGGAGGGCAATTGGGGTTAAGTAACTTGCCCAAGGTTACACGGCTAGTTTTTTTGTGTGGGTGTTAAGTGGCTGAGGCCGGAACTGAACTCGGTTCCACCTGACTCCAGGGTCCTCGCTTTACTCACTGCACCACCTACCTGCACCCTCACCAGTCACATTTCTAATAAGAATCAGAGCAGACTTTAAAACCTTTTCACTTGACTCAAGCATTCCTTCAATTAAACTATTCTGCCTCTGGTGTGCATCTGAACATAGCCATTGACTCTTCTAGATTTGACTTTCTCCATCAGAGTCTCTTGGTACCTTTGTTTAAAATTTTGGACCAGACCTGTGACCTCACCATCATGGAGATTTCCATCACCAATCTTAGACAACTTGTCTGTAACTCATAATAGAGTTGCTTTGGAGCGATCACTGAGAGGTGAAGTGATTTACCCATGTTCACACAATTAGTGTGTCAGAGGCAGGTCTTCCCAGTTCCAAAGCTAGCCTTCTAGCCCCTAAATCATCCAATTGCTCAAGAATTAGAAGCCAATTAAAGAGAAAATCCCCCTCTACAATCAAGAAGTTTTGATAGGCCTCAGACATCATGGTCTAAGTTAGGATAATGATTACCTTCGCATATAGCCTTATCTCTGAGGCTATAATAAGAGAACTCTAGGTCAGAACTAGGCAGCTGATGGTTCTCTGCCCTGATTAGGCTGCTTCTAGAGCATTGTTTTCGGTTCTCAATACCATAGTTTAGGAAACTCATTGATAAGCTGAAGAACATCCACCAGGAAATCAAAAAAGATAGCAAAGAACCTCAATCTAATGCTTTATGAGAAAAAATTGAAGAAACTGGGAGTTTTTTAGTCTGAAGAAGGAAAATCTAAATAAAACATGAGTGTTATCCTCAAGTATCTGAAGGGTCTGATGTGTAGAAGATGGAGTAGATCTGTTTCAGTTGGCCCCAGAGGATAAAAATGAGGATCAGTGGGTGAAAGTTGGAGAAGCCAATTTGGGTTTGATGTCAGGAAAACCTAACAGAGCTATGCAAAAGTGAAATGGGCTGCCTCAGGAGATGTTGGTTTGTCCCTCATTGGAGACTTTAAGCAAAAAGTTGGATAACCATACGTTGTGTATGTGATAGGGGAGATTCTTTTCTCCTAGCTATCACTCCTTCATATGTGGTATGTCCTTCTATTAGAATGTAAGTTCCTTGAGGGCAGGGACCATTTCACTTTTGTATTTGTGTCCCCACAACCTAGCACAGTATTTTGCACATTGTAGGTGTTTCATTTAATATTTGTGGTTTATTGATTGATTTAGCTATGTGTTGGACCCAATGACCCCTGCATTGATTTGTTTGGTTTTGTTTTTCTCCCACTCCAGAAGTCCTTTGACTCTATAATAGCGTTCTTGTTCACAGAGATTTCAATTATCACCCCCAGGGTTGGGGGTAGAAGAAGGACTAGATTGAAAATTCCTCCTCTTAGGAAGATAATAGGGCCTAGCCAAGCTAAGCAGAGGTCAGACCAAGTCAGGAACCAAGAAGGAGCAGGTTTCAGGTCTAGAGCCTAAAGCAGGGATTTCAAGCCAGGGAAGTCTTCTCGGGATCAGGAAGCAGGATATCAAGGGTAATGGCAAAGCAACTGTGCAGGGTAATCAAGTGCTTTGTGGGCCTCACCCTATTCTGCTCTGAGGTGCCAGTGTGCTCTCAGACTGGACCTTCCATGTTCCCTTCTGACTCAGCCATACCAGTGAAGATATGAACTTGGATATTACTTGGTACTCTTATCATGTCTTATTTAGTTGTTTCAGCTGTGTCCAACTTTCCATGACCCCATTTGGGTTTTCTTGGCAAAGACACTGGAATAGTTTGCCATTTCCTTCTCTAGCCCATTTTACAGATGAGGAAACTGAGGCAAACAGGGTTAAATGACTTGCCCAGGGTCACATAGCCATTAAGTGTCTGAGGCCAGATTTGAGCTCTGGAAGATGAGTCTTCCTGACTCCAGGCTCTGCATTCTCTGCCTTGTGCCACCTAGCTGCCCCTCCCACCCTCATCTTGTCTCCTTAAGCTCAGATCACACTGAAGGCTATATACCGTGTTTCCCCGATAATAAGACACTGTCTTATTTTTTTTTTTGAAAGAAAAACACCAGAGGGCTTATTTTCAGGGGAGGGCTTATGTTGTCCTGCCTCAGCTCTCCTCCGCAGCACTGCTCTCAATGGCGCCAGCAAGCAAATCACTGGGGAAGAACAGGATGACGCGCTCACTGCTGCAGCTCTGATTGGATGCAGCTCAGAGCGAGGCGTGTGTTTCACGGGAAGGGGGGGCGGTGCATACAGAGAGTACCGTAATATAGTGTGTAGCGCAGGGGATCACCTTCACTACAGTAGCAATCTCAATAGGGCTTATTTTCGGGGGAGGGCTTATTTTAGAGGAATCTTACACAGTAAGGGGAGGGCTTATTTTTGGGATAGGTCTTATTATCGGGGAAACACGGTACTTCATCAATACAACTTGACCTAAACAGACTCTTACCTGCCCAGCGTACACATTATCCTGTGTGGTTTTGTAAATCTCTACTGTGCTCTTACCTGTGGTTGGTCCTGGTTCTCTGATACAGCCTCAGTTCATTTTACTCTCACCATCTAGAGCTCATAATCTTTTGACTTCATAGGATCACAGTATTACAGGTCTTAGAGTTGGAGAGGGTCTTAGAGATCACCTTGGTCAGAGGGTTCTCACCTTGGAATCTGTGAACTCTTTTTTTTTTTTTACTTCTGATAGCTGTACTTCAATGTAATTGGTTTCCTTTGAAATCCTATATATTTAAATTTAGGCATTTAAAGACATGATTCTGGGAAGGGCACCACAGGTTTCACCAAAGGACCCCATGACACACAAAAAGGATAAGAACCAGGCATGTGCAAGAGCCAGCTTGAACTGGCTAGCTTTCGATTTCTAGTGTGAGCATTTATACTTCAGATATCGGTAAATGCTACAAATCAGGGCTGATTTATTGTTCTGTTTTGATTATCCAGATTTAAGTATGTGATGGAGAAAATGCTAATAAAGCATGTTAAATTTAAAAGTGCATCACGCATACATTTTTTCCTTGGAAAGCCTGTTATTAAAAATTTACCAGCACGATACTGATAACCCCTGATCTAGCCTACCCTTTAACTTAACAGATGAAGAAACTGAGGCCCAGCAAAGTCGAGTCATTTGTCCAAAGTCACACTCTTCTCCATACCCTCATCTTCCTCAGATAGTATGGTCTTAGAACCCTTTGAATTTAGCCAGCCATAAGAAAATAGGCAGCGATGTATCATCATGGGCTAGATGAAACGATCCAACATACTTAGACACTATCCTTGATTGTCCAGTGCTGAATGAACACAGCTGTTTCCAATGCAGGAAATGCTAGCAGCAGCCAAGAGCTGTTCACAGCTATACATCCTTCAGAAAATCAAAGGGATCAGTGCCCTGCCCCCCAATTACTAGGGCTAAAAAAGGATATCCACAGGGTCACATGTCACTGAGTTAAATTGGTCACTTTTTTCTTGCATGAGCTCGATACCCTTTGGATACCAGGTTTCTTGAACTCTTTTCTGGACTTAGATTGTTCACATTAATTTTGCCTTTTGGTTTCTGGTTTTATCAACTTGTGTCCAGATTCTGGGAACACTCTTAATCCAGGTCCCACTGACTTGTTACATTGACATAGGCAAGCTTTTACTCACCGACCCACGATTTGTTTTTGACCGTTTCACTCTTCAAAACTGATGCTTCTGCAGAGAGGCCTAGAATAGATATTCTTCAAGCATCACAGCCTGCTTCTCAAAGAGATGTTGGCATGAGACCCAAGCTGGATCTGCCCTTGCCCCACACTGAATGTACTCATTGATACAGTAATTGTGAAATTACCAAATCCTGAGAAACGAGATAACTGGTTGTGTATTCCCAGACTCCATGCCAGGGAGTACCCACTCCCAAGTTCACATCCAGGGATAGGGGGTCATTGGTCCACCAATCTAAGGTGCATTTCCGTGGTAACAATTGTATCTCTTCCTGTGCTACCATCCATATAGTCATCTGGTGGTTTAATAACAATACTGTGGTACAATGAAAAACAAAAAAGGTGCCATCTGGCTTCAAATCTGCCAGGATCTCCCCTCCCTCTTACCTCATCCCTCTTTATTTGGTCTGTGCTGCTATAGTTGACTAGACTGAGTGTCAGTCTCTTGTCTCTGCTATTGTTTCACACCTTTTTCAAAGGCCCAAACTGGTGATGAACATAGGAAGGAATTTCCTGTCAGAGACACAAATAACACATGAAAAAAGAGAAGAGAGCCTCAGAGGGGACTTGTCTGAGTGAAGAAACCTGGGAATGGGAGTTTGTTTTTATTTGTCTTCTTTTATTTGGGGACTGGAGGGCCTCATCTCAGCTCTGTACCTTCTGGATAAAACTCTAAAAAGCTGCCAAAAATGCTTCCCAAAAAGGAAAGCAAAACATGCTCAGAAAAGTCAAGGAAGATAGAAGAAAGACAGGAAAAAGAGGAGGCAATAACAAATTTGTGACTTTGCATTTTGCAGCCAAGAGGAACCCATCCACATTAGCCAAAAGTACCTGAGTTCAAGTCAAGTCAAAGTTCCTGAGTTCAAATCCCATTTCCCATATTTATTATGTACCTTACTGTATCCATGACCATGGTCACAACCTGTTTGGGCCTCATTGTCCTCCTTTGTAAAATGAAGGGACAAGATGTCCTCTGAGTTCCTTCTAGTTCTAGACCTATGTGCCTGTGAGCTTTCTGGGGGCCAGGCCAGCTGGGAGAAGATCCACACCTGTTTCAGCCTCAGGTCAGATGGAAAGTACCAGAAACCCTAAGCCTCAGTGATAGGGTAGATGACCAGGCTCAAGAGTCCGTCTATTGGCTGGTTAGTTGACTTTGCCTGGGAAGCTGGGGGAGCCTATCAGCAGGGCATTGCCAAGGCCTGGTGTCCCTTCATATAACTAGCATGAATATAGTTGGTAGATCTTACCTCATCCAAGCTGCACATCTACTCTGCAGCGTAGGGGCCTGGAGGGGCCTGGCCCACAATCATTGGAAAGTAGAAAGGAGGCTTGAGACACCAAGTGTGGTAGGGATGCAGAGATGTGTTTAGCCAGAAGTGGGAAAGGGTAAAAGGCATTGGTAAGAAGGCTGAAGGAGAAGGGGCCCTTCTGGTGGCCCAGCCACCCTAATGGAGTCTGGATAGGCTGAGTATGGAGAAGTAAAGAGAGAAGGGGGAAGGTACTGTCACTGGTGGCTGTTCCCATCCAATGTTGGTATCCACTCCACCTTAGCGTCATCTAGGGATGTCCAAATTAACTTTGAATATATCAGGCCCTTCTTGCCCCTTACAGACCAGATGTTCTAGTCATAGCAAGTGTTTCCAAGTAGTTGGTTTATGCCCTCACGTGCATGTACTTTGCATTAAGAGAGAGACATGGAGATAAAAAGGGTACCATTCTTTTTTCAAAGAATTCATAGTTGGTACATAATTTGTGTAGATTGATTTGCAAATATATATGTTTAAACACATCTGGACACACAGGAAACCATTTAAAGAAAATCACACTAACTTAAAACCACATTACTTTCAAGTAGCATGTTTCATTTTATTTTATTTATTTTTTATTTTTTGCTTTTTAGAGGGCAACTGGGGTTAAGTGACTTGCTCAAGGTCACACAGCTAGTTGTGTGTGTGTGTGTGTGTGTGTGTGTGTGTGTGTTTTAAGTGTCTGAGGCCAGATCCAAACCAAGGTCCTCCTGACCAGGTCTGACTCTCTATTCACTGTGCCTCCTAGCCATCCATGTTTCATTTTTTTTAAATGGACCTTTCTGTATGTGCATTCATATGTAATTATATGTAAACTGATGGACATATTGTATGTTAGATTGTATGTACCGGTGGATATATATTTATGCTCTCAATTGTTAGTACTATCTCTCTCTCAAGTTTCTTGTATGTCTACATGCCTCTATATAAGCTCCCTGAGGGCAGGGACTATTTCTTTCTTTGCATTCCCAGTGCCTTGCACAATATCTCATGCAGATCAGTACTTAATAAATGTTTAGTGAATTTGAATTTTTCCACCTATATACATAAATAATTCCTATTTCTCATTACAGTATATGTAGAACCCTTTTCATCCCTGTACTCTCGTTTTTCCCCAAATATTAGAAAGGATGTTAGAGGTTTTCTAGTCTAATCACCTCATTTTCTTTGTGAGAAAAACCGGTTTCAGAGAGTTGGAGGGATTTGTCCATAGCCCACAGGGTGCTGGAGGCAGCAATTTACAAATCTCCTAGACATGGCTCAGTTCCATCTCACTTGTGTTCCAAGTTGAAATGACTTGTCATAGGTCACGCAGCTTGCCCAGGTCTGATCTCGAACCCTGGCCTCCTTCTTCAACTGGTGCATTTTCCAAAAACACTCCACTACCTCTTTTATGTCCCTTTCTCTCAGAATGAAAGGTATTATTAACACCACTGGGCCATGTCTTGCCATTGTTCTGACCTTAAGAATGTTATGGAGGGAGGGCCACGGTAGCCCGGAGCCTTCGCAGGGAGTGAGCACAGCAGAGAGATTACCTCATAAAAGTGGTTTGTAAGGGGGCATGATAAAGCAGGCCTGGGCCCATGCTCGCCATCAGGGAAAAGGTCCTCTCAGCATTCTTTGAGGTGTATAAATAGCCTGAGGCGTCATTGAATGCAAAGATGGTTTTCTCCCCAAACCTTCTAAGGAAGCAATCAGGATTTAACTACCTGCAAATTTCCAATTTTTTTTTCCCTGTTTATGAAGATTTTTTTTAAACCTCAGTTAGGGACCCATCTTAAAAAAAATAATTCAATGAATTCCTCTCTTTCCAACGAGGAAAACTGGACTATTTATGCCATATTTTATGCTTTTTTCATATATAATTTTTCATATAAATGCACATTTTCCCCTTCTTTCTGGGCGGAAATTTGACTTTTGTGGGAATGTGATGTGTGTTTAAATTACCAATTTCATAAGCAATATGTCTGATAATTGCAGGGAGATACTGAAGTTAACTTGTAGCAATGACTTTACGTGACAAAGAAAAATCAGTTTGTTTGCGGTAAGCAGAGGATAACGGGGCTGAAACTTTGCAGTCTGGGGGGGGAGGGGAGACCCTGAAAATTGCTTTTTATAATTAAAAAGGGAATCTCGGATGTTTTATATCTTGAATATTTACAATAAAACCTTTAAGTGCTTGTCAAGAGGGTAATGTGTCATTAACGGGAGCCTTTGCCTCTCTTCTCCTCTCGGACATGACAGTGCAGGAGGATAAGGAAAGAGTAATTATAGTTCAGCAGGGCTGCCAGGTGTGATAAATGACTAATCAGCGCCCAGGAACCTCGGTCCTCAAAGGAGGACTATTACAGTGTTATCAGCTGCAGGCCCGGGTGTATGCGGCTCCAGCTGAGACAGGCGCAGGGACAGGGACAGGGCCCTGTTCTGTGCCTGCTGTTTGGCCTGCTCAGCCTGGGAGACCCTCGCCACTGCTTGGTTTTGTCACCGGCTTCTTTGTGAGGCTGCCACGGGTGGAAAACACACCGTGCTTCCAGCGAGCTGCCTTCCCCTAATATTTCTATAACACATTTTTCGGTCTTGCTTGCTTGGGGGACCCATTCTCACAAGCCTGATGCACTTAGCAGCAGGGGAGTGGAGAGGAAGGCTCGTTTTCCGACAAGGTCTTAAGATTCCTTTTCTTCACTCTCCTGTTTTGTGAGTGGGTGTCTGCCACTTTGGTCTTTCCACCCCACAGGAGTAGTTAGGATAATGCTCTCACACCACCACACACTTCCTGTTGTGAGCTGACATAGAACCCAAGTCCCACCGATGCTAGAATATTCCCTGGGGGTTAGGATGGGTGTGGGGGGGGGGCAGCTATAGGGAAGGGACAATCCTGTGCTTTCACCAACACTAACCACAGCCTCCATCTCTTTGGAAACAATTCATTCATCTGTCTGGCTCTGGAAATGTTACTGATCAACACTGGATAGACGACCTGAGTAAAATTAATCAAAACCTCATTCATATAATGAGCAATCCATTGATTCTTCCCCTGCATCCCTCCCCTCGTCCAGCTCTAAGTGATGGTTTGGGAATAGTAATACCGTTTAAAAATAATCGTGCAAAACACACCTCAAGAAACAGGCGTTGTTGGTATGAGGAAATGTCTGTTGTGAAGAAGGACAGAACAGGACTTTTAAAAGATGGCAGGCCTACATTTTTGCTGCAAAGGTTATTTTTACAATACTTGCATTTTTATCGGTTGACGTATTTTAACAGAAGCCTTGACTAGAGTCACAAAAATTATTACTCTGGTGCCGAGCTACTTATCTGACAAATGCAAAGCGAATAGTCTTGTTCTTATCCAGGAGATCAGATTTCAAAAATGAACGCGAGGAATGAGGCGTTGCTTTGTGAACAGATAACCTTGCAGGCATGAACTCCCAAACCTGAATAAAAGGATGTCTCTATGAAATAATCGGTGCGTAAGCCCAATCAGGTCACACTGTAATAGGCAGCGGGGGGTGGAATCAAAAGGGGGAAAAACTCATTCCATCACAGTTAATGGTAAGGAAAGAAGGAAGGACTTTCTTTGGAGCGGCGCTGTGGCGACAAAGACCAGGGTTTCACCGTGTCATGCACCATTTGCCGGGGCACTAGCACTCTTTTCAAGAGCTGTGAAGCCATTATTGTAATGTGGAAAAGGTAGAAAGAAATACTCCCTTCCTGGTCACTGGAAGGACAAATGAGGTGCGGTGGGTTTTTTTCTTTCCGTTTCCTTTCTTTTGTGTACTCTGCATTTGGTTCAAAGACCTTTCCCAGCTCCCTCTAGCAGCACCCCACCGGCATGCCCAGGAGTGAGCATGGGCACCCTTAGAAACAACCCTTTCTGGCATCATTTATCATCTTGTTTGATTGTACTGTTTCAGAGAGAGAACAAGTGATACAGGTCCAAAAGTCTGGAGCCTGATGACCCGAGTTCAATTGTGGGTTCCCTTATGTCTTTGCATTAAGACATTTTCCCTTTCTAGGCCTCAGTTTCCTCATCTGAAAAATGGAATTGGATGATATGATCTCCAAGATTCCTTCTAGTTCCAAATCACATGATCCCTTATTCTCTGAGACTTAGAAGTCCCAGAACACATTCCAAATTCCCGCTTTATTGTTGCTAATCAAAGCCAGTAAAATCAATGTCTGATCTGTCTGTTTGGATCCATGCTGTCACTTGACCTCTCTGGTCAGTAAGAGACACTTTCCTATGTGTTCATGGACTGTGTACAGAGGGGAGTGAGTGAAAAGAACCTACAGATTTTTTTTTTTTATTAAAAGGGGGAGGGGACTTGTGCACAGCTGGAATAAAGAAATGCTCCTTAGCAGGGCTGATTTGCAAACCAAGTACTTTGTAAATTATGGGGCCTGAGTTATAACTTGGAGGCTGATTAAAATGGGTTTTTCTTCTAAATGAAAGATAAATATGGATGCCACTGTCTTTCACAAAATGATTTCAAAACGGGCTTGTTCTTATATGCTTTATGGGAACAGCAAGATTACATATACAGCCGGCAGCTGATTCTCAAGACTGCTAAAGTGTGAAGAACAGGAGTGACATTCTAGTCTTCAATAAATCACTATAAAAATGTTTATGAACCCTGCAATTTACTGTCTTTTAAATGCAAATTGAAAGGGGCATCATTGCAAGTGTAAAGGAGACCCGCAGTGGCCTAGAGGAATTATAAAATGTTGCAATAGGCTTTGGAAATTGTGTGATCTTAAATGGGACCATTTCAAAATGATTTTACATTTGTACGCCCGTGACAGTCTTGTTCATTTAGTAACAAGATTGCTGTGAATTGCAGGAGGGTGGTGGCAAGTGAGTTGTGTTTGTAGCCCAGTAGCTCCCAAGGAGGAGTGACATTTCTGTTTCTCAGGCAGAAGGGTCTCATTCCAAATAGAGATAGCAAAAGTTGATTTGGCAAATGAAAGTCAAAATAGGTATCTCGTGCAATGGAGGGTTTTTTTTTTTAAATGAAAGAATTATTGCTCTGTAAAAAGAATAGCAATTTAGCAATTAGAGGGAGCCCTTAGGTAGACATAATCCCCAAAGAGCAGGTTTCGCTGTCATCATATACATGTATCTGAGATCGACGCCTTGAATACATCAGACAAATAAGACCTCTTTTCCCCTTCAGCCCTGTGGTATTTTTCCCCCTCCAATTAAAATGTCTTTTCTCACAGTTGTGTCATCATGCAAATATCTTCCCACGTTGGTAGGATCAGATCGATTCTCCATAAATAATGTGGAGAAAGAGGAGGAGACAAAAGAGGGTGACAGTTACCATCAGTTTGTTTGCAAGAATGAGAATGAATATGTACATTCTGGGCAAGTACAGCCTTTGTCACTCTCAAAAATTAGGATCAGACCATCTGAGAAGGGACCTCCTAGAGACTCAGCCCTGGCACTTTGCCTCCAATTCATCCTCAGTTGACTTCAATTCAAAAAACATTTATTTTGTTTCAGTCCAATAAACCTTTATTGGTCTGTGTGTCAGACACTGCACTATGAACTAAGAGATACAATGACTGAAACAAAACAATCGTTCCTAAATTTCACATTTCATACTTTTACCTTATAGACATTTTTGGTTTCATCACTGTCTATGGAATGTAGTGCCACTCCTTTATTGTACAGAGAAGGAAATAGAGTACCAGAGTGGGCCAGGGTCATGCAGCTAGTGACTAGCAGAAGCATATTTTTTTTAAGCAATCGGGGTTAAGTAACTTGCTTAAGGTTACATGGCCAGTTATTTCTGGGTGTGGTGCTGAGTGTCTGAGCGCAGGATTTGATCTCCAGGTCATCCCGACACTGGAGCTGGTGCTCTTACTCGCTGTGCTACCTGGCCGCCCCCAGAAGCATATTTTTAACCCAGGTTCATTTATCTAGACCAATGTTCTTTTGTGACTTTACCACAAATGTATCTGTGGGATAATGGCTCCTCAGCAAACATTCATTTCTTGGGGGATATTTCTGTTCTATCTCTCAGAAATAAGTTTAATGTTTTAAAACATCAGAATCACTGATTCCCTTCAAAGAGAGTGGCTATGGGTCTCTGGCAATTGCCTGTGTGTGTTGCACAGGGCCTATAAAATTGTTTGTCCCAAATGGTTGTAGACCTAGCGGTCAGATTCCAAAGCCAGTAAAACCCATCTGTTTTTTCAGTCCTCTTCAAAGCGCATATGTAAGTATATCTAGGAGCTTTTAGGGGGAGAAAAGATTTTCCTCTACTCCCAGACCAAACTGAGGGGAAAAAAATTAGTTTTCCCAAGAGAATAGCGTAGCATAACATTTTTCTGTTGTAATGCCATAGGCACAGATCTCAGAGTCTGAGACAGTGTACCTTTATGTATATAAATATTCCCAGAGTTCTCTTTGTTGGATTGTTTCCCCCTCAAGACAACTTGAAAGTGTTAAGGAAGATTGTAAAAAAAAAAGGTTTCCTTGAACCTCACATTGTTTCTTTTCTCCTGACCACCTAACCCTAGTGTATGACAATTTCTAAGCCATGACATATCTTAAAATGTCTTGGATTTGTTTCAGAGTGTCCCAAGCTCTTGACTGAAGAATAGCTTGTGTCTTCTCTTGTGGCTATAAAAGCCTTTCCGGCATTCCTGATTGGCACATCTCTTCCACAAGGACTATGGATTCCATTCGTAGAATTCTTTTATCTGAAAGTCAGCCTGCTTTGGGGTGAATTGGCACCACCGTTCCAGATGTTTCCCCAGAAGGAAATGTTGAAGCTGGAATTGGGGAGGATGGCAATTTTAAGGTCAGCTGACTCTGGAATGGAGACCGGAATAGATTTGCCATGCAGATTTCATGCTGCCTTCCTGGGAGTTTGGAAATGTTTTATATCCTCATGCCTTGACCTCTACAATTCATGAAAAAGGAAGTCGTGTGTGAGTGGAAAAGAGCAGGTTCAATTTGGTGCTTTCCACACCCACCTCTCAGAAGGCAGTAGGCAAGTTAAGTAGGATTTGCTAAACCCGATATACCAGGAAACAGGTGGGGCACAGTCACATACAATACAGGATACTATCCTCACAAGAATTCTTCTGGGGGGGTGGGGGGGAGGCTCACTGTTTTGCACAGAGGTGAAGTCTAATGTCCAAAGTCTCATGAATCATAATCATTAGAGCTAGGACCTGAACCTCACTGATAGTCCTGTAGAAAAGAATCTGCCTTCCAACCAAGGCACTGCTCTCATTCCTCCTCACATGACCTTGGACAATTCCCTCTGGATCTCAATTTCCTCATCAGTCAAATGAGGAAGTGGGATGATATCTAAGGCCCCTTCCAGTTCTGGCATTCTGGGACTCCAAAATCCTATGCATGCCCTCCCCCACCCCACCCCCATGATTTTTAAAGTCTTTTTTTCATAAAAGAAGATTTAGATGGATGCAGATGTGCCAGCAAAGATAGCCTCCCCTTCATCTGCGTGTTTGCTGTTTCCAGAAAATGTTTAGTCCCCAAGTGTCTTCATTCTGCCACTCAGTGGGCTCAGCTGAGCTCCCTGCCTCATTCCTCCCACTCTCTACAACTAAACTCCCATCTCCCTCATGCACACATACCTCACACATGTCAGGCTGTCTCGGCACAGAGAGGCACTTATTTTAATATTTTATATAATATGGAGAGTTCCATTCCATTCAGATCTGTCATTTCTTGACATCATAAGAGTACTGAATTGCTGCTATACACCCAAATGGGCAGTCTCACATTCTCCACACAGTTTAATTCCTATTTCTTTGATTATTATTACTTTTATGTTCATGTTTTTACGTGCAGTTCAATGTAGCTCTGGCTTGCCCTAACCCTTAGGCACCTGGACACCAGGGAGCTCTTTTCTCTTTAAGAGGACATTGGATGTTAACTTGGGGAAGGGTTCCTTCTTCAGGTGCAGATTCTACTAGATGATCCCAGAGGGCTTGTCCAGTTCTGAGATTCTAGAATCTTTTGTCCTGTAGGTGTGCTCAGGAACTCACTAGTCCGGTCTTCCACCCTACTTCTGAAGAGATTTTTTTTTTCAAAATTTCATCAGAATTCTGAATTTTTCTAGGCTTCCTGGTCTGGCCATTCTTTACCAGTCACAGATTGCCTTTATGTCCCCTGTCCAGCACCATTAGAAGGGAGGCATGTAACTGGAGCTGTAAGCGATATTTATTGATATTCTAATGGATCCAAGATCGCTCCGATGTCACCATTCCTTCTATAACCCTTTCATACCTACTCAGCCTTCTTTCTACATCTTTCCATAAATTCTCTCTAGAAGATTTGTCCATCTTGCCAGAGATCATCCTCTAATGATTTAGTACTCTGTGATTGCAGGTATACCCCACCCCACCCCACCAAACACCCCACCCCCCGGCTTTCAACCATCTATTATCTTCTGTTCTCACACTATTACTGCCCCACTTCCCCATCAGGCCACATTTCTTGGCTCCACATGCCCCTGATGCTGTCTTTTATTTTACTTCTGGCTCTGCTATATTGAAGGAACATATGGTATTCCTTCTGGTGCTAGTTGTTCCAGAAATTGTGTTGAGAGACAGTGTGGCAGAGTAGAAAAAGATCTGGATTTGGACCAGAAAGTTCAAGTCCACACTCAGTCACTTACTAGCTGTGTGACTTTGGACCGGTCCCTTCTCTGGGCCTCCATTTGTAATACGGGAATAGTAATAGTGGTATTGTCTGCTTCACTGAAGCAGACAAAGAAGATCTTATGAGATAATGGGTATCAAAGTACTTTACAATCCTAAAACATAATTGAAGTATGAACTAGTTTTGGCAAGAGACAGCACCTCATGAGGTTTAGGAGTTGAAAATTAACTTTCCATTGTCTGTAAACTCCTATTTTCTTTACAAAGTCCTCAAACTGTTCCAATAGCCTGATACAGTGCCTTCAGATAATCAGCTGTGTTTCTTACTCCCTATGTGATCTTAGGATCTATGCATCCATTTTATTCATCCGTAAATTTACAGTGTTGGACCAGGTGATCTCTAAGGTTCATTCCTCAGCTCTAAATCTGAGATCTTATAATTTATCCAGGGCAAAAGCCAATATGGTCCCTGGCCTCGAGAAACTCACAGTCTGATTATTCTCTGTGTTTTGCTCTTAATTCTCCCCCTCATCGCCCCCTATGAGAAAATCCTGTCCCCTCTATAAACAAAACCCGCCGAAGGCCACATACTCCTCTCCTCCCCACACTCAGGGGAGCATCAGGCCTAATATTTCTTTCAGAGTCGTCGGCTAGTTTCCTCAGGTGGTGCCACAGATTTGCAGCAGAGCCCAGCAGGTCTCCTGCATGTGCCGGGAAGTCCTATCTCTAGTGCCAAGCAAAATTTGTACGTGCAGCTTCTGTTTAAAGCAATTATAGCATGTACAATACACAGTAGAGAAATTAAGGCAAAGTACACTCTGGCCTCGGGGAGTATTCTAGCTGTTGGATTTATTTTAAACAAGTTTTGCCTCTCATACAGTAAGGTTTCTTCAATAAGTCACTTCCACAATAAACTACAGTATATTACAGAGAAGAGAAAGGGGAGAGAAAAAGAGAGAAAGAGAGAGAGAGAGAGAGAGAGAGAGAGAGAGAGAGAGAGAGATCAAATGGAAACCAGCAACAGAAGGGGTTGTCGGCTGGAGCAGGGAAATATCCTTGTATGCTCTGAGGATGGCTGTTAAATGTGCAGCACTTTGGAATTGTCACAAATAGAAGCTACTCTCTGGTCTTACCCTAATGACTTCACTGCAGTAACCCACTTATGTAATAAACTGCAGCGTCGTCATTATGGGGTTAGGAACAGGAGTGACTGATCTAAAAACAGATTCCCAGACTCCCAAAATCATCTGGAAACTATTAGGAATACAAGGGGACCCTCATACATGTTCAAAGAGAGCCAGCTATTGGATTTGATGATCTCTAAGATTCCATCTAGGATCAAATCTTGTTTTCAAAGACCAAAAATGAAAGATTTCATTAAAGAGAGGGTACTTTTTGATGGAGAATGTCAGACCTAAAGTCAGAGATTCAAGGTCTAGTTGTAACCCTGCTGCTTAACTTAATTGTGTGATCTTAAGCCTCAGAACCTCAGTTTCCCCATCTGTAAAATGGGTAAAATTGCAGTCTGACCTTCACAAGGTCATTATGCAGAAAATGCTATGTAAGACCCAAAGCACTATGGGAATATGAGTTACTGTTGATGGTATTGTCTATTTTACATGGTTTTCTGAAAATCACGTGAGGTAATGTATGTGAAATACTATATAAATAGAACGATGAAAATCATAGAACATCAGGGCTAGCAGGAACTTTGGAGAATTGCTGGTGCAGCCCTCCCATTTTGCAAATGGTAAATCTGAATCCCAGAGAAGGCAAGTGACCTATTCCATATCACACAGATAATACCCAGTTGGGAGAGTAGGGTCTAGGGCCCAGGTCTCCTGCCTCCCCACCCACTGCACCCCACTGTGTACACTTCTTATTGTTAGCAGGAGCAAAAATAATGAGTCTGTCAGGAAGAATGTTAGAGAAGAAGAGTTAACGAACCCCGAATGGATCCATGAGGAGCCAGCATCACTATCTGTAGCTTTAAATAATAATTTGAGAAATAAGTTTGTAATGAAATGAGCCAAGTGAATCTGTCTCGTCTCCTTTATGCCAGAAAGAATTATTGCGTGATTTCAAAATCTATGCTTTTTAAGGAAGAAAATTTATAGCGTTTTAACAATCACTTAAAAAACGTCCTGGCTGATGTACACAGAGTTACAGACACGTATGTGCCATGGCAGCACTGACTGTGCTCAGGAGTGTTCACAGCTCATCATTTCTGGTATGATTGCTATGGATGTGCTGAACATTGGATTGCTTCATTTAGAACCGAGAAGACCAGACACTCCTGTTCCCATGTTTCAGGTACTTATATTCTCTCAATGCTCAGTAAGCACAGATTGCTTATAAATAGTATGATATAGTACTTCAGTTCTTCAGAAAAACCTCTGGTCTCATCAGTGTGAATACTCCATCCACCAGTGGAAATTACAGCCCCTCCACACCTTAGTAAACACTATTCATGAGAAATTGTGAGCAAAAATTCCATTTACTTGCATGTAGCATCTATGGTAATAAGCTTCTCTGTACTTGACTAGTCCTTAGAGGACTGTCACAGAGTCCACTGACAACCCCAAATTGAACACTTCCTATCTCCATGACACCTGCCAAAAGTTATGTTTTCTTGGAATGACCATTGAGGACCCAAGGTTCCCTTCGTGACTCAATGAGACATCTAAGGGAGACTTTATTGAACATACATGAAAAATGAATGAAAACAGACTCAAGGTTCATACCCACTTCTTAGTGGGTTATCAGGAATGATTTTAATGGAGGTGGGCTGTGTCAGCTTAAAAAAACAGATTTGAACAAAGCTAGAAGGCTATAGCTGACACAAGTTGGTAACATCAATGGCATGGTCTCCATGTAGTATTGCTGGTATGCATTCATTCATTCCTAGTTTAGTAAAGTCAACAAATGTTTAATAAGCACATACTTTGTGTATGACCTGTGCCACACAGTGGGAATACAAAGACAAGAATTACATTTAAGTGCCTGCCCACAAGGAGCTTACATTCAACATATACACAGATAAGAAAAAGCCACATATGTATTAAATGGTTTAATAGGATCATAGCTTTAAAGCTAGAAAGGCTCTTAGAGGCCTTCACATCCCCTCCCTCCAAATTCTATTTCTTTTTCCATTATACCATGAGGCCAAGCTGGCTTAAGAGGAAAGAGGGGGAAGGGATGTAAGGGGAGCTCCTAAGCTTTAAGGGAAGCTGAGCATTCTGTGAGTCAGTGGTGAGGAAGGATACATTCTAGACGTAGGGGCCCACTCCTCCAAAGTAATGAAGACTGGAGAAGGAATCTTATATGTTGGGAATGGTGAGGAGGCTAATTTTACTGAGATTAAAGGAGAAAAATACAAGATGAGAGCCATTTGCTACATCTCCACTATGTGTAATGAATTATTTCAGAGCTTGGGAGGTACAAAGGTAATTAAAATGTAGTGCCTGCCCTCCTGGAGCTTTAAGACCGGAAGAGGAGATAAAACATAGACACAGATATCCCGTATTACACAATAAAAATGCAGGCTTGAGTAGGAGAGAAGCATGCAAAGAACCAGGTGAAGTCTGAGGAAGCAGAGTTCATTTCTGGCAGCACGGATCACAGGGAAGATTTGATGGAGGAGGTGGCATTTGAGGTGGGCCTCAAAGGATGGGGAAGCTGCCAATAGGCAGTTAAGAGACTGTAGCTTCTGAATCATTAGACAGATTTCACATCAGGATTCTTTCTCTGTTTTTATAGCTTTCCATCTGCCCCAGAAGTAGGTGGTGGCAGAAGGAGCCTGTGGAGGAAGCCAAGGAGTGTTAGCGTTGGCCGAGGCCTCTCGCACTCGACTGTTTTGCATTGGCTTCTTGGCACTGAGGGGAGCAGGACATTTGGCTGTGGAAACTGGCTAGCCCACAGACTCTCTGGAGGCCCTCCCTGTCTGTGCATTTGCCTGCCCTCTAAAAAACCTTGAGGACGCTGTTCATTTGGTGTACCTCGGCTTCTGTTTGTCCTGGTACAAGATGAGAACCTTGTCCATCTTGGACTCTTCAGAGTGTTTGGGAAATGCTTGAAAGTGCAGCTCTGTGTGTGTGTGTGTGTGTACTTTCATTTTATATTTAGTCTCAAATTAGAGCCTTTCTCTATCTAAGGTAATAAAAGGGCTTGGCAAGACTTACATTTTCTTTAGCTCTTGTTATGCTCAGCCACCTTAGCAAATTTTTATTTGTAATTGTCTTTTGCTTAATTCCACAGCTTGATCTCAACCTTTATGTTTCAGTAAAGTGCTGATTTCCCCTTCAAATTAGTTTAAGTGTACTGAAAAAATATGGGACCCAGGGTCTTTGCATTATAATTCAGCCCAAGAGGAAGAAAATGGATGCACAGAGAAGCCTAGCTAGGTTCCTGTGGGAGGACTAGCTTATATGAACCTTTATAGGTTTTGCCAAAAGAGTCACAGTGTTCACAGACTACAATCCTGGAGCCACAAAGATAGAATTGTAACTGAGAAGGGACCTTAGAAACTGAGGAAGTGAGAAAATAATTAACCACATGAATAACTAATTCATTTAAAACATTTCTTTGGTAGACTGTGAAAGTTCTTGATTAATTTAGTTTAGTGCAGACTCTTAGGCCCAGCATTCCTGCAGCGAGTTGCCTTTTGATAAAACAAAGGTGGGGGTAAGCATAGTGACACGTCTCCCTGCTACAGGGAAAAGACCAAAGCTGGTAGATTGCTTGAGGTGTAGGCACTGTGAGACACAGTAGAACCCAATTCACATCAGAAAAAAAGCAGGTCAGAGCTACCATGCAGATCAGCATTGGGGTCAGATCTGTGAGTGTCTGCTGTTCTTCCAGCCTTGGCAAAACAGGGAGAGGGAGTGAGGGAGGGTAGGAGGGAGGAAGGAAGGAAGGAAGGAAGGAAGGAAGGAAGGAAGGAAGGAAGGAAGGAAGGAAGGAAGGAAGGAAGGAAGGGAGGGAGGGAGGAAGGGAGGAAAGAAGGAAGGGAGGAAGAAAGAAGGAAGTATGGGAAGGAGGAAGGAAGGAAGGGAAGGAAGAAGAAAGGGAAGGAGGAAGAAAGAAAGGGAAAAAGGAAGAAAGGGAGGGAGGAGGGGAGGGAGGAAAGAAGACAGGGAGGGAGGGAGGAAAGGAGGAAGAAAGGGAAGGAGTAAGGAAGGGAAAGAGGGAAGGAGGGAGGAAATAATATTGATAACATTTCCTGACATTTAAGTAATATTTTACAGTCTTCAAAGCATAGTCAATTTATGTAACAAATAAGTGCCTAAGATATGTAAAGCACTGTGCTTGGTGCAGGGAATAAAAACAATAGATAATATTGTAAGTATTATTTGTTAGGATTTATTCATAATGCGGTCCCACAACCACTGTGGAACTGAGACTCTAATCTTTGCCTTCTGAACTCATCTTCAAGATGGGAGATTGGAACAAATCACCTCCATGGTCCTTTCCTCTCTATGTTCTGAGGGCCCTTTCAGTTCCAACAGTTCTTATGTGAGGCTCTGGCATTCCAGGTTCTAAGGCTTTCCAAATCTAACTCCAAGATTCTTACTCCAAGATCCATGCTCTAGGGTTCCTCTCAGTTCTGACATTGTGTCTAGCACTGTGTCCTCAGGTCCATCCTGACATTTAATGAATCTTTAAAGTTGATTTCTAAACTATGATTTGTGGCACACCTCCAAAACCTACTAGAATCACATATGGGGATATTGTCCTTTTCCGAGGAGGGGAGAGGGACAGGCATTTATTAAGCGCGTATTATGTTCCAAGCACTATGCCAAATGCTTTACAAATGTTCCCTTATTTGATCCTCACAACAGCCCTGAAAGGGAGATGCTATTGTCCCCATAGTACCTTTGAAGAAACTACAGGCGAAAGAGAATAACTAACTTGCTCAGTCAGGGTCACCCAGCTCAGATCTGAGGCTGGATTCGAACCTGTATCTTCCTCACTCCAGGCCCAGCATTCTATCCACTGTGCAACCTAGCTACCTCTAGGAACACAGATTCTTAATATGCTAATCTATTTTTTAATACCATCTTAGGAAAGCCCCAGTTTATTTGGATATGCAGAAGATCTCACAGGGCTGTTGTGAGAAAAGTACTTTGTAAATTTTAAAGCACCTAGAAATGAGGACTTTGCTGCCAGACATTTCCTTAGTATTCTGTGCAGAAGGCATGGTCCTCAGTGGTAAATGAAACAGTCCCCACCTTCAATGAGCTTACATTCATTCTACTAGTGGAATTTAACTCATGTACATGACACACAAATACAGTATGAGCACAAGGCCATTTCCTGATGTCTGAGAAGCACTAAAATTCAGAAACAGAAGAAAGGCCTGCTCTAAGCCTTGAAGAGGGCCGAGGATGATTGTCCATTCCTTGAATAGTCTGGGCTAAGTGTAATTTTATGGTAGACAAAACTACCGTGCCCCCTTTTACAAGGACATCCCCTTCTAGGAATTCTGAATTCAGATCTGTAGCTAGTCCCTAGCTTGCAGCTTAGAGCTCTCTCTAAGTCTCAGTTTCCTCATCTGTAAACTGAAGTTAATACTTGCAATTCCCTGTCTCATGATCTCTTGTGAGCCAAGAATTTTGTGTTATAGAGGTGGAAGGCCTCTTTGTTTTGCCTCATATAGAGCACAGTAGGCCAGTTAATCAGGGAATGGTCATGACACAAGGAAAAACCCAGTGTCCCTTGAAGTGAGGGTAGTTGTCGCTCTCTGTGTTTTAGAGATACAAGTCCATAGTTGGTGCAGGATTCCCTGGGGCAAAAGACAGATAGGAAGGGAAGGGAACTGGCATCTACATAGCGGCATTTTCCCACTTCTAGAGAAGAGCAGGGAGCGGAACCTGGGTTAAGGTATGGGAGCGGAGGTGCATTTGGGTAATGAGTGGGAGGGGGAGGGGAAAGACTTTAAAAATGGCCTCGTCCTCTAAAGCAGGGAGAGGTAGCCAGGCCATGAGTCAGCTCTATTGCATGAATGCAATTATCCCACTCCAGCAGTAGAGTTAGTCCCTATTAAACAGGTTTTAACTTGATTGCAAACAAGCATTACCTTATTGAGATGAATCAGATTGATGGAATTGATTAAGAGGCAATGGTGTCAATGGCCGCCATAATCTCCAGATGATGTCTACTCATCCAGCATCCCTGGACAGATTATAGAAGAGTCTTTGCTGTATCAGTTACTTGAATGAATATAAGAATTGAATTCAGGCCAAGGAGGACACTGGAATCATAGACTCACAGAATTTCGTTTTGTTTTGCTTTTTTAAATTCAGGAGACCTCCAGGATTATCTAGTACAACCTACTCACCTTACAAATGAGGAAACAGAGACCCAGAGAGGGAAGATTCTTTTACCAAGGCCACACAGGTGGGAAGCAGGAGAGCCAGAAATGAATCCAGCTTTTCTGACTCTAAATTCACTGCTCTTTCCTCTACATTATTCTGCTTACAGCTTCTTAAAGAAAACAGGAAACATTATGGAAAAGGAAAGTTGACTCCCATATTCCAGAGGTCAGCGACCTTCCTGTTTTGATTATTTCACTTTTAGTTTGCAGTTCTACATGCCTATGTTCCATAGCTTGGCATTCAAGGCCTTCCAGAGCGTGGCAACAATCTCCTTTGCTAGCATCAGGGTGCACTCCTCATCTTCTCCTTCCCATTCCCCCTTGCTCTTTCTGTCCTTCCCCTTCAGGGTCTGCTGGCCCTGTTTCTACCTGCTGAAATCCTCTTTCAAAGCCAAATTCAGCACCATCTTCTTCATGAAGTCTTCTGTAATCTCAGAGTTGGAAGTGATTTTTACTTTCTTAGATCACCTGTATCTCAACTTCTCCTCTGCCTTTCTCATTTCTTTAGATGCCCACTTGATGAAGTCCATGAGATCAGGCACCCTATTTTATTGTCATTCATCTTTTCATCCCTAGCTGACCATCAGGCTCTGCTAGGAATACAAAGTTTAGTTGGCACTTAGAAATGGTAGGAAGAGAGAAGAGGAGTAATTGGGGGAGAAGGGAAAGAAAAATGAGGAGAGGGGAGGCAAAGGAAAGGGAAAATAGGTGAGAGAGGAGAGGAAAAAAAGGTGGAAACATGGTACAGAGGAAAGACCACAGGCTCTGGAGACAAAGGACCCTGGGTTCAAATTCCTTGTCTGACACTTATTACATTTGCATAACCTTGGCAAGTCTCTTAAACTCCCTGGGCCTCAGTTTAATTTTTTTTTTTTTAATGCAGGGGGTTTGAACTCAATGGCCTCTGAAGTTTCTTCTAGCTGTGGTCTTTTCAAAGAAGAACACATGGACAGGGGGGAGTTTTCTAACAATGGTTTGCTAAAATATCTTCTTGACCTGAAAGAGTCAAAAACTCTTACTACCTAATTGAATACCATGAGCCTTTTCATTATGTACTAAAACTGGAGATACACCATTGTGTGGTAGAGAGAACACCTGACCCTGGTGTCTAGAGACCTTCATTGGAGTGCTGGCGCTGCTGCTTCCCTTCTGTGTATGACCTCAGGAAAGTCTTAGTTTTGGCCTCTGTCAAATCGAGATTGTCTGTGCATGGCTAGAAAAGTAGGTGTGCCGATCCTTTGGCAGAGACAGGGATAATAACCTAGAAACAGTGGTAATGCCACTGTGCTGGTACCCACAGTAGGTTAAAGGCCTAAGGGGAGGAAGGCCTCTGGTGTACTGGAGAGGACCTCTACGGGGATCTATGAGAGGATGTGGACAGATCACTCCAGTGGAGAGGGCACTGTGTAAGATCCATAGCAATGAGATAAGGGATTGTTTAATTTATTAGGGGATGCCAGCTTGTTCTATCTGCCGTACAGAGTTGTATGGAAAGTGTGCTGCCACCTGGAAATAGAAATAGTGGAACAGGAAAGTGCTCAATCTGGCTGCTATAGAAATGTGTTTTACATATAGACCTCAGGTTGGGAGGGGGGTAGGGAGAAAAGCACCAAACACTTTTGAAATGCTTATTATGTGGCAGGCACAGTGCTGAGCTCTAGGGACTCAAACAAAAAAGAAAGACAGTCCCTGCCCTCAAGGAGCTCACATTCAAATAGGAGAGCTCCCAGAAAAGGGAGCTGCAAAGTAGGGCAGGATGGTGAAGTCTGGAAGAATTTACCAGCAGGAGAAGGGCACTGACATGATGGTAGGACGTTCCAGTATAAGAAGGCAGTTGAGTTATGATGGTGAAAATCTTTCTGAGAGTCAGAAACCCAAGCAGGAGGGAAATGAAGCTGGGCTCATCCCCAAAGCCAGAGGCCTCAGAAGGAAGTAGGGCTGGGATAGGTGGGCAGGCAGTCGCATATCCAAGCACACATTTGCCCCCTGGCCCTGCCATTGCTGGCCTCAAGTCAATTGATGCTAATGTCAACACCATTGCCATCTTCCCTCTGTAGGTCAGTGCCCGGTAAGTTGCCAAAGACATGCCCCAAAGTGGGGGGTACCTTGTTTAGCACCACCCTTGTGCAGTGAAAACCAGACCTTGGAGCCTTGGACTTCTTGTCCTCAATAAAAACGCTGCTGCCTTCCCTTGCTGGTATCTGATTTACTGTCATCCTCAGCTCAGGAGGAATGAGCAGCACTGGAATATTTCTGACTCAAATAGTGTTCCCGGAGTGTGCCTTTCCTCAGCTCTGATAACTCTTTTACCTTCCCTAGAGAGGACATCTTTTTTCCCCATGTTTTGTATTTTTCTTGGTGTAAAAGGCAGACCCTCAGGAAGAAATTCAAACCTCAGAAGCCTCTGGCAAGGTCATTACAGAGACCCCACTTCATATTTGCATAGGCTCATAACCACCACTATTTTTTTTTTTTCAAAATGGCCCAGGGTCCTCTCCCCTTATGTTCTAGGGGTTAAAAGCTTGGAGCTGTGATTGGGCCTGATGGCTGTGGGGAGGGGAATGTTGTCTCAAATGGTGTGGATTAATCTTCACAAACTGATCTGAAATCAGATGGGAGTTCCCTGAAGCAAAGCAATCGCAAGTTCATTTGTCATTTTTAAGATCTCATTTCTTATGATTTTAGCCAAATTGCCTAATACATTGGGAAGGGTTGGGTCCATTTTCCCCCCCTCCCAGGTGTTTGTAATCGCATATTTTTCATTTGGCTTCTGGGACCAATGGCATGTAAGACTAAAACATGGGGTCCCTTGAGAGGGAAAGATGATGTTACACAATCTGTAAGGATTTTTCCTCCCATTCTGTTGTCAGATGGCATGTGATATGCTTTTCAGGCA
Organism: Petaurus breviceps papuanus; assembly: GCF_028583685.1. Lineage (NCBI taxonomy): Eukaryota > Metazoa > Chordata > Mammalia > Diprotodontia > Petauridae > Petaurus > Petaurus breviceps. The sequence continues at coordinate 34,320,171 of NW_027185771.1, forward strand.
GTAATTTGGAGGCTGTCAATTCCACTGTGGCCACTGGGGAGCTGAGAGATCTCCTCATTTTCCTGGCTTTGCTGTTGGGCCTCTCAGCTGGCAGGGGAGAGGTCTCGATCTGGGAAAAGTGGTCTGCTTTAGGGAATCCCTGGCTTGGGTCAAGTGTGAAAGATTTTCCAAATCCTCTTCCAGTGATGGCTGCTGGGAAATCCTGTGCTGGATTATTCATTTGTAGCCAAACATGTTGGACACAGGTTCATTCAACACCAGCAGTTTTCTGCCTTTGCAGGCAATTAAGATTTTCCTCTTTTTATATGGCCACCAAATGGACTCAGGATTTGAATCTATGTATTTTCCAAAGATGTTTTATATTTCTACTGTATCTTTAATCATATGCCATTATAAGAATTTTAAAAAAAATTCCATAATGCAAAATTGTTACAAATCCATCTGATATCCTTAAACCCCAACTCCATCTTCAGGCAGCATTTTGAACGTATGAAAATAACAAGACGATGAACAAGTCACTGTCTCTCGCTCAATATTCAGTGTTCCTCCTCTCTAAAATGAGAAAACTGGACTAGAGCATCGCTGAAGTCCTAAGACTTCCAATCTGTGTCTTATTCAGCTCTCAGAACAGTTCTATTTTAAGGCCATTTCTAAGCTGAACACTCCGTGGCTTGTTTTTGTTTGTTTTTCTGGACACTGCAAATTCTGTATTCTAAAGCCTTTTCTAGCTTTGGAAGTCTGGGATTCTGGGATTCAGTGGAATTGAAGAATTAGTACATAAGGAATAGACAGTAGCAAGTGTGAGTAGAATGGGGGGGGGGGGAAGAGGGAGAGAGGGGAGGGGAGGGAGGGAGAAAGAAGAAATCTGACCTTTAAGCAGTGGGATTTTCTAGTGAATACAGACAGCATTCTCTTTACCTACTCTTGTAAACTCTTGTAGTTTTCTCACATATGTCTCAAACTGTATCTACCACAGAAAAAAGTTGGGCATGATGTGTGTGTGTGTGTGTGTGTGTGTGTGTCCTTAGCAGTATAGTACTCAAAGCTTATTCTGATAGATTTGTGATCTCACTAATATGAATATTTATTTACTCTTTTGGTACAATTTTCACCCCATCCACACTTTCTTATCCCGTGTAGCTCTTGTCCCACATATTCCTACAACCTTCCACCAATGGTCCATCTAACATGCAGAAAGTCTTATTCACCATTCTGGATATGCGTATGTAAAAGTGTGTGTATAAAACAGTCCTAAAATCATTCTGTTATTTGTCAATGCAAAGAATATAATGGACGTGACAGTAGGGGGAAAAGGGGGGAAAACTCCATCATTGGTTGAGGATATGAAGAACAAGACTTGAAATAACTTTTTTCTTTGTTGGATCCATGATGCTGCTGGTTTTCATTCTCTCTTTACCTGTTCAGATTACACACCTTCTACATCTTCTCATTCTGTGCAGTTCTTATTCATGAGTTCCCATAAATCCTCCATGATGTTTCATCCTAAATCACGGAAATCCTTCCTTCCTCTTTTAAAAATTTAAAATATCTCAAAGGGACCACTATAACTTTTTATAATCCATTTCTTTTTCTCTGGTTCTAGCTATGTTGGAGTTGCTATAATTGCTAGTATCTTCTCACTTTTATCTCTTCATCTTCGTCTTCATTTTCTTTGTCTTCGTCTTCTTTGTCTTCTTCGTCTTCGTCTCCTTCTTTCCTTCTTCTTTTTCGGAGAAGATTTGGGATTGGGATTAAGTGACTTGCCCAAGGTCACACAGCTACTGTTAAGTGTCCAAGGCCAGATTTGAACTCAGGTCCTCCTGACTCCAGGGCTGGTACTCTATTCACTTCACCACCTAGGTGCTCCCTTTCTTCTAATTTGATGTTTCTTTTCACCCTAGATATAACTATGAGCCAACACTACTGCATCTGTGATCATGAGATGCCTGCTATATGTGTAACTAGGTATTTCCTATCCTTTAGGATGAAGTCCATTTCAGTTGGTCTAATGTGGTTCAGTGCTTGCTGCATATGGTACCTTCTGACTCTTACTGAAGAAATGGACAGGCATAGGACTCCTGAGTAATCAATCCCCAGTCCTTTGTATTCTTTGAATTCTTGATCCTGAATCATATTTTCCAATATAGTCCCTACCACCCTCCTTTCACCTTCTCATTTAAGTCATTGATTATCAAGATACATTTTGACTTTGTTTGGAGGATCTTGTCAGAGTCAGTAGAATTTCTCTACTTCTTCAACTTTCAAAGAAATTTCATTGTCCATCCACAGTGTTCCTTTAAGGTCTGCGTAATGCTTGACCGGATTGGTTCACTTAACTGTAAATCATCATCTGAACAGTGAGTATTCTTCACCTACTCATTTTTCTCCCTGTGTGAATTCTTTTTGCAATTCTGAATCTCAAACCAACAATTAGTATGAAAAATCCCTTATCTGATTTATCTGAATACTTTTGATTCCAAATTTCCAGCTATTGAGGAAAATGTCAAATTTTGGCTAGGATTGTATGGTTTTGTCTTCAAGCCTGCCATGTAGTTGCTCATTTTCCTGCTTCCCCTGATCTCAGTGGTCCTGTCGGGTGGCATTGGATCTATACCATTCCTTGAGAAGAAAAACAAGCTGTTGTCATTTTCCATTCTTAAAAGGAAGAGCTGTGTGTGTGGGCATCAACTTCCTAACAATCAGAGCTACCCCAAAATAGAATGAACTGCCTTGGAAGCAGTGAGTTCTACTTCACTGAAGGTCCTCAAGCAAAGGCTAGATAACTGTCTATTTGTCAGGCATGATATAGAGGGGATAGACTTGTTCAGGTATGTATTGGAATGGAGGACTTCATAGGCCTCTTCCAATTCTGTCATTAGATCTTTCATTTACATTTGGAAAGGACCTCAGAGATCATCTAGTCCTATTTCCCTCATTTTATAGATGAAGAAATTGAGGCCAAGTGAGATAAAATCACTTCCTCAAAGCAGCTCGCTCAGTAAGTAACAATGTTTTGAACCTAGGTGTGTACTCTCTGTTAATTCATAAACTCTTGATGGTAATACATTGCTTATACAGGGAGAGGCAAGAAGGCCAAGTATGCCACAAAATGATGTTTCTTGCCTTTGGACTCTTGAGGAAGTGAATTCTTCCTACTCTTTTAATTACCTCTCTGCAAAAATCCTATAAGTTATCCTTGCATTTGTCTGTAATTTCTTTTTGTCTTCTGGTTTTTTTAATAACGAAAATGGTGGGGCGGCCAGGTAGCACAGCAAGTAAGAGCACCTGCTCCAGTGTCGGGATGACCTCGGGATCGAATCCAGGCTCAGATACTTAGCACCACACCCAGAAATAACTGGCTGTGTAATCTTGAGCAAGTTACTTAACCCCGATTGCTTTAAGAAAAATAAATAAAATAATGAGAATTGTATTCTCCATGCCTGAAACTGACTTCCCCCACCCCCTCCAAGATCCAATTCAATTGTCAATTATTTCATTAAAACTGAATTTCCCATCTCCTCCTCCCACACATACATACATTCTTTCCTTACCCTAACCCAAGGCAAAAGTGATCTTTTACTCCTTGCAATTTCTCAAAGTATTTTTCCCAAACTTTCCCTCTGGACTTTTCACATTCTGCCTCGGTATTGTCAGCTTTCTGATATAGGGTCATTATTGGCCCTTTATCTTCATGTTTTCAGCACTTACTAGCATGCCCAATATGACTTCAGGAAGAAGGAAATATTTGGCCTGTACCTGGGGGCCAGCATGGGAAAGTGTATAGTGTAAGATTGGCTTTAATGAGGAGACTTAAGTTGATTCCTGCCTCTAGCCCCTACTTATGGTGTGACCATGGACAATTTAATGAATTTTTTAGACCCTGTTTCGTCTTTTTTAGTAGAGCAGGAGACACGCTCCTCCTCATATCTACATCACAGGATTGTTGGGAAGAAAGCCTTTTGTAAACCTGAACATAACTGATAGTTAAATGTGGATCGAGGCTCCAAAGTTGAAGTTTTAGGGGAGATGGTCCATTGAGAAAATTGTTCAAAAAGCAGTAGAACAGAGAAAGGACTGTAGGCATAAGTAGACAGAATAAGCTTTCTATAGAACCCGAATCAATGTTTCTGTTACTCTGCAGACTGTTTCTCTTAACAGATGCCTGAAGCCAGTGCCTTAGAAAGTAGGGACAGAGGTCTCCACTGAAGACCTGGACAGGCCCAAGCATTCTACTTTATCTTTTATTTTTTTGGACATGCCCCAGTAGCTAGTAAATAAAGCTGTCTCCTTTAAATTTTGTCCCTATGCCCTTTTGTAGCCTATTCTGTGAGGAGCTGAGTCCCATTATAGTCCTAAGCATATGTTCCAGACAATTGTTCATTCCCTTTCCAATAATATCTTGCAGGACAAAGAGGACTGGGAAAGGGACCATCCTTGTAGGATGTCAGTTCCCAGTTTTAATTACAAGTGTTCCTTGCAATGGAATTCACATAATTGGGGGGGCTGGTCTGCGCTACATGATAAGCACTGATGGGAGGGATTGGAGCATCACAGTGAGTACTGAAGCCAACATCATTCTCTAGCCAGCAATGGCAAAGGAACCATTCAGTGGCTTTCACAGAGTCACAGAATCTTAGAGTTGGAAAGGACCTCAGAGTTTTATCTAGCAGGCTGTACTGAGCAGGACTCCCTTCCACATCGTTCTTGACAAGTGGTCGTCCATACTCTTTGAAGACCTGTAGCAAAGAGGAAACCACTGCTTCCCAAGACAGCCCATTCTTCTTTGGGATCACTCTCATTTGGAGGATATTTTTCCTTATATAGTACTGACATTGGCCTCTTAGAAGCTTCTCCTTGTTCTGTGCCCTCTGGGCCCAAGCAGAACATGTCTGATCTTTCTTCCTCATTACAGTTCTCCAGATGCTTGAACACGACAAATATGTTCCTCAATGCCCAACTTCCCAAGCCTTTTTTTTTTTCTGCCGGCTAAATGTTCTGTTAACTGGTCTTTGTATGGCATGAACTGCAGCCCTCTCACACCCTGGCATTTTCTTTGTTATGTGTGTTCAGCAAAGGTGTCAAATTTCTGGCCCGCAAAATTTCAAATGTAGTCCAACCCAGATTAAAATGTAATTTTAGTGTAAATTAAAATGCATACAACATCGATAATGTTCATTTGTGGTTTTCTATATCAATATGCCACCTTCAGGTATCTGCTTCTATTTGAGTTTGACCCCAGTGGTATACTTTTCAGTAGCCTTCCTAGAAGGCCCAGGGAGTGGACTCTCATCCTTTCCTTTTGGACAGTATGCTTCTATTCATCAGCCAGATGTAGCTTTGATTAAAAGTGCCTAGGACTCCCAATGGAAAGTAATAATAATTTCTCCTTAAGCAATAGTAGTTAATCAGTCAGTCAACAAACATTTATTTAGTGCTTATTATGAGCCAGGAATAGTACTAAACGCTAAGATGAAAAAAGGCCAAAAAAATAGCCCTGCCTTCAAGGAGCACAATTCTAATGGGTGAGATAGCATGCAACTGCATGGGTCATGGGAGGGGACTCTGGCGATGCATAGTTGGACACATGGGAGAACTGATCTGTAAACGGAAGAGTTTAAGGGTTACTGAGTCTCAGATGATGGGAAAGGTGATAAAGCTTGGCTGATGACATTCTCTCTCTGCCCCTCAGTTCTACTCTATTCTGGCATATCAATTTCTTAGACTCAAGCCCAGAGTCTTGAAACCTACCAGAGTAATGTAATGTATGCCTGGTTAGCATGAAGAAAGCAATAGTGTGGTGATGGGGAAAGAGTCCTAGACCCAGAGCCAGGAGGCCTGGGCTTGAGTCCTTCTAATGCTTTCTTACTGTCTGACCATGGGAGAAAAAAACAATCACTTCCTCTCCCCGAGCCTCAGTTTCCTCATTTGTAAAAATGGAGATAATAACATCTGTAGCACCTCTCCCGCAGGCTCATTGTAAGCCTCAAATGAGACAATGTACAGAAAGTCCTTTGTAAACTTTAAAATGACAGATAGGTGTTAGCCATCATACTTACCCGTGCATACATTCCCCTTTTCTACCTGATGCAAAACATTTTACAGACTCCAGGACAGATTTAAGGACATAGAAAATCTGCCATCTGAGTGTATGTTGGACACTTTTTGAGTTGGGGACAAACAAACAAGAAATTTCATTCTCTTTTTAAGTAATTCATTAAATGGCACACTGGGGACTATGTAATTATACTTCTCAAAGTACCTGTGTTGCATCCTGGGAGCCATTCTCTTCCAATGCTACTAGAAAACAGTGTGGCATATTGGAGAGAGGACCAAGTTTGAAGTCAGAAGACCCTATTTTTTGAATCCTGGCTCTGCTATTTATTACTTGTGTGGCTTTGGAGAAGTCACTTTCCTTATTCCCCCCCACTCCTCCCCCCACAAAAAAAAGTAAAATGATAGGAGTAGATTCTATCTCTTCTGTCTCTCAATATTATGCTGCTATGATCCACTAGGTGACCAGGGTCAAGTCGCAGGAATCATGATCATTGAAGGAGAAACAAGGACACCCTTTCATTTGAGGACTGGGGGACTTTGAATCAGAGCCACATTATCTTGCCAAAATTAGATTGACCAAAGCAACCTAGTCAGGCTGCCCCTGGAGAGTATTGTGGTCACTTCCAGGTGCCTCTTTTTTTGGAAAGAGATTTGCAACTAGAACACATGACTGGCTTCTTGAGCAAGTCATAAGAGAGAGGGTAGCAAAGCATAAGGAACACTAGCTTTGAAATCAAAAAAGACTTGTACAGTCGTGGCCCCAACACTTGTAGCTCTGTGTGATCCTGGTTATTTGACCCCTCCGTGTTGGCTTCATTTTCCTCACTTGTAAAATGAGTGTGATACCTCTCAGGGTGGTCATAAGGGAACTACTTCATAAACCTTAAAGCACTATCTAAATATGAATAAAACCAATGATTATTGTCATTGTTTTTGTTATTACTGGGAGCCTGGCCAAGAGGTATCTCTTTGGGCAGAAGTTCTTAACCTGGGGTCTATCTGGGATCTGTGAACTTTGTTTTTCTTAATATTTCAATAACTATTTTGATGTAATTGATTTTATAAATATGTAAATTTAAATATGGAAATGTAAATATAAATAAGTATATATTTAAAAACATTAGTCTGAAATGTCTATAGGTTTCCCTAGATTACCAAAGGAGTCCAGGACACAAAAATTTAACTTTGTAATAATACAAAATTTTTTTTTTAAAGCAATCGGGGTTAAGTAACTTGCTCAAGGTTACACGGCCAGTTATTTCTGGGTGTGGTGCTGAGTGTCTGAGCTTGGATTTGATCCCCAGATCATCCCAACACTGGAGCCGGTGCTCTTACTTGCTGAGCCACCTGGTTGCCCCCAAGCAATTGGGGTTAAGTAACTTGCTCAAGGTTACATGGCCAGGTATTTCTGGGTGGGTGCTAAGTGTCTGAGCCCGGATTTGATCCCCAGGTCATACTGACACTGGAGCCAGTGCTCTTACTCAATGTGCTACCTGGCCGCCCCGTAATAATACAAATTTAAAAATTAAAATTTGACTTAGGAAATGTTCTGATTCAAATGCCCACATTTCCCAGTGTTTGAGAGATCCTCATGTCCAAGACTGCCTCCACTTTCTCTCTGTTATGCTGGTCAGACGCTACAAATTTCAGTGACTTCTAGAGGAAACACGGTTTTATCTGTTGCATCTACTGGCATGTGGGACTGAGTCTGAAGAGGGAAGATAGGTGCCTGATTGTGGGTAGATGGTGGCTGTTGGGAAAGTACTCATTCTAGGGCTACCTGAACAAGGAAAACTATCAGGGCCATAGAATCATAGACTGTCAGACTTTGAAGGGCTCTTACAATGAAGTATGTCAGAGTTAGAAGGCTCACCTACTCCAGGTCTCCCAGGGTACAGATGAGGAAACTGAGAAACAGGAAGAGGAAAAAGCTTGGCCAAGGTCACACAACCCACTGCACAGTACCTCTCCCATCTCTCTGAGTTTGTATCTCTTCACACCTGCCCCACCTCACTACTCTATCTGTCCCTTCATGGTCCTTGACATGTTATATTATTGTGATATAGGACATCTAAACTATGAAATATGCACTGAAGGAGGAGTGCATGTACTAGCCTTGGCCTTGAGTCATACCACAGGCAAATGGTGGCTTAAAATAGATACCCAACCCAGTGGAAGGCCAGTGGCCCTAAGCAGATGCCATTCACTCATCAACCCAAGCTATCCAGGGAATCTCATTTGGATGGTGATGAGGATGTTCTAGCCAACGGCTAACTGTCTGTGGGTTACATATGTCATTCCATCTCCCATCTCTGGGCCTTTGTACAGGCTGTTCCCCATTCCTGGAATGCCCTCATTTCTTCTCTTCATTTCACAGATTCCCTCTTTCCCTTTGAAATTCAGCTCAAACACCACTACCTGCCATAGATGCTCCAGCAGCTAAATTATCTCCTGCTCCCCCTCCAATTACCTTGTATTGACTTTGTGTGTATTTTAAATTTATTTTTATATGCACATGTTGTTTCTTCAAGAAGAATGTAGGTTACTTGATGGCAGAAACTGTTTGATTTTTGTCTTTGAATCCTCAGTGGCTAGCTTATTGCTTAGGTGTTAGTAGGTACTTAACAAATGCTTGTTGATTGATTGATTGTCTGAGAGATAGTCCCTACAAAGGAGAAAGGAGCCAGTCCCAACAAAGGCAGAGCCAATCATGGGAACCTCAGATAAAGAAATGCTCAGCATTTTTCAAAACACCATGAAAACTGTTAATCCTTTGTGAATAATAGACTGAGCTACAAGGATCAATCAACCAATCAATAAACATTTATTAAATGCCTACTATGCACTAGGCCCTGTGCTAAGTGCTGGATTAGAGAAATTTAGATCTAGAGCTGGAAGGAACTCCAATGGCTATCTCATTCAACCCCTTCATTTTACAGATAAGGAAACTGAGGCTCAAGGAACTCATCCAAGGTCCCCTAACCTACATTGTCCCAGAAATACTAATTCCTCTTTATAACATCTCTAACAAATCTACATTCTGGAATACCTTCAGTGGTGAAGAACTCATTAATTATTATCTAGGCCTTTCCAATGTTGAACTTAAAAAAAAAATAATTTCTTTGTGCTATGGAGCTGAAATGAAAGGGTAAAGTGAGGCCGTTCATCTTAACTGATTTCACATCCCTCATGTATTCTAGAAGGCATATTGTTTGTGGAGAAGAACGCTTTGCTGGTTGGATAATAGATTGTCTAACATGTCTACATCACTCTCAGACTTCTGTCAGCTTTTCAGAATCATCGAGATTTACCGCTGTAGAAAGTATAGTAGTTCAGATAAGCTACAAGTTTCAGCTCACCCAGACTAGCACTTAGTATGCTGAGTTCCTAAAGCAACTTTTTTCAAAATGAGCCATTTTTGGTAATCATATATCCCAAGCTTTGGAAAGGAGCCTTTCAGAGAGATATTTCTCTCTATTACTTCTCTGTATTGTGAAATATGTGTGTCACAGATGGCTCCTCCATTTCTCCATGATCATGGCCAGAATACTCCACTATTCTCTTTGTGTTCTTGGGCAATTCACTTCTTTCTAGACCTGAATTATGTATGCAAAATGTCAGAGAGAAAGTTACACCTGAAGTTCTCTCCCCATTTTTAAATCTTCTCATCCATGACCTCATAGTCTCCTTCCTATGTTTTAATATCTCTTCCTGGCCAAGTCACTTAACCTCTGTTTGTCTCAGTTTCCTCAGCTGTAAAACAGGGATAATAATGGCACCTTTCTTGCAGGATTGTTGTTAAGATCAAAGGAGACAATATTTGTAAAAGCACTTATTAGCACAGTGCCTGGCACAAAATAGGCATTGTATAAATGCTTGTTGCCTACCTCCCTCTTCTACCTCTAGCATTCTGAAGTACCTTTTCATGCTGACATTCTATGTGTTAGTTCCTTCTTAACACCTCAACTCTAAAGACTATCTATGTAAGGATTTAGAGATATAAGAGAAGTTAGAGGTCATGCCACCCAACCTCTTAATTTTATAGAATAAGAAAGTAAGGCCCAGAGGGGGCCTGATTTCTCTAAGGTCACATGTAGAATTAATTGACAGCAGAGTCAAGATTCTAAGCCAGGTCTTAGGATTCCAAATCAAGTTTTCTTTATACTATTCCCTGTTCCTTCTCTTCTAGCTCTGAATTCTATGTTTCAAGGATCCTTCAGCCACTCTTTGCTCTATCATCTATTTTTCAATATATTTATTTCATTAAATATTACCCCTTTACATATAAAAAAAATCTTTGAACATTCATTTTTTAAAATTTGAGTTCTAAATTCTCATCCTCTCTCCCAGCCCTCCATCACCTCTTCCTTGAGAAGGCAAGCAATATGGTATCAATTATACATGTGAAGTCATGCAAAACATATTTCCATATTAGCCATATCTCAAAAGAAAGCACACACACAAACTCCCAAGAAAAAGTAAAACAAGCCTGCTTCAATCTGCACTCAGAGTTCATCATTTCTCTCTCTGGAGATGGATAGCATCTTTCAGCATGGATCCTTTGCAATTGACTTGGAACATTGTTTGATCAGTTGAATATCCTTACAGTCTTGTGGTTTCTGTGATCTATTGTTCTAAGCCCTCTTTCTAGTTATGAGGGTTTGTGGCTCTGTACCCACAGCCTTGCATGTATGGCCATGACTGATACTGAACCCATACAAGACCTTTACCCCATCCTCCAACAGCTGAGCTTTACTGGGTCCACCTCTTTGGGCTTCTATAAAAAAGGTGGAAGTTTCTTTAAGTTAAAAGTAGTTCTAGAAGGAGAAAGTGGAGCCAAAAAGAAAGAAGAAACTTCTAAATGTCAGCTTTCACTACACTATGAAAAAGGGTGTGGCATTTAAGTAATTTATTTGACTAAACTGTAACTGAAGTCTAAAATTTTCAGAATGTATTCCAGAGTGGAAAATATATTTCCCAGAGAGAGCCAAGTAACACTAACCCTGATGTGAAACAACATTTAAAAGAATTTCTTTTTACATTTGTTGGACTATATTTTTATATAAGATTTACACATTGCAAACCATAATGTAAAATTACTTGCCCTTTAAAGTTCTAGGCACTTGTGCACTTAATTGTGCTTTTCAACAAGATTTTGAATATTTAATATTTTCTTTTAGAGTTTCCCAGAACCTCAATCATAAATTCCAGGAGGATTTACTGGTTTTTATTTTTTGTTTGTTTGTTTGTTTTTAACTTTTCCTTAAGTATAAAGATTGTGGCCTCATCAAACATTTTTCCTACCTTCAAATTCCTAATATATTAAGAAAGTCAGAATTATAAATGGAATATAAAATTGTACCCCATACAATCATTAGCCCAGCCTGCATAATTTTTCAATAAAGTTGTTAACACATTATAACCAAAATGCCACAGATCTCATCATGCTTTGGCCAACCACCTGAGGTGCTAGATGAATGGTCATGAAAGTAATCAGTTTGGGGTCTTAGCTTCCTGGAGGGTCAGTCTTTTTCCCCATCCCATTTCTGTGTTCCTATGGAGCTAACATCTCTCTATACTTTCTTTCACCATGGTCATATTCTCCTGAAAACCATTAATGATGTTAGGCAGCTATAACTGTTGTTCTGTCACTTGGAAAATAAACAAAAGCTATTCCATTTCTCCATGATCATATAATAAAGCATAGGTTCCCAAAGTGAGTGATACCCCCCTTGGGGGGTGCTGGAACTAGGGGGGCAGTAATGGCAGTAGTGCAATTATGGGCCATAGAGTAAAAATAAGGGCACAGTGGAAGAATTAGGAAAAAAGAGAAGATAAAATTTTGAAAAAACATTCATGCATGTTTCATCTGTTGTGTAACAGAATTAAAGTCATAGTGATTATGTTATTTTCCAAATAAACACACAGAATACCAGTTATAACCCATCAGTGGTCAAGTCTGCCAACAGGTCTTAGCAAGCAAGTGTTGGCAGGTGAGCCTGTCATGCATTGTTGGCAAATTCGGCATGCATCTGCAGGAATATGTGTGTGTAATGACTGATTTACAATATGATACTATGTGGTTCCATGCCACAGTACTCTGTCATCAAAATTTCAATGTAGGAAAAACCCTAAAAATTTGCAATAAATGATTAAACTTAAGGTGTGTCATTTTTAAGGTATATTTTATCTTTTTTAATGATGTAAATTTAAAAAAAAATGTTAAAGGGTTAAAGAAAGTAGATTTGGGGGGGCACTGAGTAATTTTTTTTTAAAAGGGGGCGGTAGGCCAAATAAGTTTGGAAACCTCTAAAGAAAGCAAATTCTGTGAACCAACCACTTCAGAAAGTCCTTTCAGACACTGTAGGACCTAAAAAGAGCATCCATCCAGAGCTGCTGTTTATAACAGTGATCTGTTATAAATGGAGCTCAGTGTTAACCAGAACTTTATGAATAAGTAATGAAGTCTAATTTTCTGTTATTATCGCCATTGTTTAAAAATGCATGTCTGCCAGGATATCATAACGGTTTTGTATTACTTAGGAAAACTTTAATCATTCTCTCTGTTTTTAAAGTGACTTCATTACTTCTTCATTAGATTTTTCTCACTTCCCAATCTTCTGAAAAACCATCTGACAAATGTCTCTTTCTATATTTTTCCCAAATGGGCCCCCAGACGACCAGCACTTGAGGGATTTTTTTATACCCCTTCCTCCCAAAGCTCTCCCTGCATTATTCTTTGGCACTCACAGACTATCCCATTAGCTGTGACAGGGTAAGGTCCCTCCATAGACTTTGTCCCAAAGGAACAGGATCTGTGCCAACCATTATTCTCTGCCTCATGGTGCCCCAATTCACAGAGGCAGGTCAGATCAATAACTCCTTTCTTGGGCTGGGTTCCTGTAAGAAGGATCTACTCTAAAGAACCCTCTCTGTTACTAGGTGCACTATTTGTATGTCCTGGACAGATCAGGTGTTCAGTTCATTTTTAAATAGGAGGCTAGTGGTTATGTTTTCAGTAGATCAGCATTTCCCAAACTAATTGGCCATGGAATACTTTGGTGCTTGAAATATATTGATAGGCCTATAAATGCTAGTCTCAGAGGATATAGGGGGTTGTAAGGATACCCATGAGATAATGGGTGAGGGAGGGGTTGAGAAAATTTTGGACCAAAGTAAAGGAAACTAAGACTGTCTTCTTTACCAGCCCTTAAATATATGTATATACATATATACACACTTGTGTATATATGCACATAGACATATATATGCATATACACATAATTGCACATTTAACGATGATTGCCAAGGCTGAATGATATCTTGCTTAGATTGATTCATGCAATGGAAGCCTGAGTCAGTCTATCAGCAAGCGTACCTGTCTTAGAAAGGGACCACATAAAGAATGAACTAAAGTCAATTTAATTAATTAATAGGATGTAAAGGGAAAGGGAAGGAAATAAACATTTACATAGCAGCACCTACTATGTGCCAGGCCTGATGGTAAGTGTTTTGTGCAGATATTTCATTTGACCCTGACAACAACACTGATAGCTAGATGCTGTTATTTATCCCAATTTTATAGTTTAGGAAACTGAGACAGAAAGATTAAATAACTTGTCTCAGGTCATACAGGAAGCAAGTGTCTGAGGCTGGATTTGAATTCAGATCTTCCTGACTCCAAACCTAGCATTCTGTCCTCCGCCAACTGCCTCAGGAATGCAGGACCTTAGAGACCGAGTCAGTCGGTCCTCATGTCCTCATTTTTGTTGTTGCTTTGTTTAGTCCTTTCAGTCCTGTCTGACTTTTCATGACCCTGTTTGGGGTTTTCTTGGCAAAGTTACTAGAGAGATTTGTCATTTCCTTCTCCAGCTCATTTTACAGAAGAGGAAACTGAGGCAAACAGAACTAAATGACTTGCCCAGGATCACACAGCTGGTAAGTGTCTGAGACACTGTATCCTTATTTAATTAGATCTGTAAGAAGACTCCTGCAGAAGTGAAATGATTTGCCCAGAGTTGCACAAAATTGGAAACCAAGTCTTCTGACTCCCAAATCCGGGCAGCGAGGATGTGCAATGGATGGAGGACTGGGCCTGGAGTCAGGAAGAGCTGAGTTCAATCCAGCTTTGGGCACTTACGAACTGTGTGACCCTGGGCACTTCACCTAACCTCTGTTTGCCTCAGTTTCCTCATCTATGAAACGGACATGATAACAGCGCCTACCTTGTTGTAAGGATCACACGAGACAGTATTTGTAAGATGTTTATCACAGTGCCTGGCACATAGGAGGTGCTACATAAATGCTTATTCCCGTCCTCTGCTTTCGCCACAACCGGCCCAGGCTGATTGCCCTAGAGAGTGATGCAACACTCTCCATGATACCAGGCTGCTATCAGTGTTCCTGGTATCGGCCTCCAGCTTGGTTATGCAGAAAATCATGGACCAGAAGAGAGTCAGGAGACAGGGCTATTTACTTTGATGGAAAGTGGTCCAAATTAGTGTGATAGTCAGAAGCAGAGCCTGACTATCCCTTGAACTGGAGTTCTGTACGTAGCTAATCTGTCTGATTGGCCATTAACAACCATGAATAAGCTATGTGGTGCTTAGATGACCCAACTATAGGGATGATAAGAATCAGAGTCCAAGAATCTCAAGGTTGGAAAGAGCCTCAGAGGTTACCTAGTCCAATCACTACCTGAATAGGAATGCCTTCTGCCAGATACCCCTGCCTGAATACCTCAAGTGCTGGTGGCCTCAGTGTTTCTTTCTTTCTTTTTCTTTTTTTTTTGCTTTTTGGAGGGCAGTTAAGGTTAAGTGACTTGCCCAAGGTCACATGGCTAGTTTTTGTGTTAAGTGTCTGAGGCTGGATTTGAACTCAGGTCCTCCTGACTCCAGGGCCAGTGCTCTACTCACTGCACCACCTAGCTGCCTCGGCCTCACTGTTTCACAAGACAGATGATGCCACTTTGGAGTGCCTAAGTTTGGAAAGGAAGCTGAAATCTTACCCCACTAAAACTCCCCCCTACCACTCCTACGCATGCTTTTTCAGGTGAGGCAGAACAAAGCTCATCTCTCTTCCATACAGCACCATAAATCAGACTGGAAGGGTCCTTACAGGTCATATAGCCCAACTGCATGATTTTACAGAGGAGAATCAGGAACACAAAGAGACTAAATGACCTCATGCCCAGGGTCGCATAGGCAGTAAGTGGCAGACCTTGGATCAGAACCCTGTTTCCTGCTTTCTGCTTCCCAGTTGTATCCCCTGCCTATCAGAAAATATCACTTTTTTCCTAAGCTTTCTCTTCTCTAGTCTAAAATCATCAGTTCCTTCAACCATTCCAAGTATAACATGATGTATAATTCTCCTACAATCTTGATCATTTTTCTCTGAACATGATGCAGGTTGTCAATCCCCTTTCCTAAATATGTTGCCTCAAACATCACCCAGTGCTCTAGAAATAGTCTGCCTCAGGTGGAGGGCAGTGGGGCTATCACCTCATTTTCTTTGGGCATTTTGTCTCATTTAATTCATCCTCACTTTGCATGAGTTTTATGATTAGAGTTCATCACCACCCCTAATTGTTTTAATATAAAATATTATCAAGGGGCAACTATGTGGTGCAGTTTTAGAGTACTGGGCCTGGAGTCAGGAGGACCTGAGTTCAAATGTAACCTCAGATACTTGACACTTACTAGTTATGTGACCTTGGGCAAGTCACTTAACCCCAATTGCCTTGCCTTCCCCCCTTAAAATATTATCAAGTTATACTCTCCTATCCTGTACTTGGACAGTTGATCTTTTGAACCCAAGTATTAGGTTTTACAGTCATCTGTATTAAATTTCATCCTTTAAGGTTCATTCCATTTGTCTAGCCCACTGAGATTTTTTGGGTGACTTACTCTGTCATTCAATGTGTTTCTTATCCCTCTTAGCTCCTTGTCATCTACAACTTTGATAGGCCTGCCATTTGTTCTTTATTTGCGTCTTTACTTTTTGTTAAAAAAAAAAAAAGGCTGCCACAGATCAAGGACAAATAAATACTCAGGATACTTCTTGATTCCTTTCAGGCCTGAAAATGGGGAGGGGGGGGGCGAAGAACCAGCAGGCCAAACTGTAGTCTGATTTTTGTTGTGCATACACCACAATGTCCTCTGCTAGCTGAGACCATGAGTGGCATGCATTTTATTATGCACCCTTGACATCTTTTACATTAATCTTCTTGTACCCCGTTTCCCCATCTATAACATTATCCAGGCACTCTTCTAGGGGAGGTATTTTGTGCATTAATTTTTCTAAAAAGCTTCATGCCTTGTGTAAAAATACCTCACTGTCTCAGAAAAAGGCACTCTAGATAAATGAAAAGCACCATTATTAGTAATGACAATAATTTTTCTGACATCCATTCGATGTGTGCTGATAGAATTACATAAATAATGGAATTGTATGCAAACTCCTAGATTGCAGGAGGCATTTTCTCAAAGCTCGATCACACCTCTCTGCCTTGTTTACATGCTCCTCAGATCCTTTGAAAGACATGTGCTATTGTCACTATTCTGGATCCAGACTTCACCATGACCAAATACTTGATTCACAAATAATTCATTTTAGTTTGAAGACACCGTGCTGTTACAGGGGAGTAACTCCACATTCTGGGATGAGCCCGAAGATGTGTATCTTTGCAGTAGACCTTATCAGTGTGGGACACTGCCGACACTGGTGAAGATTGCAACCCTTCTGTCCCTTCTTTTCTTATATGATTCTTAACCTATGTCATCTTTTTTTTTTCTTTTTTGCCTTTTGGAGGGCAATTGGGGTTAAGTAACTTGCCCAAGGTTACACAGCCAGAACCGAACTCAGGTCCTCCTGACATCGGGGCTGGCGCTTTAGTCACTGCGCCACCTAGCCACCCCAACCTATGTCATCTTTAAATTGCTTCCTAGTGGACCTAACCATTGTGCTTCAGGGTCTTCTGTCTTCAAATATCTATGGGTACTATTGGCGTGGCACTGAGGGAAGCCCATCAATTCATGACCAAACCAGAACAACCCAGTCATACACAATTGTGACAAGTTTTTTATGCCACTTCTCAAGAGGTTGCAGTCCTTTTCTGCTCACCATATTAATATCTGGTTTATAGATATTTCATCCTACAGGTCACCTTCTATATGTAGCTTTCCCAGTCCCCTCCCTCCCCACCCCACATTTGGTAATGATCCCCTTCCTCCAAACCACATTGGTCATGATCTTTCCCCTTAGACCTCACAAAGCTGTTTGCACATCCCTAATGCACACTTAGATATTGCATGTGACTATTATTTATATCTAGAACCATAAGCTCTGTAAGGGTAAGAACTTTCTTATCAAAACTTTTTATCTGATCAAAACTATTCTTCCTACTGCTATGTAAGGAGGAAGAGACTAGGAAATTAATAAATATTTGTTTTTTTAAATTTGGTTCAGCAACCATTAAGTACTTCCTGTTTTCAAGGCACTGTGCTTGGCACTGAGGTTATAAACACTAGAAAAGGACAGTCTTTTTCCTCAGGAAAGTCATTCCATCCCTCACTTTTCTCACCTTTAACTCAGCTAATTTAAACAAGCGTTTATGGAGTGCCTGCCGTTTGCTGGATGCTAGGGATACAAAACAGAATAGGAAACAGTCCTTGCCCTTAAGGAGTTTACATTCTTCAGGGGGGAGGGAAGGGACTCACAACCTATAAATACAAAGCACATACAAGATCATTTCAAGAGGGAGAGAGTACTAAAAGTGCATAGGGTGAGGAGAAGAGGGTAGAATCAAGAGAAGCCAGAGCTGTGTGCTTTGGAAGAAGATAGGGAGAAGCAGAGAAGAGGGAGATATTTGCCTTCCAGATACAGCAGCCTGTGAGAACTAAGCCTTCTCCAATCTGAGATACCTAGAATAAGAGTGAAAACCAAGACTTGAAAGCCACATGTCCAGTATTTTGCTCTGTGGGGCTGAGCTCACTGGAGGAAAGGTTAGAATGACCTTCATCACTTTTCCCCTTTAATTGTAGTAACAGCACAGAAAAGTAGTTGCTTCTGTAGGCCTTCTGATGGTAGTGCCTTCAGACCCTGAAAGAGCTCTACATGAATGTTGTGTCTAGGATTCCTAGTCATCTATGAGTAGTGTGCCAAAAGGGCTCTATGAGCAAAACAAAAATAATGGGAAAGATTGTTTTCTGCCACTTTGAGAGTTTGGAGACAAAACTCAACTTGGGGAAAATTCAGTTCCTTTTAAGAGCCTCTCGTTAAAAGTACTCATCCTGAAAGACTTGTGGGCCAAAGAAAATTCCCAGTCAGGTCATAAGTTCACAGAGTCATAACTTGTTAGAACTGCTGACAGTGCCTGATGGTGAAAGGAACCCTGGACTTAGAATCAAGAGAGGATCATTTATAAACCTGTCTCTGATTTAGTCATATAATTTACCTGTGCCTCAGTTTGCTCATCTCTAAAATGGGAATGATAATATATTTACTACTTACCTCCCAGGGCTGCTCTGAAGATTAAAGTCTTTTTTAAACAATCCTTAAATTTTTATGAAAATATCAGCTATTCTTATCATACATTCCAATATTCTCATTTTACATAGGGAGACACTGAGGTTCAAAGAGGGAGAGTGATTTGTACATAGTCAATGGTAAGTTAGTGACAATCTTGCATACCTAGACTCTTATCCAGGTCTCCAGCTTCCCAGACCAGTACTTTTTCCTCTACCCTGTGTTCTCTCTCTCTCTCTCTCTATTTCCTTCCCTCTCTACCCCCCTCCTTCCTTCACTCCTCTCTCTCTCTGTCTCTCTCCCTTATCTCTCACTTGCCAAAATACTGTAAAAATGCTATTTAAGAGCCCATCTGTCTGTGTATGTTTCTTTTTGCTGAAAAAACCCAAGGAACATCTTTTCTTTAGCAGAAAGCTTCTTGGTGTTCATCCTGCAGTTTAGAGCCAAGTCTTGTCCATAGAAATATTGCCATTTGATTCCCATATAAATGTCTGTTTTTGCTGCATTATTAATGACATGCTCTACTCCTTCCAAGATTTTTTTGGCCCAGCTCCTTCCACATTATACCTGTGGAAGAACAAGAGCCTGTGCAGAATGTCTCAGTCTCAAGATTTCTCTGATCTGGGTAGAACGCCGAGAGAAAAAAGGGATGCTCACTACCTATTTCCTTTCCTTCAATCCCATAAAAATAGTTCTCTGCCTGAAAGATTCAATTAATGTCATATAGTCAACCCTGTGCAAAACACAGTGCTATGTACTATACTGGATTCAGAGATAATTAAGACCTCATTCCTGCCTTCAAGGAGCTTCTATTCTAGTAGGGGAGATCAGACATATATCCGCAAGTAGCTCAGATAAGACCTGGAAAATGTGAAGTACAAAGAAGATGCTACAGAAATGTAAAGGAAGTAAAAAGTGCTTGTTCCTGAGGAATGGGCCCATAGAAGAAGTGACAGCTGAATTGTGAAGGATGTGCCAGATGTAATAAGCTGAGTTGGGAGAAAAGGAGAGATTGTTCCCAGTATAAGTAATGACAGACCAGGGCTTCATAAACTTTTTCCTCTTGTGACCCCTTTTCATGTTTCAGGAGCATCCCTTGGCCCTACATGACCTGAGGGCATATACGGTGCAAAGTGTGCATACTTTGTGCTCAGAACCAACACTACAGTGAAGTTCCCCAATGCAATAATGCAATATGGGTGAGCACTGCCAGAAACACCTCGATTCATTGCGAGTTTGATCTTTAATTAATTTTTTGTCGTTGCATGTTCAGAAACCTTTTACTGCTGCCAAATTTTTCTAGGCCCACAGTTTAAGAAGCACTGAAGACAAAGGAAATGAGATGAGATTATATGGAACATGAATGACAGTGACTTGTACACAGTCACATAGCAAGTTCCTCTTCTTTGGCTATAGTGTAGACTAGAAGAGTCTGGAATTTGTCTTTTTTCATTCCTTGTGCCATTCTCACTTTCATAATGAGGATATGCTAATTAACATGAAGTAGCAAGTGGGTAGGCAGGTTGGAAAGCTAGGGTGGTACAAGATTGTGATAAGCATTAAATTGCTGATTGAGAAGTTTGCATTTTGTCCTAGAGGTAACTGGGAGCCACTGAAAGTTTTTGGGCAGGACAGCGCCATGGTCAGATCTGTGCATTAGGAAGATTGTCGTGGGAGTTATGTAAGGGATGGATTGGAGATGGACCAGACTAGAGGTAGGGAAGCTATTGCAATTGTGCACATACAAGGTAGCCTGAACTAAGGCTGTGGTCCCATGAGTGGTGAGAAGGCCACAAATGTGAGTGAGGCTGTAGAGAGGATATGGCATAACTGGCTGTGGTTGGATGTGATTTGAGAGCATGAAAATTTGAAGATGGCCCTGAGATTTCATGATTAGGTAATTAGGGAAATTGAGATAAGGGCAAGGGGCAAAGACAGTAAGTTCCATTTTGGACATGTTGAGTTTGAGGTACTGCAGTTAGAGATATATAAAAGGCAACTGGAGATGTGAACCTGATTTCAGGAGATTGATTAAGGCTGATATGGAAATCCTCCGCCTATCGGTAATAGGGAGTAATAATGATAATAGGTAATAAAATGGGCACAGATGAAATCACTCATACAGAGTATAGTTAGAGTAGGAGTTCTTGACCTGGGATCCATGAACTTACTTTTTTCTTTTAAAAAAAATATAGATCGATAATTGTATTTCAATATAATTCATTTCTTTTTTAGTCTTTTATATCTTTTTTATGCATTTAAAAACATTATCTTGAGTGGTTCCATGGCCTTCAACAGACTGCTAAAGGGTCCAGGATACAAAACAAAATTAAGAACCCCTGTTCTAGAGAGAAAAGGGGTCTAGGGAAGATTTTAGAAGGACATTCACACTTAAGGGGCAGGAAAGGGATGATGGATTTTCAAGGGACACTGAGGAGAGTTGAGGCATGTGAGACATGAACCAGAAGAGAAGAATGGCAACAGAGGCCAAGGGAAGAGAGAGAATCCAGATGGAGGGGGTTGGTCATCAGCATCAAATGCTGCCAAAAGGTTAAGGTACATGAGGCCTGAGAAAATGTCATCAGATTTAGCAATTAAGAAGTCACTGATGACCTTTAAGTATCCCTTCCACCACACCTTGTCAGTCCTGTTTATGGTCAGGTTAAACCTCATTGCATGATGGGCTCTCCAGAGCCAGGTTTGTTTTCATGACAGGAGCTTGCAGCCAGTCAATCTTCCCCTTTACCCTGAGCACAGCCCAATGACCACAGTTAAGGGTTCATCCCAAATGTCATCTCCCCTCATCTGCTGGATCTATCAATGAGAAGATCAGCTGCTACTCAGAATGCAGGGTCTTCCTTCTCCAAAGCAGAGTGTTTGCCGTGTTCCATTCCTGGCCTGGTTCTCCCCCTGCATAGCGGGGAGAAGCTAATTAACACTCTATGGCAACTGAGCTGTAATAGCTGCCAGTTCCCCAGTGCGGAATCCTCTTTAGCATTCTCTCAGCCTCCCTCCACAGCAATAAATTCAGATTAGATATTAGAAGGAAGCCGTAGACTGTTCAGAAGCTCTCTTCTCCTCAGGGTTGTCTTCTCCCCAGGCAGGGAGCCAGGTTACCTGCACTCTCTGACTGGCAACTAAGTGCACTGTGGACAAGATGTAAATATTTTTTTTCTTATTGATGCAGAAGATTATTCACATAAAGTTACCATTCATTTTCTTGTTTAAAGATACATCAGAAAAGACACGGCTGGCATTATTATTAACAATTAAAATAAGAACACATATTTCTTTAGAGTTTTTAAAACATATAAAGCACATTCTGTATGGTAACACTGTGAGGGAGAAAGTGTATGTGTCATATTCTCCTTTTTTTTTTTTTTTGCTTTTTGGAGGGCAATTGGGGTTAAGTAACTTGCCCAAGGTAACACGGCTAGGTTTTATATGTGTGTGTGTGTGTGTGTGTGTGTGTGTGTGTTAAGTGTCTGAGGCCGGATCCGAACTCAGGTCCTCCTGACTCTGGGGCAGGCACTCTACTCACTGTGCCACCTAGCTGCCCCTATATTCTCCATTTTCAAATGAAGAAACTGAATCACAGAGAAATTCAGTATCTTGCCCAGAGTCCCAAGACCCCTAAGTAGTAGAACTGAGATTCAAACCTAGGTCTTGGAATTCTAAAAGGAAAAATGGAGAAGAGTTTCAAGTTGGGAAGGACCTTAGAGATCTTTTCATCCAAACTCTTCATTTTATAGATAAGTAAACTGAGGTCCAGTAAGGAGACAAGGCTTGCCAAAGATCACATAGGTAATGGCAGAGCTAGTATTTGAGCCCAAAATATCTGACTCCAAATACAGGGTTATACCATACCCTGTCCAATGTTCTTGCAGATAGATGATAGATAGATAGATAGATAGATAGATAGATAGATAGATAGATAGATAGATAGATAGATAGATGATAGAAAGAAAAATAGATGGATGGATAGATAGAATGCTTTCTATGTGCCAGGAACTATGCGATATACTTCTTGTCAATTTAGTATAATAGAAAACTAGGATGTTGAATCTAGAACTTAGTTTAGAGAATATTCATTGAATACCAGAATCTGATATTTGTTGTTTATCCATAAGCAAGTGGGGAATTATTGCAAGTGTGCTCAGAGCAAACTGAGATATCAAAGAATAATGTTTATTATGTGATCTAAATGGGTAATAAATAGATTACCTTCATAGTAGGCAATCCTAAATTATCTGCAGAACTCATGATTTACTGCATTTTTATTTCCAATTCCTATATCCACACATTTCTAAAAGTCAAGTGAATTTTAATTCTGTTTTCCCAAAGCTAATAGCACTGTTACCTGCCACCAAAGGGATGTTTAGTATTTAAATAAAGTGTCTGCTGTTAAGACCCAAGTTGGGGTTCTTGAATTCGAGATTGGATTTCATTTGACTCACATTTTCAGAATTCCCATAATTCAAATAAATTCAAATGGCTGCTTTGTTCTAGATCTGTATCTAAACGAGCTGTCTAGGACTCAAGAAAGATGGAATGGGGGTGGAGAAGGAAGAGCACAGGATTTGGAGTCAGGAGTCCTGGGGTTCAAATTCTGGCTGTTCTGGGTCCTCAAGGAAGTAATTTCCTCTTCCTAGCTTTCATTTTGCTCATCTGTAATTCACTTTCAGAAGCACTTCATTGCGTCTATTATATGGCTGATATTAGGTACAGGTGATACAGATATAAAAAGGATAAACTAACTGCCCTCAAGGATCCTGCATTCTACTGGGAAGAAACAACATGTACACAGATGTGTTAGCAAAGAAAGTACATTTTGCACAAAGTAGTTATCTCTTCTACATTGCATGGCACCCCCACAATCTGGAAAGTGCACACAAAATCTTTTGACCCTCCCTTCATGCCAGAGAAGAAGTCTGAATTTTTTTCTTTTTCTTTTATGGGGGTATTTGCAGCACTTTATTGTAAAATGTGGGTTAAGTATTTGGTTATAGGTTATATGTAAGGCAATGTTAAATAAAAATACCGTATGAAAAAGAACTTTTTTCCAGGTTGTCTGCCAGTCTTCATGTGTGGTCTGCAGCTTCCACAAAACTCCCTCCTCACCCCCCCAAATTCCCATTTAATTTCTTATGCCAACCTGTGACATGTCAAGACTGAGATGGAGAAAGTCGCAATGTGGAAGGGATAATGTTAAATAAATATGGAGACTGCTTAAATCCTAAGGGAATTAGTAGCTTCCACCACAGGTGAACATGGAAGAAAGCATGGGATTCCCAGGATCGTAGGTGAAGAAAACAAAATCATGGAGGCCAGAAAGCTGAGCATTTGAGTAGCCACTTTGAATGTTCCATCATGTATTGTGTGAGGGGGAGGGATATGAAATCAATCTGTGAAGATTTATTGGTGCTAGATCACAGAGGGCTTTAAATGCCACACATGAGTTTATCATTTATTCTAGAGGCAATTGGGATCTTCTAAAGCTTCTTGAATAAGAGAATGGCATGGTTGGTCAGACCTGAGCTTTAGCAGATTTTTGTAAAATGAATAACTCAAACTAGGGGATCTCAAAGATTCTTTCTAGCTCTCAAGCTTCTCATCCTATGAAATCTGATTTCAAGTCATAATTGTCCCCCTAGATATTATGTGTCAAGTCAGTTCTCTGGATTTAGGACGCTTTTCTTTTTTTCTGGAAAAGACTGAGGTTGGATGGGGGAGGGGAAGGTCGGGGGAAGTCTTATAGACTCTTTCAGTCCCTAACTTTTGGAAGATCTGTGATTCTAATTCTTTTCCCCCACATTGGTACTTAAGCTATATCTCTGCCCAGTATTTTATTCTATTATATTTTTACCTTTGGGATTGAGGGTTTAGAGCTTGACTTTGGTTTCCAGGTCATCCCAAGCAGGGTAAAAAAGTTCTCTGGGCCTCCATTTGACATGGAGAGGAAAAAAGGAAAAAAGAAAAAAAAAAAGGCTCTTTGAATGCACAACAGCCCTGGCTCTGTGGACGACTGGAATTACTTGGACAGTGCTGTAACCTGCCGGAGTCCAGGTGTGAGGAGCCCTTGCTTTGACTAGACCAGCTGACAGCTGCTGCGTTGGAATGCCTATTTGTGAAGAGAAAGTCCACGAGGACCAAAGGTCTCTAGGCCCTGGCTCCTCAGAAGAGCAGCCCAGAATGGTTGGGACTCGGAGGCCCCCCCAAGGAGCTGGTGAGAGGTCAAGCTCAGGTCTGAGGGAGGGCTGTGTCTCTCAAGTGACACACTTATTATGGGAATCAGAGGCATTAAGGTCACAGTGACAAACCAAGCCACATTTTCTTGTCTTTTGCAAGGAGAGAGAGCTTCAGAAGCCAAATATGATTTTACCCTGTACTCAGCTTTCCTTCATTCAAAAGGAAATGTCAACTCGGACTCTGGGTTTACAGAAGCAAAACCAAGGCTGTATACAACACAGTACACAGTTACACAGCAGGGCCCTAAATTCTTGGCAGGGTTAGCAGGGCTGGTTGGATTCACATTCTCTTAGAGGCAATTCAGTTCTATTTGACAAATATTTGTTAGTGGGGGAGTACAAGACACCCCCACCCCAAAAAGGTAATTTTTTCCCCTCAGAGAGCTTGCAGTATTATAGAGGGATATTAGAAGTATACACATAACTATAAATAAATATATAATATATAAATATAATATATATTAATATAAATATTATATATAAATAAAAACACATAATTAAATATATATAATACAACTTAGAATACAATATATGTCTAAGAGTACTATAAAATGCATTGAGATAAAATTAGGGCGAAATCATTCCCAGCATGGGAAAATTAGGAAAAACTTCATGGAGATAGTAACATTTAAACTGGACCTAGAAGAATGAGTAAAGAAATTTTTAACTTTTTGTCTTACAGACCCTTTTGGCAGTCTAGTGAAGCCTAGATACCCCTTCTCCGAATAATGGATTTTCCATTTTTTAAATTTTATTTTAAATTTATTTAATAGAATAAGTATTTCCATACAGAATGTTTTTCAATATAAAATATATAGAATTACAAAGGAAACCAAATATATTGAAATACTTATAATTTTTTTTAGAAGTCACAGTATATTCCAGATTAAGAATCCCTACTTTAAACAGAATTGGATCGTATGGAGGAAGGAAAGATCTGAGATTCTAAGCAAAGGTATCAGTATGAACAAAAGACATTGAGGCCATAAATAATTTAGCATTTAAGATTTGAAACTGGAAGGGATTATCATCTAACACCTT
Organism: Petaurus breviceps papuanus; assembly: GCF_028583685.1. NCBI lineage: Eukaryota > Metazoa > Chordata > Mammalia > Diprotodontia > Petauridae > Petaurus > Petaurus breviceps. The sequence continues at coordinate 34,346,039 of NW_027185771.1, forward strand.
ATTTTTCCAATGAGGCCCATCCAGGGGAGGTGATTTACCCAAGGCCTCACAAGTAGGAAGTAAATGAGTAGGAACTTAGGTCTTTGGAGTCAAAATCCATCCTTCTTTCCATCTGCCTTCCAACTATAGGGAATGGCAAGTGTTTCCCCCTGAGTAGAGCATAGAACATGTACAGGGAAGGAGTTTTAGAGAATGTAGGAAAGATCAGTGTGTAGTACCTTGAAGGCCAGATACAGAAGTCTGGCTTTTGTCCTATGAGACTCAGATGGTTTTTGAGAAGGTGAGTGGCGTGGTCATTGTAGTACACCAAGAAGATCAAATTCAATCCTAATGTCTCATTGAGGAAATAAGAACTTTCTTGGCTCAGTAGTACAGTTCTCTTCATTCAGGAACTGCTGAAATAAATGTATTTTTAAGGGAATAGATACTGGGTCCAGAATGTCTTCATTCCTTGAATGGAACAGTACTCTGTAGCATCATATGACAAGTGAGTCACAGTACTGAAATGGAATGCAGAAGCTTGGCTTTCTGGTCCCAACCAGGCCTTTTTAGCAGTTCATGTGGCCTTGGGCAAGTAACTTGCCTTAATTGGAACTCCATCTGTGAACTCAGGGCTGGATGTTCTCTGGGGTTCCTTTTCCAACATTCACTATTCTTTGAGGGCCTTTCTTGTTCTGACATTCTATATTCTAAGGTCCTATCTACGTCTCGTATTCTCTAACCTATCACCTTCAGCAAGTTTTAATCATTTTGTGTTCTTAAAAAATAAGACAAAATCCCAGATGCTTGTTAAATATAAAATTATGACTATTTCCTTTTTCTTAGGGAAATTATGACCTTAAGTTTATATATGTGTGTGTGTGTGTATTTATTTATATACTAGAATTTCTGAGAGAGTGTGACATAGGGTTTAGGAGCATTGGACTTGGAACTAGGAAAGCCTGGGTTGAAATTCCATCACTTATTTAACTTTCTCCTGATTCGGTTTTGTACAGTCATGTCCTACTCTTTGTGATCCCATTTGGAGTTTTCTTGGTGAGGATACAGGAGTGATTTGCCATTTTCTTCTCCAGTTCATTTTTACAGTTGAGGAACTAAGGCAAATATGGTTAAGTGACGTGTTGGGTCACACAACTAGTTAAGTGTCTGCGACTGGATTTGAACTCATGAATTTGAGTCTTCCTGATTCCAGACCCAGTACCCTACCCACTGAGCCAGCTAGCTGCCTCTGAATCAGTTAGTTCAGTGATAAAATAGGGATAATGTTAGTGCCTACTTCACACTGTGGTGAGGATCAACTGAGTTAAACAATGGTATGTAAGACATTTTGCAAAAGTTAAAATTTTATGTAAATGTAAGCTAATACTGCTCTACTACAGATGGGCATTGTTAGCCAAATACTTGTAGATGAAGGAATTTGAAAAGTGCCATACAAGTGGAAAATTTTGATTTCTCTTAATTTCTTCCTTAGTCACCCCAGATAGTCACTTGTCAGTGCCAGACAACTCTCCAAACTACAGCAGTTACCAGATGTTGTTCTCCAGTGGATAGAAGAGCTTTCCTTAAATGTTAAGTCCCCTATATCCATGAAATCACAGATCCAAACCAAGAAAGACCAAAATTCCCCCTTGACAAACTTCAGTCTGGATCTCTTCATGGAGAGATCTTGATCTTTATTCCTTCTAAACCTTCCTCCTGCAGGGAGCCCTCCATGGCTGAAAGCAACAGACAGATAATCCTTTACTGGGAATTTCTTAAGTGCCTACCTGTTCTATTTAGTCACCAGCATTTAATAAATGCTAGTTGTGACTAGGTGACTATATTTATCACAGTATATTGTCTCGCACTTCCAGAAATGAGATATTCTTCCCTGGTCGGTCCATAGCCCAGAGTTGTTCAATCGGCTCATTAGTGATCTGGATGATGGAAAAGACATTGCGCTCATTAAGTTTGCAGAAGATGACAAGCTCGTTAGCAGGGGCCAGGGAAGGGGGAGAGATGAAGGGTGGAGGATAATGGCTAGCACTTTGGAGAAGAGGAGCAGAATGTTAAATGTCTCTGGTCCATAGGAGGAATGATCAGAAATGATGGAATGAAGTGTGATATTTCTTGGTAAAGTATTCCAAGAGCTCTTTGAGCTCCTTCTTTGTCCCCATCATTACCTCTCTTGTGTTCTGCTTCTCTGCCTGTTATGTCTTCCCCTCCAATGGAAGGTTAAGCTCTCTGAGGGTAAGGATCATATTATTTTTATCTTTGCATCCCCAGTGTCTGTCTCATTACATTGCACATAGTAGGTCCTTAATAATTTTTTAAAATAAATGCCACTGAAGTATAGATGAGGTGACAAGACAGATTAAGTAATTTAATAGTGAGATGTTACTTCAATCTGGATTTCTTTTGTATGCCTATTCTCCTGACACAGATCATAATCTACCAGTGCCTTAGTGCAAAGCATTATGGTAGGTTGTGGAGGAAATGCAGAGTTTTAATAAAACCCAACTCCTGCCCACTCTCATGGAACAACAGTCTAGTTGAGGAGAACAAGACACACTGATAGCTAAAATAAACAATATTACAGCAGTAATATGATGAGTAGCACAAAATCTTCTTGGGGTCTGAGGAATCAGTGACTGTCTCTTGGAGGAGGTGGCTTTTAGTGGGGCTTTTATTTTAGTGGGGCTTCAAAGAATGAGTAAAAATTAAACAGGGAAGCAGGACTTTGCAGGTAATAGGACAGAGGTATGAGAGCACAGGACTTATTCAATAAAGAAGAAGATTTATTTTTTAGCTTGACTAGAGTGCAGAGCATGTAAAGGAACATGAGGAAAGGTTGAAAATGCAGCATGGTGCCAGATGGTAGAGGCTCTTAAATGCCTGGCAGAAGAGTTTGAACTTGACTTGATAGGGAATAGGAAACCACTGGAGATTTTTGAGCAAAGGAATGATATGACTATGTGTTCATCATAAAGAAGTTAAGAAGTTCATTCTGGCAGTGTGTGAAAGTTGATTTGTAGTGAGGAGAAAATAAAGACAGGAAGGCTCTTCTACTTGCTAATACATCAAGCTTGGGAGGTATGATAGTGTAGAAGAATGAGCCCTTACCACTTAAAAAAGACCTGAACTTGATTCCCAGCTGTAACACTGAATAGCTGGATCACCTGGTACAAGCTGCTGGGCCTTAGTTTCCTCATATGTAAAATGGGGGAATAGCCATCAGTAATATTTAAAGGCCCTTATATCCTGATCCCATGACCCAGTAGGAGCCTACTGTAAAAGACTAGATAGATGGTAGAGGGCCTGTACTTCTACCAAGGTCTAAGGCCTTTTCTTGGAGTGAGTGGATAAGACTGGCAGGTGTGGGAAGGAGATGCTTGTAGCTAGTGATCATAAAACTGACAAATGGCTCAGGCTTCAGGGGAATGTGACTTCAGGCAAATAATGTCCACTGTATTTCTGGGACTCAGTTTCCTTCTCTGTCTAAAACTGTGCCCCTCTGAAGCTCCAGCCTCACTCCAAAGCTCATGGCAGGACTCTCCCCTCTGGGTTTGCCTAGACCCATATGTGGTCACCACCCACAGTTTAAGAAGCACTGAAGGGGCAGCTATGTGGCACAATGGTTAGAGCACCAGCCCTGGAGTCAGGAAGACCCGAGTTCAAATGTAGCCTCTGACACTTGACAGTAGCTGCGTGACATGGGCAACTCAACCCCTGATTGCCTCTTAAATAAATAAATAAAATATGCATCGGGGTACCGAGGGGAAAAAGTTTAAGAAGCCCTGGGCTAGAGGAGCATAAGTGACACTTGGACTATCTACTCACAGGCTGTTGGAAGACAATGCTCTATAAATGGAAACTGTTGTTATAGTGACCAAATCATGCGCTTGGAAGCACACAGATTATGTTCTTACTCCTTGCTGGGCACTGATCGATCATGCCAGTGCCACCTGTATGGGGAGTAGCTGGTGGGGGAAGGTTTGAGGCTGGAGTGTGCCCCTCCCCATGTGTATGGCCAGTACTGGGAGGCGGGGTACGTAGGTTTGAGGCAGGAGTGCACCCCTCCCCACCTATATGGCCAGTAGCTGGTGGGGGAAGGTTTGAGGCAGGAGTGCCGCAGCCCGACCACGTGACCAGTGCTCTTTTCTGGCCAAATGATGCTCACTTCCCCCTCTGACCTTTCGTGGAACTGTATTGACTTTCCCCATTCTCCGCCAGCAGGGCCTCTTGGTTCCCCCAATCAATCCCTATCATTTTGCAGAGAAGAAGAGCCCCAGAGCAGGCTGCTGGGGATAGAGGCTCCCGGTTATTTATCTCCCCTCGGCCCAGTGTAAATTGGTCAGCCTGATCCTATTCGCATGATAAAAATCATAATGTCGCAAATTACTTACTCAATAAAATGGGGGTTTGTCTATTATTAGTGATCATTAGTGTTATAATGCGCATGGAAATTTAGAGCAAATTAACCACATATGCAAGCTGTTGCTAGCAAGTGCAGTTAATCACAAGCTAGCTGTGCCAGTGGACAGAGGGTTTGCAAGAATCTTCCCAGGAAGAATCTGTGGGAGGAAAACCAAAATGCCTGGGTTGGGGGTGGGGAGGGTTCCCCCTCCTGCTTTGTTTTGTTTTCTGCTTTTTAATATGATTCTCCCCAAAGCATATTTTGGAGACACTGTCAGTCCCCAAAAGCACTAGAAGGAATTACAGCTCAAATTAAAACAGCTTTGAATGCTGACAGTCCTGTGGCCCCAGGACTTTTCCAAGCCATAAATAATGAATCAAAGTTTCAGGCCGATAAAAGAAAGACCCACCATCTCTTCTCTCCCCCTGCCTCTTCCTCTCTTCCTCTTCCTCCTCTTCCTTCTTATGGAACAAATGTATAGCCTGGACTGTTAGGGTGCTCAAGTGATATTAGCTGACATTTTAATAGCAATTTAAAAGGTTTCCAAAGAGATTTAAACACATTATTTCATTTGAATCTCACAACTGCCCTTTGAGATATGAGATTACTGCTTCCATAAGGAAACTGAGGCTCGAGAAATTTTAGTGACTTGCCCAGGGTCACACAGTAAATGTGGGAGGTAGGATTCAAACCCATTTCTGCTGGACACCAAGTCCAAAACTCTATCACCAATCCTGATCCCAGGGCAACTCTGAATGGTGCTCATACCATAGACATCCAAGGCAGCCTGGTGTGATGGAGAGAATATCTGGCCAGGTAACCTGTGTTTGGATCCTGCATCTGACATTTACCAGCTTTGTGTCAGAGGCAGGACTCAAACCCAGGTCTTTCTGTCTCCAAGGCTGACCCTTTGCCTACTCTGCCATTCTGCTTCTCTGTGAACTATTATTATTAATATTTACATCCACACAAAAAGACTTCATGAAGTTCTAGGCCAAGACTGACATAGACAAGACATAACATATGGATTGTTTGAGTAGAAAAAGCCCCTGGGGATCAGCTGTCAGGGGTGGGGAACCTGTGGCCTTGAGACTATATGTGACCTTCCAGGACCTCAGGTGCAGCCTTCTGACTGAGTCCAGATTTTACATAACAAATCCTTTTATTAAGGGCATTTGTTCTGTGAAGTTTGTCAGTCAGAGGGCCACACTTGAGGACCTAGAGGGCCACATGTGGCCTCAGGGCCATGGGTTCCCCCACCCCTGAAGATGAACCCATTCATTTTAAACATGAGTAAAATGAGTCCTAGAGACAAGAAGTGAGTCACTTTGGGTCATACATCTGTTAAGCATCAGAGCTCAGATAGGACCAGGTCCTTACTGAGTCAAAGACCAGGGTTTTCTTTTGTTTTTTCCTAGAAGCAGCTAGGTGACCCAGTAGATAGAGAGATTTGAGTTCAAATCCAATCTCAGATGCTTACTAGGTGTGTGACCCTGGCCAAGTGTTTGCCTCAGTTTCCTCAGCTCTAAAATGGGGCTAATTATAGCACCTATCTCCCAAGGTTGTTTTGAGGAATCAGCTGATATAATCTTAAGGCGCAAGCACAATGCCTGTCACATAATGGACTATTAATATATATTTCCTTCTTTTCCCTCCTATACCTACAGATTATGAATTCTTTGAGAGTAGAGATTGTTTTTTTTTTATCTTTGTACCAACATTATCTAGGACAGTGACTGGCATGTAGTAGAAGCTTAATAAATGATGTTGGATTGAGTGAGATGCCACCCTGTCTTTCATATGTGTTGTGTTGGTGAAGGAAAAGTAATTACTTTTGGATCAGTGTCCTCAGCCTGCACTGATAAACCCTAGTCCACACACCAGGAAGCTTGGAATTTTCTGGCCTCACTGAATTCTGTAGAAGGAATCCACTAGTGTCTAGGGTCAGGGTCTGTCCTCACTGTCATCTATATCTAATTACGCATCTGGTCAGTGTCTCTTTCTGCATATGACAGCTGTTTCTCAAAACACTGTCTCTTCATTTTAATCAGAAGAGGTTCATTTCCAGGACAGACTAACTGCCACAACTCAATTTTTAGCGTCGGGAGGGCAGGAACTACCTATTTGTAATTATCTTTTGAATGTGCCTAGTACAGTGCCATACATAACAAAGCACTTAGTAGCTTGTGTCCAGGTCTGGGCACCAGTGACAGTATTGACAAGCTGGTGCCAAAGGAAGACCAAGAATAGGCAGGGGACTGGAAGTCATGTCAATCATTCAACATGTAACATGCCATTCCATGCCATAATTCCAGGAGAGATGAAAAGTTGAAATAAAGTAAGGTCTTTTTCTTCATGAAACTCCCAGTCTAACAGGGGGATAAGACATAAACACAGATAATTATATGACACAATATTAAGTGATAAATTCATTAGAGACATCCAAAGGGTTATGTGAGGTCCTGCTCAGGGAACACCTAAAGTGTCTAGACTAAAGAAAACTAGAGGTCTTTATCTTGGAAAAGTGAAAACTTAGGGGAAAGCATGATGTCTATCTTCAGGTATTCCAAGGGCTGTCACTTGGAAGAGAAATTAGTTAGAGGGAGGCAGATTTCAGGTTAGTACAAGCAAGAACTTTCTAAAACTTAGAGCCGCCCACCAATGAATCTACCCAACTTACTGGACAGCTTTTTCTGGTTCTGTTGGTGTTTTCTTAATGCTGGCTCCTTCTACCTGACTGACCCATTTCTTTTCCCAGACAATACTCATCCTTAGTGATCTCTTTGTATGCCATTTGCCACATGAAATCCATTATCGGCAATGTTTGGCAGCCTGCCTTTGCCCACCACATGCATCTCCAGCACTCTTTGGGTCATCTCAGAATTTGATTTTTATAGGAGTGTGGCATTCCTTGATTTGCAGCCATATGAAGACATCATTGCAGTCCTTGATGATTTCAACACTAGGCCCTGATGAATGGCATCCCATGTTACTGAAAGAACTAGCAGATGTGATTGTTGAGCCAAAAAGATCATGCCATCTTAGAACTTTGGACCAAAATTAGTTAGATGAAATTAAATAGGGATAACTATTAAAATATGGATTCAGGTTCAAAAATCTATTTCACAAGCATAAGACAAGAGATCTATGGCTAGAGATTAGCTTGTGTGTAAAAGATCTGTCATAGTAGAAAGTATCCTGAACTTGGAGCATCAGGAGGACCTAGATTCAAATCCCACCTCAGACACTTACCAGTTATGTGACCCTAGTCAAGTCAGCTAGTCTCTCTGAAGCTCAGTTTCCTCATACATAAAATAAGAGGGTTGGACTGAGGGGCCTTGCAGGTCTCTTCAAACTCCAAATCTATGACCCTATGATCCTGTATTCTAGGGAGGTTTAATGAACTACAATCTTGATGTGAGTCAGCAATCTAATATATCAGCTAAAAAAACAATCACACTCATGCCAAGTTAAGAGAAAGGTAATGTTCAGAATTTAGGAAACAACTTCCTGACAATTAGAGCTACCCCAAATTGGAATGAACTGTCTTGGGGAGTAGTAGGTTCTCTCTCAGTAGGTGTCTTCAAAGAAAAGCTACATGACCACTTTTTGTGTACATCACACAGAGACTTCTTATTCTGGTACCAGGTGGACTGTACTAGGACTGTAGATGACCTCTTAGGCCCCTTCCAAGACTGAGAGTCTGTTATCTTTTTTTTTTTTCCTGAGATTACATCCAGCTTTGACTCTTTGTTTTTTGTTTGTTTGTTTGTTTTTAATTTGGACAAGTCACCGTCCTTAGCTTTAGTTTCTTTATCTTCAAAATGGAAATTACAGTAATTAAACTACATATCAATCTGGGTTGTTGGGAGGGAATTTTTTGTAAGCTTTAAAGCACCATACAGATGTCAGTCATCACTGTCATTTAGTAAACATCAAAATGCCATAGAAACAAGTAATCTTTTGTATTATCATGGTCATTACCAGAAAGGATGAATTTTTCTTAGTCACAGCAACTCTCAAAAACCATCTGCTTAAGCATCAGGAATCTTAGCTCTGTTAGTGGAAAGGACCCACACCAATGAGATAACAGATAACCTTGTTATCAGGCTAGAATGATCTATTAAAATCATGATATATGCAGACATGTTTTGTCCTGACCCTTCATGAACAGAGTGGTGATTAAATTGGCCAAGGTAATAGAAATGAATTTTAAGTCTTATAGGGAATTTAGATACCATCCTGTCAAGCCCTGTCCTTTTATAGAGGTGGGAACTTTGACCCAGAGCCTAGCACAGCATGTAGTACACAGTACACATTTCATAAATGCTGATTGATTAAGTGAATTGCCCAAGGTCACATATCAAGGCAGTTGCCTAACTATTCACAATCTAGTCCCTATTGCACAATTACTACCTCTAATTTAATTTAGTTAACCATAACAAAGCTAGCATTTATATATCTGCAAAGCATTTGACTAATCTTGTTTCCTTTGATCCTCACATACACCCAGTAAAGGTAGGTGCTATTATTAACTGAGAAACTGAGGCAGTTATAGTTCAGATAACTTATCCAGGGTCACACAGCTGGACTTACATGAGGTATGATTAGAATCTGGGTCTTCCTGAATCCTAACTTAATCTAGAGTCTAATACTCTACCCATTTTGAGACCCAACTGCCTAGCCAGTATTTATTGACAGCCTACTGTCTGCCTAGGACTATACTGTGAAATCGCCAGTCTAATGTAAACATGAGGATAGAGACCTGCCTACTAAGTAGAAAATGGTTCCTTGATATCTACCGTCAAGTTGAAGCTGTGTTCTTGGGAGCCACTGGTGGCCACTCATCAATAAACTCCCCACTCGGTTTTAAGAGATTAGTGTCCTCTAGAAATACTGTGTGCTCACAGTGAAGTAATCTGGTCCAACTAGATGATGGGTCTTGCCCTGGAGGACTTAACCCTTTTAGCTCCAGTCCTTCAAACCTAGGGCACCTACATTCTGGTTGGTGAGTGCCCCACCTGTGGCTACTCTAGTCAATCTTCCCTTTACTCCTTTCCATCTTCTAGTACTCTTTCCTTCCTCCCTGCCCCCTTTCCAGTTAGAATCACAATCAAATCCATACAGCCATTGCTATTAGAAAGGGTTTGTCAATAATGCACTCAAACCTAAGTACCACTCCCTTATATTATCTCTTCCTTAAGCTCCTTGTGGGCAAGACCTGTCCTCACTGCTTTTGTTTTTATCTCCCCTCTACTTATCCTTGAAGGATCACTGTTAAGTGCTTATTAAATGATCTTTCTTTCTTTCTTTCTTTCTTTCTTTCTTTCTTTCTTTCTTTCTTTCTTTCTTTCTTTCTTTCACTCCTTTATAACATTTAAATCTGGCAATGACCATAGCCATCTTGTTCAATCCTCCCACTTTTTCAGAAAAGGAAACTGAGACCCAAGGTGATTTTAATGATGCATTCAAGGTCACACAGATACTGTGAGTAGAGATGTAGACCCAGGTCAAGTCATATAACTGACCTTCGTCCCTCAGAACTTTACTAGTGATTAGAATACTATTATCCTGTAATGGAAAGTAAAGCAGATGCAAAGTCAAGGGATCTTGGTTCAGTCTTACATCTGCCACTAATCGTTGTCCATCAGCAAATTTAAGCCTGAGTGTCTGCATATAAAGAATGATAATAATTCTTGAACTATCTAGCCAGTTGGACCGTTATAAGAAAAGCACTTTGTACAAGGAAGTGGGCGTCTTTTGTATAAGGAAGTGGTAGTCTTTTTTTCCCCCTCTTTTGTGCTTCTGCTTCTCTTCGCCAAGTTTTGCTTCTCCCTCCTATCAGGCTGACCTGGAGGGGAAAGAAGGGGGTGAAGGTTGTCTCTGAGACCAGGCTTTGCCTTTGTAGCTGAGGAAGGTGATCTGGGCAAGCTGCTTACTCTGTAACCCAGATGGAAGCCCGTAGCTCCCAGCCCTGCCACCCCCGCACACATGCTGCTGCACCTGGAAAACCACACTACCTGTATACAAATTACCCCCACATTCTGCTTGGTTCAGCAGCTCCTGTTTACCCTCCCCCGTGATGTAATTAGGCCTTCAGAGTTCACGTGTGCCTATTATGATCTCTCCTGAGTTTTGTCTTGGGTTTTTTTTGGGGGGGATAGCAGTAATCATATATATATTAAAATTGTGTATCAATTGTTTGGCTAAATTATGCACAGTGGGCCATCCTAGCCTCCCATTAACATAAAGTATGCTAAACAATGTGTTTTTTTTCTTGATAATTATGCTCAAATGCATCAATTGCTTATTCAAGAAAATTTGAATATGAGTTTTTCTTATTTCTTCAAACTTCCAAATGGCTTCGTGGCCATCTACCCAGAGCCAGTAGCCTTTTTGCTCTTTGCTGCTGTGACCTAATTATTCCTGGTGTCCTATGGAACAGTGGCAAGAACACCAAATTTGGAAGCCAGATGAGCTCCTTTTTCATCCTATTGTACTACTTAGCAATTGTGTGACCTTGGGCAAGTTATTTTGCTTCCTTGGTAAAATACTTCCTTGGGGTCTATAAAATAAGGGAGTTGGATTCAATGATTTTTAATGACTTTGTAATTCAATATCATATGATCCTGTTTTACTGTAGTGGGGAGTCTATTCCCTGGCTTCCTCCTTATCTTCTTAAGTGCCTTCATGGGACATAGCCAAACAATATCAAACCCTGGTGATGAGTTTTTGTGTCTAGGGATTTATCTTGGAGTTGAAGTCACTTTAGTGACCAACTAGTCCAAACCATACTTGAATAAGGATCCCCACCACAGTATACACAAGTGATGACCTAGTTTTTGCTTGAAGACCTTCAATGACTGACGGAGAGCCCATCACCTCATTATAGCCCATTACATTTCTTGAATAGCATAAATTGCCAAGAATTTTTTTTCTCAAGATCAAGCCTACCTCTCCTGCTTTGCAATTCTCACCTATTGCTACTACTTCTGGCCTCCATTTTGGGGTAAAACAATGCTCCTCCCTCAGTCCCATGACAGCCCTTCAAATACTGGGAGACAATCATCATGTTTCCTCTTAATTCCTCTCTTCTCCAATCTAAGCATCCCAAAGCCCTTCACCTCACTCTGATATGGTCTCTCTCAAGGCCTTGCACCATCCTTGTTGCTTTCCTCTCTATGCTTCCCAGCTTATCAATATCCTTCCTAATATGTGGTGACTAGGACTGAGCATATATTCTGGATGTGATCTGGCTGGGATAAAGTACAGTACATTCTGCTATAATACGTGTTTCAAAAATGCAAATTTGTTCCCATGTAATTGATATATTAGGAAACATTTTGAACATAATTCAGATTTTGTATTTGACATTTCTTCTGGGAGGACCAACCAAAACACAGAAAACTGGACACTAATTTATAAGCTGCAACCCTTCCAATTTCCACTTCCACAAGCAAACTTCCAGTCATTGTCCAAGCACCGTATTTGTTGTGTATCTTTTCGTGCAGTAGGAGCTGTGAGCAGAGAAGGTTTGGTCCAAACCACCTCATCCCTTTCTGCTATGGCCTATAATTTGCGCATGTAACAGGGGTACATGACAACCAGCAGCTAGAAGGTACAGATGCCACCATTATCTATGGTAATATTTGTATGTTTCTTAACCATTTAACAAGTATAAAACTGTGCTACCATTTTTTATTAAGTTCCAAGCAATCTTTGTTTTTTTATTATGTGTCACTAATGAAGTGTGTGAGCCTTTTTCCCCTAACCCTCTTTTCCCTCTAAGTTCTATGGTTTTTATTGTGTTATTGTCATACGCCACTTCTTTTTAGAAACGTATGTCTCATTAGAGCAGAATTGGCTGTGTGGACCTCAGACCACAGACATACAGTCCATCATCAAGCCTTTACCTGAAGTATTTTCATCTTATTAGGACCTGTCCTAGCTGAAGACCTGCTGGCAAAGCCCGAGATACTCAAGGGTCATAACTACCATGATGAGGCAAGTCTCTTCTTCTCACGTAAACTCAGTTTTACCATCTGTAAAATGAGCAGATTGAACTAAATTACCTCTAATGTCCCTTCCTGTTCTGACACTTTGTGATCTATTATGCAATGATGCAGGACACAAGAGAATGATTGGTGGCTCATCAGTGCTCAGAAGCATGGTAGATGGTCCAAAGGAGTATCTTTGCCACCAGTAGAGGGTCTGGGAAGGGGTGTGTGAATGCCCCTGAAAGCTAGCATCAGGATCTCATAAAGGCATTTGATTTAGAGATGGAAAAGACCTTGAGATCATCCTGCCCCCACCTCCTGATCACTGAGTTCCAGAAAGGTTAAGTGATTTGCTCAAGACTACACAGTTAACAGGAGGAAGATTTGAACTTGAGGGCTCTTTCCATTGTACTTTGGTTTTAGGATCAGTCAGGGGTGAGGCAATAGAAAATTCCCCGGCATCCCACACTACAGTTCTCTCTCTAGTCCCCATCTACCCTCCCCCTATGTCACATTAGGGGATATAGGAAACTTTTCTCTCTCAGGCTTCACTCAGGGAGCTGACAGTTATCACCTGCATTCATCAATATAACTTCCATAAAAACCAAAGCAGTTGAGGAGAAATGAAAAATTACAGCCCAGATTAGTAGCCTAGAGTACTCTAGAGGAGAACAGGGCACTTACCCAAACTAAACATCAGAACCTTACACCTATTACTATTAATTGAGAATATGAAGCTTGGTAAAGGAGAAGTGATTATATTTGTTAGCATCATAACAATAAAGTCAATAAATGTGAATTCCTGCCATGCAGGGTGCAATGATCCTCTGGATTTGTGTAGGGTTTACATTATGCATATGGCAGGTTAGCCTCGTGGCTATGATCTCACACTGATTCATTTTGCATATGGCCCAGGCATGCCCTGCCTGATGTGGTTAATTAATTTCAGGAAAAGATGACATTAGGTGATCCATTAGAAGTTACAATTTATTCCAAGCAAACAGCATTATACATGGAAGTACATTATATGCTATAATCTGAGAGGTGGGAAAGACTTCAGAAGACATCTGGAAACCCAAGTGCTACCTGTGTAGGAATCCACTCTCCAGCACACCCAGTGAATGGTCAGATAGCTTGAATTGTCCCAGGGAGAAAGTGCTCCTGACCTCCTAAGTGAGACACTAGCTCTCTCCTCCCTTTTCAGTCTTCTTGGCAATTAGGAGCAGGCCCCGGGCACTCTCCTTTGGGGTTCTCTGGGGCCTAGATCCTGGTATTCTCTAGGACACTGAGGACCTAAGTGATAGCTGGGAATATCCCCAACCAATGGGCAAGCACTAAACAAGGACAAAGGCAAAAATTAGAAAGCACCTTCCCTCAAGGAAGTCATGTATGTGTATGATGTGTGTATGCATATATAAAATGTGTGTATATATATACATATAACATGTGTGTATATGTGATATATGTGTGTATATGTAAAATATATGTATATATGGAACTTGTATATATATATACATATAAGTATATATGAAATATTTATTTCATGGTGTGTGTGTGTGTGTGTGTGTGTGTGTGTGTGTAGATGTTCGGCTGCCATGCCCTTTTCAGGGCTGCTTGCCACTTTTGGTATCTACCTGATTCACGCAACTCTGATCAGTAGCATGGGCATCAGCCACACCCCCTGGTAAAACAGTCTCAGCAGAGGGCTCAACCAGGTTGAAGGTAACCAAGGGGCCTCAGAATCTTTCTATGAGTTAGGAAGGTGTCTACGTGTAAGCATTTGAAGACTTTCCCCTGAAGAATGGGCAGATAAGAATAATTTGTTCCTGTGGTCATGAAGGAGGCTGAAGCAAGTGCAGTAGAATACTTAGAGCTTGGTTACACATTGAAGACACCAAGGTCACCCACTTTATCCCAAGTCATCTTGACTTTTGTCTTGCCCCTGGACTTTGATGACTCTTGAAGACAGAGTGGAATTGATGATTTCAAGGCAACTCTGCCTCACTTAAATCCAGTTCATTCACAAGTCAAATGATATTGACTTTGACACAGTGATGTCATTTTGGTCCTCTGAATATAGACAACTATCATGATCCATACACACATATATACATATATAGTACATATTTACTATATAATATACAAATATAATAGGTATATAAACATATACCTAATATATATTTATATAAACATTATGTTGATTTATTCTATTTTATACATAATATAAATATATAATGTACACATAATATACTCACATGATAAATACAAGTTAGTGTTCTCTCTGTTCTACTTGGTTTAAGAAAGAAAGGCCTTCTGGGTGGGGGTGGAGGTGGAGGTGAGAAGAGTCCAAAATGGATCCTGATGCTTTAGGTGTACACAGCACCTCTGTTTAATGGGATAGAAATCTAGTGGAAACCCTGAATAAATCCATTGGTTTTATGAAAAAGCCATGGGTTTGTTCTTACCATTTTATTGTTACAAGATTTATTTAGAACTTGATTATTTTCCAGAGATATAATTATAAAGCCTTTAGCTTTCCTTCATAAATTTATGGCAAGATTTAATTTCTTCCAATTACAACCCAAATGAAGCCATTCGAATGGGATTCGTGTGCTGTGGCAATGGCGGGCTGCCTTCTCTCTGTGCACACAGACAGCACACCAGTGGAGTGAATTTTAAGCACCTCCAGTTGTCTGTGGCTGCGAATGAATATCCAATTCAATTTGTCGGAAACTTTAGATTAATTAGTTTTATAATTTGCACAGTAAGGTAATGTAAATGTGTTGCTCCTGCCTGGCGTTTTTTGCTTAATCCTTTGAGTGGCTATTTAATCTTTTTTATATTAGAATTAAAGCAACTTGGAAGATATGAATATTAATCTAATTATGCGCCGATCACTTTAATTTCTTTAATGTTTTGAATAAAAAAACAACTTTACAAATTGGTTTAGGTTGGAGAACCCTTTTAGAGGATTTGGTGTTTCATCCATAAGTGCAATTGAGAGGATGGTGGGGATTGGGAAGGGCTGCATTAAGTTTACAGTTATGCAAATCAGCACCATTAATCCCAGAGAACCGACTTTCAAGGTGTGTGCTGGCTTCAGGATTTTGTACAGCTTGTACTGAGGAAGGATGATTTCACCAACATGGAAACATAGGAGAGCAAACAGCTTCATGGCATACCAGTTCTACAGAGTTGGAATTTTAAAAGACACAGGGATAAGTGATAACAAAAGATTTTCTCCCTTTTTGTTCTAATGATCTCAGGGGGTGAAAAAAATATCATAGTAGGGCATGAACAATGCTTGCAAATTTTAATACCTCATTATAATTGATACCTGGTTTCTATGCCAATCAAAGTGGTACTAGCTGTCAAAAACAATGTTTCAGGCTGTGTGTGGGGCTGGGTAGTGGTGAAGTTGACATAATTACCAGCTTCATATACAGGCATAGCCCACATAAAGTTATCTTGAACAACGTCATTATAATAGGTCAGGTCTGTTTGTCATGGCTCACAAAGCACTTTTCTCACAGGCTTCCTGTGAGGTAGTGATATTGTTCATTGGTTTCAGTCATGTCCGATTCTTCATGACCCCACTGGGGGTTTTCTTAGCAGAGATACTGGAGGGGTCTGCCATTTCCTTCTCTGGTTCATTTTACAGATGAGGAAACAGGAAAATTGGGTTAAGTGACTTGCTCAGGGTCACACAGCTAGTAAGTGTCTGAGATCAGATTTGAACTCCTACATCACCTAGCTGTCATCCTAATATTATTATTCCCATTTTACAGAAAAGGAATGTGTACCTCAGGAAGATGAAATGACTTGTCCTGAGTTAAACAACTATTTAGTGATTGAACCAGGTTTCAAATCCAAGTCTCCTAATTTAAAAGCCATTGCACTTTCCATGCCACCTAGAAGTCGTGTTGTTTATCCATTGTCACCACCACCACTCCACCACAAAGTCATGAAATGTCATTGAATTTCTGTTTGCCTTTTCTCTTTGAAACATAATCAGATGATTAGAGATGTCTCCAAGAGCAGGTAATTCCTAAGTATGAATTCCCTCAAGCATCAGTCTTTTTACTGTCCCATTCATAACATTTTTCTTATGTAACCATCTTCCCCCATAATGTTGTTTCCCCTAAACATGTTCCACAGAACCAATTAAGCTCACCAAGGGACTGTGCTAATTCCCTCTCTTGTCTGAGTGGCCCTTTTACAAACAAATGTCTTTTGTAACAAACATTCAGTTGCTTTCAGAAAGAGAAAAGGAAGCAACTCTTCAGTGTGGTTTCTATTTAAGGGAATAAAGAACATAATTTTTAACTGTTTAAACATTTTCAACATCAAATTAATTTTAAACATTTTTTCCAGAAAGTCCAATTGTTAAAATTTCATAGGTGACAAACTAGAGAAAACTTTTCTCTAAAAAAAATTGTGATGAGTTTAAGTCGTTAAAAAAAAAGCAAACCTACCAACCCCTTAAAATGTAATAACAAATGATAGCTCACATTTATGTGATGCCCTTTACAAATGTTTCCTCATCTGATCCTTACAACAACCCTGTGAGACAAGTGCTATTATTATTTCTGTTTTAAAGAGGAGGAAAACTGAGGCTTATTTACGTGATTTGCCCAGGGTCACACAACCAGGAAATGTTTGAGAGAGGATTCAAACGTATGCCTTCAAGTCCAGTACTCTGTCTACTATACCACTGCTGTTTTTCTTTCTTTCTCTTTTATTGTTGTTGTTCAGTCATCCAATCCTGTCCAGCTCTTCTGGATCTCATGGACCATATTAGGCCAGTACTGTTCATGGGGTTTTCTCAGCAAAGATACTGGCTCCTTCTCCAATGGATTAAGGCAAACAGAGGTTAAGGGACTTGCCCACACAGTTGGTAAGTATCTGAGGTCAGATCTGAGCTCAGATCTTCCTGACTCCAGGCCCGGACCTCTAGCCACTGCACAACCCAGCTTCTCCTCTCTAGTATTAAACTAACAGAGTTTCCCATTATTTAGTGCTTTGGGTACATTATTTCATCTGATCCTCACAACTATAAAACAGGCAAGACAATTATTATGGTCTCATTCTTGTAGAGGAGGAAACTGAGGCTCAGGGAGTGTGACTCTTCTGAGGTCACACAAATAGAGGATATCAGACGTAAGACTTTAATCTGTCCTCTAACTTGAAATCAGTTTTCTTTCTGTTATACCACAAGGACTCCAGTGTTTTATAGGACTCAGTCCTCTATCTACTATACCACCTTAATAACAAGCATAAGGAGTGGAAGCCACAGTGACTGCCATTGTTTTATTTATTTATTTAGATTTGGCATCAGAAGACCAGATAGCTTTTGGGAGTCTTGACCCTGCTGCTCACTAGCTGTGTGACCTTGGGCAATCCTCCTCCCTTCTCTGATCCTCACTTCCCCCATGTTTAAATGAAGGGGCTGGACTAGCCGATCTCCAAGGTCTCTTCCAGCTTTAACAGTCTGGTTTATGTTTATAATTATGATACTATTACTAGGCCCCTGAGATAAATGGTAATCCTAGGCAGTTGTCGGACACTGGACTTAACACAGCTGCCTCCCATCTGGGAGAGCAAGGAGGCAAGCCAGCACCACCCAACATGAGGGACCATCACTGAGATCAGGGAGGCAGGGCTAGTGCCTCTCTGTCTGTCTGTCTGTCTGTCTGTCTGTCTCTGTCTCTCTCTCTCCCCCTCCCTCCCTCCCTCCCTATCTTTCTCTCTCCCTCCCTCTCTGTCTCTCTCTGTCTCTGTCTCTCTCTCCATCACTTTCTTTCTCTTTCCCTCCCTCTCTCTCTCTCTCTCTCTCTCTCTCTCTCTCTCTCTCT
>NW_027185771.1:34366444-34375496 GCF_028583685.1 Petaurus breviceps papuanus
TATCTATCTATCTATCTATCTATCTATCTATCTATCTATCTATCTATCTATCTACCTATCTTTTGTAACTATCTACTATATGAAAGAGGAGCCAGGATGTCTTCTCCAAAGAGGTGGTATCTGATGTGGACCTTGAAGGAAGAGAAATATTTTACCTCCCAGAGATGAGGAGGGAGATTACAGAGGTAGGGTGGGGAAGAGCAGGAAGTATGTGGGGCAGGAGGGAAAAAGACCAATAGATAATTGACTAATTCAAGTAAGCAAACATTATTAAGTTCCTACTGTATGAAACTGTAGTCATAAATCTAAAACTAACATAACTTAAAAAATAAGACAGTCTGTTCTGTGGTGTAAGCAGTTTAGACACTCATTAAAATGATGATGAGGAAATTGTAAGCAGTCACACCTCAGTTGACTATTTTCTAGTTAAAAGGCAGGGTCATATGGGTAGTGCAAAATATACTGCACTTCAATCTGGGCACTGATGAGTCTGGAGGAGAGAGTGAGGCTGATGACTTTGCACAGCCCCAACTTACTTAAGTTCAGTTCACATGCAAGTCAAGACGCCCCCCTCCTGATGTCATTGGTGCTCTCTGAGAAGGAAGGATGAACAACAAGAGTGGGAGACACGGGCTCCAGCCCAGCTCGGACAGTTATTAGCCCCACAACATGGGCAAATAAATTACCCTCTCTGAGCCTCAGTTTCCCCATTTGCAAAGAGTTGATAACAATCCCAGGCCTACTTTCTTCCCAGGATTATTGTGAGAGGAAGGACTTTGTAAGTGTGCTAAACTTTAGAAATGGGAATAATGATTGTTTTTATTGTTTTACACTGGAACATTAGTAATCTCCTCTTGCTGATACAGTGTGTTAGCCTGTTAAATATTGAGTGTAATTAATGTATGAGGTGTGACTGTAAGGTAATGATACTGATTTCCATGTTAGTCTGGTGGAATTAGCCTCATTACTTTATAGTCACACCTTATAAATTCTCAGGTTCAGACTTTTCCATGACTCCAAGCCAGTTAAGTTTCCTTGCAGAAGGGAGATCTGGGGATAAAAGATTCCTGTTGCACATGTATTTGTTTCTTGAAGTAAGAGTGAGCCAAGGGGAGACCCTTGGCACAATCAAGTAGTGTTAGACAATCACAATCTTCTTTTAAAAAAAAAACCCAAAACTTTCCTCTTTCTTTCATTTATACTTTATGTTTATACTTTTTATATATTTATTGCTGTGACCGAACTTTGGAGTCTGAAGAGAGATTAGAATGCCAGTCCCAAGGTGTGCTAGCCTAACCCTCTTCCACAAGAGAGCCCTTCAAATACTTGAAGATAGCTATCATATTCAGAGAGCCATCAATGAAAAGACTGTTATATTTGGGGTAAAAATATCTCAGTTCAAATTCTAACTCTGCTACTTCATAAAGTAGTCACTTAACACCAATGGGCCTCAGTTTCCTCATCTACAAAATGAGCAGGTTGAACTAGATGACCTCTAAAGTCTTTCCTAACTCTAAATCTCTGATCGCTAAGACTTCCCTTCTCCAGGCTAATGGTACCCAGTTCCTCCTTTAATCTTCCTGTGACATGGATCTCAGCCTGCTCTCTATTCTGGTTACTTTTCTCTGGACATATTGTAGCTCCTTGATTTAACCAGTAAACTTATATTTGTGGCTTTTTCTTATCAAAGATAGGGAAGATCAGGAAGGCCACATCTCTCTAAATATTTGCCTTTTTTTACTCCTCAAAGTCTTCCTTTTGCAACCTATATTTTGGGCTTGTCTGTAAAAGATTGATCCAAGTGACTGTCCCAGAATTTGGAAGTATGGCACCAAAAAAAAAAAAATTTTCCAGTGTGACATGATCTCATCACTACCATATTTGCTGGAATTTGAAGTTTCTGGAGAACTGCTGCTTGATCCCTTGATACATTTTCACAGTGTAAACTAAGCCTAAACTGGACTTGTGTTACTAACAAGTACTATGGTTCCCCCATTGGAAAAGCAGAGAAGTTTCAGCTTGCAGGGATAGGGGAATGAATATATGGCGACCACAGCAAATAACTCTGCCTTCTAGCTCTTCAATATTTACAAGTGATTTCCCCTGGACAATTCTGTAAAATTGTGAAAAGGTTCTTATGCCCATTTCACATGGGAGCCAAGTGAGGCTTATAGAGAAGTGATTTGTGTCATGTCACATAGCCAGTAAGTGCTGGGGTGATAGAAATAATCACTGGGATATTACTGGACTCAGTCTGACCAATGTTTACTGTAATAACAAACCTGATAATCAATTTCGTAGTGCTTTAAAGTTTGCAAAGTGATGTACAGATGTGATTTTGTTTGCATTTCCTAACAATTCTATAATATTATTCTACCATTTGTACATATGAGGAAGTGACTTGCCCGGAGCTAGTGAGTGTTAGAAGTCTGATTTGAAGACCCAGGTGTTCTGACTTCAAGTCTAGAGTTCTATCTATTATACCATGATATCTTCACTTACTGGGTGTGTGACCTTGGTCATATAATTTAACTTCCAGGCCTCTTATTCCTGGTGTGAAAAAATGACAGAGTTGGACTGGCCTCTAAGATCCTTTCCACTTCTAAATCTATGACCCTAAGCACTGGATCCAGAATTTAAACCCAGGTCCTAACCCTGAACCCATCTAACTTTCCCTTACACAGCACTACCTTTCTTCATTTGGGAAAGATATGAACACACCCCAAATTACCCTTCCTCTGCAGGACCCCTTCCTCCCAGCAAATGCTAAATTTACATTCCTGGTAAAAATATGGGGAAATTGAACTCCATGAAAATCTCAGCTTTTCCCCCACCACGACAAGCTAGAACAATTGTAACCATAGCCTGTGAAGTGAGACGGGAACCGTGCGCATGGAAGAGGTTTGCAAAACTGAAAAAGGGGTCATCGTGTGCTCCTGGGCTGAACAAAGCCGATCTCTTCCCTTCCCGCCCGGTAACGCCACGGTCAATCTCTTCGGTGTTCCTCCGCACAAATAGGAATGTTCAGCTAGGAGGAAACATATCGAAAACGCCCAAAGTCATTTTGCAGCGATGGAGTGGAATTGAAGAGCTTAACCCACTAATCTATTATGGCTACTTGGGGAGTGCTGCAGCGGGTTCTAACATGCCATGAGAATACTACAGAGGGTACTAGGAAGCACGATTATAGCTCTGCTTTTTAGTGGTGGAGGAGAAAATGGCTTGGCTTTCTTTCAAAGTATCAAGCAAGTCTTCCTGTGGCAAACTCCTGTTTATATTTGGTCAGCCCAGATAACCCCAGCATGGGGGATGAATTGGAGTGGAAATCAATGGAATCACATCGGGATGCAATTGTCCCAGACGATCAGAGGTGAGAGAAGACAGCTGTAATTCACTCACTTGCACATTTTACTCACTTAAGCTGTTTTGTCCAAAGCAGCGTTTTTTATTTCGGAGTCACTCTCTTGGCAAAATTCTCCACACAAGTAGGCGATAAATAAATGCTTTGAATTGAAGTGAACCCCGTAGTAAAAATGTCAGTTGATTCAGAGGTTCTGATGGACCAGATCAATGTTGTGGCCCCTTCCCTTAGAAGAACTCAAGAGAATTACTTGGTAATTTCAGCTGGTCAGATTCTTTAGATCTGATTGACAGTATAGTTGTCCCCACCAACGATGCCAATGACCCTCCCTCTCCCACCACTCATGCCTTTCCATCCTGGAGGGCTCTTGTCTGTGACTTCTTATAAATCTCCCATAGGGGTTCAAACCCACATGTTGGCATCTTTTCTCTCAGCCGTCTAACAGCCCAGAAAGACCAGTTAGAATTCAGGTTGGCCCTTACTCCCCTTGCATGACTAGCCCTCTTTCTCTTGAGTTACTGGTTTAAAAAAATACCCACGGAATAGAAAAAAAATATGCCCCAGAAGGAAACTGAAACATCATGCTAATTAGAGTGCAAGTAGAAGGTAGTTATCTTAAACAGCACAGGCGCCAAGAGAAGGGCTGAGGGGAGAGAGCTATGTAAGCCAGACTAATGTCCAGAGTGAAACAGTGTTGGATGCAAACCCTGCACTTCCAGGAACCCCAAGCTCATCTGAGCATCTGGGCCAGGTAAATGGAAGAGTTTAATTGAACGTGCAATTCTCAGAAATGAGTTAACTGCCAGAAGCTGATGATGTTTGACACAGACAGAAAGGGAAGAGTGAATAGGGGTATATTTAGGTGTGCTGACCTGCATAACATAGAATTCCAGAGGGAAGAAAGCCATTCACTAAATTAGAATGGCAGGGTTTGAAGGACCATGATCATGTAAAATTTCCCGAAGAAGACAGTGAAGCCCAGGGAGATGAAGGGAATACAGTGGAAGAGCCCAGACTCTGAATCAGATCTTCTGTTGTCCACATGATAGCAGGTAAATACGTAGGACACTATAGAGCTCAGGGGAGCATAAGATGGAAAATACCCATGCTGAATGCAGAGGTGAAAGTGCCATGCCTGGACTGATAAGAGCAAATCAAGGGACCTCTCTAGTGGGTCATTGAAGTGTAAGTAAAGAAACCTCATTATCTCCATGGGAAATACCATTCTTTATTCTATCCTGAAACACCATGATATGATGGATTGAGAGTTGAGCAGCCAGGTAGCATGGTAGACAGTATGCTGGGCCTGGAGTTAGGAAGATCTGTGTTCAAATATGGCCTCAGACACTTACTAGATGTGTGATCCTGGGCAAGTCACTTAACCTTTGTTGCCTCAGTTTTCTCAACTGTAAAATGGGTTCAATAATAATACCTGCCTCTCGGGGTTGTTGTTAGAATCAAATGAGATGATATTTGTAAAGTTCGAACAGTGCCTGGAAAATAGTTGGCATTTGGTCAATGTTTATTCCCCTCTCCTTCCCTCTCTCTTCTTTCCTTACTCCCTCCCTTCCTCTGTTCCTTCCTTCCTTCTGTTCCTTCCTTTCCCTTCCTTCTTCCTTTCTTTCCTCCCTCAAACCAAAGAGACCTGGGCTTAATCCCTGTGTCTGACACATCCTGACTGTGTGACCCTTGGTCAGTCACTTCACTTCTTAATGCTTTAGCACCCCTCTAAGATTATAAATCACAGAAAAGATACTAATCTGCAGTGGTCTGGGGAGTTTCCTCACACATACCATACCAATGAAATTTCAGGTCCAGTCCCTGACCTAATTGTTTTCTACCATCTCCAAAATTCACTGAAATAGCTTTTAACTTATTCTTCCATTAATTTTTAAACACTGATCTTTTATATGACATAAATCCAAGTGTCAGATGACATTCTATTTGTCAAGGGCCCATTGTGTCAATAGTCTCTCTGCATTATATGATGCCATATGTTTGAAATACGTATGAGGTTAATAGAATTGAATACCACTTCACAAAGCTCAGGGATAACTTTCCATTCCATAAAACTTGGTATTCATCATTTTAATGTCCAATAGGCTGAGATCCAGTATGATATAGTAGAAAGAACATCGATCTGGGTGTCCAGAGACCAGGGTTCCAGTCCCATTTCCGTTCCCTTCCCCACCCCACCTACCTGACCTTGGACAAGTAAAACCTCTCTTACAACATGGGCTTCCTCTTCTGGGATGAAATGATGTTGTACTGAAGTATGTAGCATGGTGTGCATAGTATGATTACTAGACTAGGATTCAAAACCTGGGCTCTAATCTTTCATCTACCACTAACTTAGTGTATAACATGGAGTAAATCACTTCCTTTCTGGGTCCCAGTTTGCTCATCAATAAACTGAGAGTGTTGTATTAAATGATCTTTAATTCTTGCAGTTCTAAGTTAGGATTTTTTCTTCTATGTCTATCCTTAGGACCTAGCAGAGTATTCAGCCTATGACAGGTACTTAATAAATATTCTTTGATTGTTTGCTTGCCTCTTACATCCTATGTTCTATGTTTGAGGCTTCCTTCCAGCTCAGGCGTTTCATATTCCAAAGTTTCTTCCAGTTTGGACATTCCATTATTGCTGTCTTTTGTAAAATGAGAGGTTTGGATTAGATGCTTTCTAACATACATGCCTTCCAGTTCTTCCTGGGAACTTCTGGTCTGGATTACAAGGACTGTTCTCTCTCTGCCATCCTATGATTTGGACTTGATCAAAGTCCAAAACTCAAAACAAATCATCATAGATGCCAACTCACTAAATCATGAACATTTAGGTTTGCTACAGAATCAGTGGGCCACAGATCTGGAGCCAGAAGGGGCCCCAGTGGTCATCTCCTCCAACCTTCTCTTTTCACAGATGAGGAAGGTAGGTCCCAGGGACAATTAAGAGGCTTGTATAAGGTTACAACAGTTTGTTAAGCATCAGGTGAGACTTGAACCCTTTGCCACTGTTCTTGCCATCATATCATGCTTTTCTGAAGTTCTGCAGAAATAGCCCTTTTATATTTTCATGGATTTACAAACTATGAAAGCAAGAGGCAAAGGACATCTGTTGAGCTGATGAAAAAACAAAAATCGAGTTTTTGAATGCTAAGTTTTTTGGTCATTTCCAGAGAGTTCGCTGTTCCTTTCTCCTGATGAGATGCCGGTAGCCATCCCTTGGTATTTTCTTTAGACTGGGCCAGTACCAGCTAGCAAAGTTTGCTTAGCAGAGTCTATGGGTATAATTGAAACCAATTATATCTGAGGCCAGGTGTGCAGGCAGGTCATGGGACGGTAATCCAAGAGGTCCTGCCTTTGGCATGTCAGCCGGATGAATGTTTGCAAAACAACTGGGAAAAGGATGATTGCTTGGACTAAGAATATCATTATTGACCTCCTGGTTGTTTGTTTTTACTGCAGGTTACCAGCCCCTGAGACTGAGGGTCACAAAGAAAAATTAGGGAGGACTTAGCACCTTAACTCTAATGTAAACAGTGCCCACAGTATTGGTTCACCATCTCTTCCAAATATTGTTCTTTATTCTAGAGATTTTTTTTTTAATCAGTGTTGAGTTGTACAGGAAGTGTTTTCTTTTGAAAACGACATTTTAAATTAATGTGAAATTGCATTTTAATTTAATTCACTGGGAGTCATAAACAGGTGGAGAAATTATGTAACAATAATTGCATTTGCAAGAAATTGATTTCATCCTAAAATTACATGAATATGCTATTATGGTTTGTTGTCATACTGAAATGCACCGTTTAACCATAAAATACAGTCTAAAAGACACCCTTATGTGGAGGTCCTTAATCTAGTGTGTAATTGCTTAAATAAGTACATTAACTATATTGTCAACTAGCTGTACCCAAACACAGCACCAGTCTAGGTTTGACTATGAAATCAACAATGTATAAACTATTAGAACAACAGTATTTGACATTTGTGATTATGCTACAGTCTGAGCCTTTTGAAACAAGGGCATGGCCATTAGCAACCTGAACTGTAAATAGCCTTTTAACTTCCAAGAAGTTATTCCTTTAATAGTCTTGCCAAGTGTACTAAAGATAGTTATACATTTAAAACAAAATCTAAAAGAATATTTTGGCCCTGTTCATAGAAAATATGTGTATTAATGGTGCCTGGTCATTCATCATGTTCAGTGTGCGTGTGGGATGTGTGTAAAATTTTATTTTTTGGTACATTGAAAGTCCATTCTTCCAACAGCCTTGTACTTGGCGACTATTATAGATTCTTAGCATTGGAAGGGATTTTAGCAATCACTTAGTCTCTCCCCTTTCACTTAAAGGAGGAGAAAACGAAGACCCAGAGAGAAGAAAGAATGGGTAGGATCATTTAGACATAGGAGAGACCACTAGCAGTCATAACATCCAATTCTTTTGGACTTTGTAGAGAGGACTTTTTCCCCTCTTTACAGTGGAGGAAACTCATTTTCCAAAGAGGAAAGTGCTTTATTCATGATCAAACTTCAGATTTAGATTTGGAAAGATTTTAGAGAATCTGTACTCTTTTTGCTGTTGTTTTGTTGTTGTTGCTTTTTGGAGGGGGGTGGGGGAAGCAGAGCAGTTGGGATTAAGTGACTTGCCCAAGGTTACACAGCTAGTAAGTGTTAAGTGTCTGAGGTTGGAGAATCTCTATTCTTGTCTCCTCATTTTGCAAGGAGGAAAACTGAGTCCCAGAGACTTGAAATAATTGCCCAAGCTTACGTGTAGTAACAGAACCACTGTTTGGACCCAAGTCTTCTGACTTCTTAGGTTCATGTTCTTTCCATGTAACCTTTTTTTCCCCTTCTTTTTTCTGTATTCACAGAATCTCGATAAAAATAAATGAAACTAAACAGGCACAAATTTTTGACACTCTTAGCTACAAACCAGATGCCTCATGTCAGCTCTTTAATGAAAAATAAAAGGAGGGCCTAATGATTGCAAGACCTATTTCTGCTCTGGTTGGTCCTTCCAAACTTTTCAAGAATATATCTTCACTAACAACTACAAACAGCTTTGAAAAATACCATGGACTACAATGCTAATTTTGCTCAGGGCACACTGAGTACTGATTGGTAGGAGTCAAGAAGCACAAACTCTGAATTAACTTTGGCCACCTGCCCATTGGTCCCCCCATCTTGAAAAATGTGATTTAATCTGACCTGGAAATATCTGCCTTCTGATGCCACTGGAGAGGTGAAAAGGGACTGTGGACACTGAAACATGTCTCCCAGTGGCTAGAGACATCTTCTTTGGATTATTCCCCCAGTGGAGGTAGTATAGCATAGTAGAAAGAACAATTCATTTGGAGTTGGAAGAGCTAAGATCGAATCCTAGCTCTGTCTCTTACTGGCATTATGACCTATAATAAACTACTTTCTTCTTCAGAGCATGAATTTCCTCCATTGTAAAGCAAAAGAATCATGTTTTATGATTTGTAATAGTTCCTTCTAGTTCTAAATCCTATAAAATCATGTTCCATGAAATTTCATTATTAATTTTTTAAAATCAGGATTGACTAATTAGTAAATAAGTGACAGCATTCTTCATTTTCTCGTCCAGAATTTGATGATCAAAGGAGAGAGAGAGAGAGAAAGAGAGAGAGAGAGAGAGAGAGAGAGAGAGAGAGAGAGAGAGAGAGA
>NW_027185771.1:34375506-34396937 GCF_028583685.1 Petaurus breviceps papuanus
AGAGAGAGAGAGAGAGAGAGAGAGAGAGAGAGAGAGAGAGAGAGAGAGAGAATAGATACTTCAAGCAGATAGATGACTAGAAATAGATGGATGTAGTTAGATTACACACACACACACAGAGCACACTTTTTATTAAGCACTTATATGTGCTAGGGATTGGGTTAATTGGTTAAGTACTAGGGGTACAACTACAACTATGCAAGACAGGCTTTACTTTGAAAAAGCTCATATTCCATAGAGGTAAATAAACTTTACTGAGTAGTAGGAAAGCAGAGGTGCTTTTTGAGGAGGCTGGACAGAGGCATGAAGCACTAGCTCCCTGCAAACTAAGTCTAGAGCTTACCTGTCAGAGCCAGAGAGACCTATGGGTGGAACCCAGGGTTCTGATTGGAGGGAGATGGCAGGAGAGCAGATGGTGTAGTGCAGAAATGGCAAGAACTTAGGGAAAAATATATATAAATGAAAGGACCTTATCTTTTCAAAATAAGCTCCATTTCCATAAGATCACTGGCACCGCTATGTGGTGAATAGATTTGGTCTTCACATTCTTTCATGGTTAGGAGGATTTGTCTTTGCAAGAATATCTTTTCTTCCCACCAAAAATATTAGCAGGCTTTTGTAATAATAATTATCATATGTTTATAAAGTTTTATAGCTTACAAAATACCTTACTCCCAACAACCCCATGTAGTTAATATAAGTCTCATTATCATTCTTTTACAAACAAGGGAACTGAGGCTCAGAACAGGCAAGCTGAAACTTATGGTCTTGAGGGTCTAAATCTTGTGCCCCCCCCCCATATCAGTTCATTCCTCTTAACTCTTAATACTCCAGGCTGACTTAATGTGTGGGCGGAGGAGATACTAGGTACAAAAGGCCTTCTTGCCAAGGAAAAGGGTGGCCCACCAGGATGGCAGAGGGCCTAGAGATCATGTCACATGAAGATTGTCTGCATGAACTAAGGATGTTCCGCCTGGGGAAGGGAAGCCTTGATGAGGCAGGATGATGTCCTCCAAGTATTGGAAGAGCTGACATGTAAAAGAGGAATTGCATTTGCTCTACTCGACTTCAGAACTCAGCACCGAGCTCTTGGTTTCCACGTTCCAAGCTAAAGGACCAACTCAATGACAGATAGCTTTTACCTTTACAATTGTATGTACAATTTAACTCATTTATTCACAAACTAACATGAAATGCTTATTACATACAGGCCCATGTGCTCAGCAGTGGGCATATAGAAACACATGGAGAGGCGGTTGTAGGGAGGATTTTTGGACAAGGGCAGCAGGCTGGTCCAGGTGGCCCTCGAGGTCTCGTCCTTCTCTGGAATCCTATGATTCTGCCTCTTCTTCTCATCTCCAAGTTTACCACAAACTCTGATCTTCCTAGTTCTCACCCTTTGGGGTTAAAGAATTGAAGAATACTCTTAAAAATTCACTGATTGCCTAGAAGAAATGATACCTGGGGCAGCGTGTGGTTCAGTGGTTAGAGCACTGGGACTGGAATCAGGAAGAAGTGAATTCAAATCTATCCTCAGACATTTACTAGCTGTGTGACCCTGTGTAAGTCCCTTAACTTCTGTCTTCCTCAGCTTCCTGAGCTATAAAATGGGGATAATAATAGCACTCATCTGTCTGTGTTATTGTAAGGATCAAATGAGATAATAATTGTAAAGTATCACAATTACTGGCACATAGTAGGTGCTTAATGAATGTTAGCTATTATTATTATCCAGCATTTAACACAGTGCCTGGTACATAGGAGACATTTAATAAATGTTTATTGATCGATTGATTGAAAAGAGGAGGACAAAGTAAGAGGGTTTTCATCTATTTCAGCCTTTTGCAGGGCATCAGCTCTACCAGCAGGCATTTTATCAAAAGAATTCTAGGTTCTAGTCATACTATTTTCCGATCTAGTTCTGCTCCTTCTTGCTTCTACTCTCTCTATCTAGAAATCTTTCTTTGCCTTCCCTACCCAGCTCAGGTGCCACCTCTACCAGGAAGCCATCTATGTCCTCCTCTGTTTTTCTCTGGTCTGTGACATTTCTAAGGTCTGTTCTATCCATAAATCCTGTCATCCATCCCTTTCCACCTTTGTGTTGGCAATGCCATTTCTCCCTTCTCTCTCCCCCTCAGCCCCTATAGCAGTAAGCACCCTAGCATACTCAGAATGGCTGCTAGCACAGGTTCTTTGATCAACTTTTCTAAAGGAAAGCAACTCAAAAAGGATTAACAATCTTTAATCAAACATGTATCATTTACCTAGTACAGGGGGAAAAGTGAGCACCCTGAACTTCAGAGGATACAAACAGAAGTTACAAGCAGACAAAAATACAGACAGAGAAAATAACACAGTTCAACAGACCAACAGACAGGGCTTCTAGCTGGCTGACCATCAGATACGTACAGAGAGAGAAGCACCAATATCTGGGTTTTCAAAGACAGGGGGCTCAACAGCTGCCCAGAATTTCATCTGGTCCTCAGAGTCACTTAGGCCTATCAAGGGGCAGGGGAGATCTTCAGATTCCCATTTCCATCACAGCCCCCAGCCCACACCCTCCACAGTGCCCTGTACATTCAGAGCAGTTACCTCATGTTGCTTGGATCAAATGACATCTAAATAGTGAGGGAGCTGAACTACAGGAGCGCTAAAGTTTTTTGTTTTTCCATTCAAGAGATTCTAGGATTCTGTGATTAAGTCTTCTTATTTATTAGCTGTCCATCCATGTGCTCAAGTTGTCTAAGCCTCGTTTTCTCATCTGCTAAGTGGGAATCATAAGAACTTTACTGTCCCCCTCATAGAATTAAGAGGAAAGCCCTTTTTAAATTTTGTGACACTAGAGAAATGGGATTATCATTGTTGTTATGATTATCATCACTCCACAAATGTGCCTCATCTCCCAGAATCCTAAGGCCAGATTTTGGGTTCCTCAGCTCCCCATTTATTCCTACAACTTGTGGGAAGTGCTGTCTACTGACCACCTTTAACTATAGACTGCCTTGTGAATGGAGGAGTGGTGCCCTCACCGTAGTGTGGAGTTCTAGGCAGCCTTTATTCCTGTGAGAAGGAAGGAGGGCATCTGCCGCAGATCCGAGCCCTTTCAAAGTTTAGGACACTCCTCAGTGCCATGCAGCATAAATCACGGCACAAACTGTGTGATTATCCCCTGCAGGGAAATAGACTGTGCGTTTATGGAGTTCCTCACCAAACACTTAGGGATAATCTGATATAAAGCAGCAGGGGAGGAGAGTAATGACAACTTCAAATTAGTTTTAATGAATGTTTCCATTAAAAAAACTGCTTTTCTCCAAACCTGAAAACACAAGTGACAGTTTCCTTGCCGTTATTCCCTGCAAGAAGATCCTTGCCTCTTCCAGCTACCTAAAAGGATGTCTTGACTTAACTCTTTCATTCTTGGTGTCAAACAGACCTGCCCTTTTCTTACCCTTGTGTTTGACAATCTTCCACGTAAGGTTCCATAGTATTTTCATTAGAAACACTGGTTTGGAGCTTGGGAAACATCTGTTTTAAGTCAACTTCAACTCAATCCAGGAAAAAATAAATTTCTGGCTCTCCACCTGCTCCAAAGGTCAATTGCCTACCCAAAGCAGCCTGAGAGTACTGATGGGGTACAGATGCAGGGCATATTTTTAGCTGGCGTTTGGCAGATGACCCACATGTTGAATGTATAAGAGAGAAAGCAAAGGGAGGCGAGGGTTGATAAACCATTAAATGGTTTTAGACGCCCCTGCAAACATTCTTGTGCTGGTTCCCTACTTCTCCCCTGCCCCACTTCAAATAAAGAAGGCTTCATTTGTAAAGGAAGAGGGGAAGCAAATGTATTCATGTTGCTTGCATTAAGTGGAGTGGACCTTAAAATATTTTGGCCAAGAAAGTAACATTGCATTTCAGATATAATTCCTGAGCTCTGGCTGCCTCTGCTTTTCATAATGGTGTTTACAAAGCAATGTTTTAGTTCTTTGCTTCTAAACCTGGGTTTTCTGGGTGTGTCTGTCTTGGCCACTTCAAATCATATGGGGCTGAAACTCTTTCTCTGGGCTGCCAATCTAGAGGTGGAATTTTCCACGAAGTTATGTAAATTGGATTTTAGCTATGGGTAAGAAAAAAAGGGAAGATTTTGTGCCCTTTCAGGTACTGTTGGGAAGCTAGGCTGAGATTCCAAGAATTGATTTTTGCCTTTGAAGTAGGGTCAGATGTTTGGTTTTGGAAGCATCACTAGAAAATCTAATATGTTCATTAGAGCAATTTTTTTTTCTCCTGGTATGACTGAAACACCATCACCATGAAACACTTCTCAGAAATGTCTTGTGCTCTGTCTGTAGAGCATCAGTTATCTGGATAAAAGCAGAGAAAGCCAACAGTGTTGGCAGATACTGCCAAGCTTCATTTATCCAGAGTCTAAGCAGCCTAAGAATTCAGATAACCAGGTGGTTGTTGTAGCTATACATTTTGCACTTGACTCACTTTCTTTTTTTCTTCTCTTCTCTCTTTCTTTCTCTTTCTTTTTTCCTTCCTTCCTCCATTGCAAATTTTCTCTCTTTGCTTCCTTTCTTTTATTTTCTCTTCCTTCCTTTCCTTCTCTTTGTCTCCTTTCTTTCTTTTTTCCTCTTTCCTCCTGATTCCCTTCCCTCCCTTCTTCCTTTCTTCTCATTCCTTCTTCTCTACCTCTTTTCTTTCTTTCTTCCTTTCCTTTCTTTTTTCTTTCTCTTCCTTCCTTCCTTTCTTTCTCCTCTCTTTTCTCCTTCCTTCCCTCCTTCTTCCTCCTTCCCTTCTCTTTGTTTCTCTCTTCCTTCCTTTCCCTCTCTCTCTCTCTTTTTTCTTCCTTCCTTCCTTGAAAATCACATAGACTCTCAGTGCTGATACTTGAAATTATATCGCGTTTTAGATGGCTATTATCTTGTGTAATCACAGAAAGCCTCTTCTAACGCCTTTTAATTGTAATGCCCCCTCTCTTTTTAATTGTTTCCTATTTATCCTTGTACATATCTGCTTGCTTGTTCCATTCCCCATTAAATTGTGGCTGTCTTTTTGTATCCTCAGCACAGTGAATGGTACATTTGTTGTTGTTCAGTTGTTTTCAGTCATGTCCAACTCTTCACGATTCCATTTGGGGTTTTCTTGGCAAAGATACTAGAGTGGCTTGTCATTTCCTTCTCCAGTTTATTTGATAGATGACAAAACTGAGGCAAACAGGGTTGACTGACTTGTCCACAGTCACACAGTAAGTGTCTGAAGCTGGATTTTAACTCAGGAAGGGGAATCTTCTTGATTCAAGGCCCAGTACTATATCCATTTTACCAGCTATCTGCCTACTACATGGTGGGCCCTTAATAAATGTGTTCTGACTATTGATTGTGTGCAGTTTGATCTCATATATTAACAAGGGATCTGCTAAAACTTTGATGTCTGTATGAACATTGACACTATTGATACGGATATGCACTTCTCATACTTCCTATTTCCTTTACATGTTTTCCCACAAATCCACCATAGAGAATCTATATTATACACTGGAGCTCTGCCTTCCCATTTTTTAATATTTAGAGCAAGGTTTTTAGCCTGCGGTCTGGGAACTTGTTTAGCTAATATTTTGATAACTTGCATTTCAATATAATTGTTTTCCTTGGTAATCCTATGTGCTCTATTTTATGCATTACAAACATTATCCTAAATAGGATAGGATAGGAGTCCATAGGCTTATGGATTGTTAAAGAAGTCCATGACACAAAGAAACAAAGACCTCTTTTTCTAGTGCATACCAGAGCAGCACTCACACTGTCCACTTGCCATCTCTTGCTCTCACTAACTGACCTTGAGTAATCCACTTCCCTTTCTAGCTGTACGCATCCTTAATAGTGTCATTTAAACTGCTTGTCCTGCACAAGTCTTAATTGATAATGGGCTCTAATAAGCAAGTAAACGAGGACTTCCATGTGTGACGAACAGCAAGTAATCCAGTAAAGCTAGACTGTAGAGTACATGTAGGGAAGGAATGTGTAAGAAAGCTGGAAAGATGGGAAGGGATCAAAAAGTGATGGCTTTAAGTGCCAAACAAAGGAGTTTGTTTTTATGTAATTTTATATATTTATATAATTTTATATTATATATATATATATATATATATATATATATAGAGAGAGAGAGAGAGAGAGAGAGAGAGGAAACCAAAGCCCAGAATGGAGATGTGCATCTTGTCTACAGTTACATAGTCAGTGGCATGACTGACAACAAGTCTTCAGCTTCCTATTTAGCTATGATTACAACCTGGTCTTCCTTTCCTCCATATCCCTCCCATAACAATTCCAAATTCTGCTGATACTGATGTCTTTATACTTCTTTACAAGGTCCATAGTTTTATTGCTCTGGTGGCTCTGTCTTTGGAAACCATGGCCCTTAACCCCTTCAGGACTTAGGAGACTGTGTCATGAGTAGCTACATTAAAAATAATGCATGCTTGGTAACTAATCTTCTTGTGTTAATTCTCTCCAACACTTAGGTAGGCAGGGCCTTGGACAACTGACATGTGCCCCATCATGTTGAGTCTACATCCTCTTTTTGAACTTTTTCAAGTTGGCAAGAGCCCAGTAAATGTGCTCCTGACATAGTTTGAGAACTCCAGCCACTTTGTTCGCCATGATGACTTTCTGGAGAAGAACTTTTCATGATGGATGTTTCTGTGCAGGATTTCAGCTATGCAAGTTGTGTTTAAGAAAACTTTGGGCATATTTCTGAAGCTCAATTCCACAGTATGGGCAATCACTCTCATCAAATTTGAATTTGCTTCTTTCCTGGTCTTTGTGGAGGTCATACTGAGTTTCACATGTAAGAATCCTGTACTTCACGGTGGGGTATCCAGGCTCAGAATCTGTCTCTGTCACTTACCATCAGTATGGCCCCGGGCAAGTAACTTTCCACATGTATGGAAATGGGAGAATAATACTTACATAGCTACTTTGCAAAACTGTTAATGAGGAAAGTGTTTTGTCAACCTTAAGATGTTTTGTTTAGTCTCTCTTTTATGGGGGTGGGGATTGTGTGTGATGGGGTACCCATACCTGTGATTTCATTCAGATTGGGATCTCCTGGTGTACAGACCCTCTGTACTAATACAGATTGTCAACTGGTCTGGAACTTCTAGTCTTAAAGAGTTTCTTGGGGTCTTAAGAGGTTAAGTTACTTGTTGATAGTCACAGAGCTAATAAAATGTCACTGGAAGGACTTGCACCATGGATCTATCTAACTCCGTACCTGATCTTCTACCCTTTGTACCAAGCTGTCTCTTTGTATTATTATTATTATTATTATTATATAGCTTAGGAAACTATGCCTTAGAGAGATGTAGGTACTTTGCATATAGCTTATATGTGTTGAATGCCTGGGGACGTAATACCAGGTCATATAAGTCTAAGACTCCTTCCTGACACTTGCCAATATGGTTTTTTGGTATATACTTGATATGCAGTGATTGTCTCTTTTAGACCATCACTTGGTGGTCTGACAAGTAGCTTTATCAGAAAACATGGAACAGGTATATTTCCAGAGAAGGTCTGCTGCCAGCTCCCTAGGTATCACTCCGTACCCCTAAGGAAGAGCTGCTGCTGGTGGGCTAGCTACCCAGAGGAAAGGTTAGCTCCCTTTGGGAGCATCGTTCATGCCCCGAGCAGACTAGAGGAAAGGAAACCTCCCTGTGCAGCTCCCTGCCTCCTAGTCAGCATGATGAATATCTCTTGGAGTTGCTAGTCCTTTGACGTACTCTGTGCAGACAGTGTCAACTTCACATTAATCATCGCTGTGCCGTGGTAGGACCGACAAACACCCGCTTCGGTGAAAGAGCCAAATGATTGGGAACAAATTCAAAACAGCTTTATTTCCTTGACAGACAGGACCTTTTTGTTAAACTCTGTTTTAAAAACCTTTTACATCTCTGTCTTGTTCACTCATTATTGTAGTCATTCATATTTATGTAAACCCAGGCAATGCACAGCTGGGTTATTTATCAGCTTATTGGCAGGGGAGGTTCACAGAGAAAAAAAAAGGCCCTTTTTCAGGCCCCCTTTTTTCAGGTTATTAAACTACACTAATGAGAATTACACCATTACTAACCATTTCCAAAAAGGAAGGCATTTTTAAATGGAGAGAAAACCCCTGTATTTCATTGTGCAAATAGAAAGAACCAAAGTTAATTGGATGAAGTGTGAATGTGGTCATCACAAGTCTCCAGGATTTGTGTTGCTGGGGAGACAAAAATCATTGGTGATTCTGAAGAGACTCTGGAGTGAATTGTGCTTTACAGTGTGAGCTTTTAACTACTCAGAACAGTCTAAAAACGAGATTCCTAAGTCAGATTCATATGGGAATGGGAACTTGCTTTGACTGAACTGGTAATAATACTGACAGCTCATGTTTTTATACCATTTTGAAGTCTTCAGAGCTCTTTAGGTATATTATATTATTTGATCCTCACAGCAACCTTGGGAAGTTGAGCTTATTATTATCCCCATTTTTCAGATGAGACAATTGAGCATCAAAGAAGTTAAATGACATGTTCAGGCTCACATAGCTAGTAAGTGTCTGAGGCAAGATTTGATTCCTAGGTCTGCTTAACTCCAGG
Organism: Petaurus breviceps papuanus; assembly: GCF_028583685.1. NCBI lineage: Eukaryota > Metazoa > Chordata > Mammalia > Diprotodontia > Petauridae > Petaurus > Petaurus breviceps. Next base: position 34,384,142 of record NW_027185771.1, read on the forward strand.
TTCATCATTTCATCTACCATGCCATGCTTCCTCTAATTATTAGGTTAATTAATCTGAAAGCATGTAAGGAGCGGGGGGTAAGAGCTCAATAATTTTTAAGAGTGTAAAGGGGTCCTGAGACAGAATGTTTGACTACCTCTGCCCTACACCATGCTGCCTCTTATTATTTTTAAATTACCAGGAAATGATGCAATCCTGCATTTCATTTGGGCCAGATATTAAGTGTAGAACAAAGTACTTTCTGAGGTTCTAGATGTTTCCTGAAGAATATTTTGTGAAAAGAAACCTATTGCCTACTGTTCATCTGAATAAAACTTTTATTCAGCATCCTCGAACTCTTCACGGTGTGCTAGAAGAGGCATTAGAGATAATTTATTTAGCCCAGTTTCCCCCTTCCCCAATAGACAAGACAACTGAGGACCAGGGTTGAAAGTGACTTGCTGAAGGTTATTTACATAGCTGGCAAATAGCAATCCTGGTCTTTTAATTCCAAATTCATTGATTTTTCTACTATATCTCACTGTTTCTTTATCTGTAGTTATTATTTTTATTATTATTGTCAATGATAATAAAAATATTAATAATAACAACAACAATAATTCTGTCATATTTCCTAATGCTTTAAAGTTCACAAAATGTTTTCCTCATGACATCTCTGCAAGAGAGAATATCTTTATAAACCAATCAGAGGAACAGAATGAACCAGTTCACACAAGTAGTCAGAATGAAATTGCCCTCCTAATGCAAGCACTGTGCCCAACCGGACAGCAATGTGACCCTGATGAGAGAGAGTGCTTAGTGTTTATGAAATTAGTAGACACGGAGACCAGCACCTGCTCCCTCAGAACACCGTGCACAGATTTATTCTTAGGATGTTGGACTGTCCGAACCGCAGATGGAATGTACCTCCACCAGGACAGCTTCTGAGAACAGCCTGCACTTGTGAGCTCACTTCCAGGGAAACAAGCCATAGGGTTCTCCCCAGCAATGCCTTCATGTGCCTTGAGGAGGGGAGAAAGAACACTCAACACTTCAATGAATTTGGAACATTACACGCATCAAGCTTCTCACTGTTACTGTGTTACATAAGACGGGATACAAATCCTACAATGTTCTACCCGGGTCCAATTTCTACAGGTCTTTTTTTCCCCCTCAAATAGATATCAAATTTATCTTAAATCCTTCAGTATGTGTGTGTATAAATGCACATATATATACACATACATCATTCATACATATATAAAGTTTACATACTTTATTTATACACTCAATACATAAATCTGTGTATGTGTATACACACCCCCCAATGTTCAAATTCCCTCCACTATATAGATAACGTTTCTGTAATTGATTGTCTTAGAGAGTTTCCTGGGGCATTGAGAGATTAAGCACCTCACTTCTACACTTGCCACTGAAGTATCCGTGGTCCTGTAGTATTATTTGTTAGCAGCAGTTTTCAAACCTAGGTCTTCCCTACTCCAAGGCAAGTCATACTGCCTCTTATAAGGACCTTAAAAGCAATTCAATTCAAATCCTTAATTTTATAAAAGAGGAAACTGAGGTCAGAGAGGAAAGATGAGTTACCTAAAGTCGCAAAAGTAATAAATATGAGAGCCTAGAATTCGAACTCATGTCTTCTAACCCAAAAATCTATTGTTCTCTAAACCACATGGCAGGAGACTTGAATTTAATGCCTATCTCTGCCACCTGCTAATTGTGTGACTTTAGACAGATCTTTTGACCCCACTGAGTCTCAGTTTCCTCATCTACAAAATGAAGAATGAAAACATTGCTTATCTTAGAGGGCTATGCTGAAGAAATGATTTTGCAAACCACAAAGTGTATAGATAGATGGCCTGTTCTTTATTCTGAACACAGATCATTCAAGGACTTCATTATTTATGTGTAATTCTTACATTGTCCTGAATGTATAAATCTATTTCTTCTTACTGCTTATATTCTCATTCATTTTTTGCTGTTCTACCAATGCCCCTCCTTTTTAAAAAAATTCCTAGAAATAAATGCTTGTCTTCCAATTAGTGTGCTTGCTAAATGATGTTTTAAAAAACAGTTTTTAGCCATCTGAATATGCTTGAAATGTGGAAAATTTCAGGTAGCTCCTTCCTCTAACCTTCATGGAGTCCTGTTCTCTAAGGTGCTTCTCCAATTACCCAACCTTTCCCCCCCTCCCTCAACCTCAAGCTTTTTATTACTTCAGTCCCCCTGGCTTGTTCTTCTAAGCTAGCTGTTTTAGGTCCTTGAAGTTCTAGGAAAGGTCTCCTGCCTGGCTCTTTGCCATCCCAATGTCCCTCTGCAGCCTTTAGTCTTTCAAAACCTTGGATGCAATAATTTTTTCTCTCAGCTAGTTTTCCTGAAGCACCCCAAGCCTCTGACTTGGATTCTAGCCCTCCTATATAGGTTACCATCCCCTTCCAGAGTTTAAACTTAGCTTTTTCACTTGGCCCTCTTCCTTGTGACAAATAAAGAAGCTGACCCCCACACTAATGGTCCTAGTTGGGACATGGGGGTGTTAGTTGATTCCCTTCAAAATAGAGGGGTTCTGGTTCAGACTTAACAGTAAAACCAGATCTTGTCTGGAAACAAGTGGTTTGGTGGGAGGTCCAGCTCCCTAGAGAGAGAAGTCCGTTTAGTCATAACCAAAGCTATTTTCAAGCCAAACTGCCTCCCTGTGTGGTGCCTTGGAAGAGTCAGTATTTGATTAATCAGGAATCAGGTAGTATCTCTCGTGTGACCTTCCTGAGTGACAGCTGTCAATATTGTATTCATCTAGAGACCACTCATCTTCCTCATATAAACATGGCCTTCATGTGAGGGCAGCTCCCACATCTCATATCCTGGTGCTACATTATAAGCCAGTCTGTAGGGTCTGGAAATGTGAATACATTTCATAGAATCACAGAATTGAAGAGCCAAAAGGGACAGGAGAGGTCATCTAGTCTAACCTCTTACCCAATAGTTTCTTTTAAAAGAACCCAAACCATTTTTTTAACTTTAAATCATAATTGGCAAGCATTTGTATGTGCTAGTCTAAGGTTTATTTTTTGTATGCATGTAGATAGATATCAATACCAATGTATTTGTTTATATATATGTACATACATATGTATGTAGGAAGGGAGGAGGGAGAAGGGAAAGGAAGATAGTGGCAAAGGGAATGTCAAGTTTCTGTAACAATACCTTCACCTACCACTTTGGTTACAGTCTTTATTTAGACAATCATAGATATGTAGAGTTGGAATAGATCTTAGAAGTAATTTAGTCCAACATCTTCCTTTAAATAGATTAGGAAACTGAGACCTAGAGAAGGTGTCTTGGCCAATGTTGTCATACAACACTGCAGGAATTAAAATCCTAGTCTGCTTTTCCCTAATCCAGTGTTCTTTCCCTATTACCATGCCACCTCAATGAATATGATCAATGTGCTATTTACAAATTATTCTGATCTTATCAGCAAACTTTTATTCAGTGACTACTATGGGTCAGGCATGGCACTAAGTATTATACGTAAAAGGAAAGGCAAAAAAAAAAAAACCCAACCCAAAACAACCTGTCCCTGTTCTCAATGAGCTCATAGTCTAATGGTGGGGATGACCTGAAATTAAAAAGAAACAAAACTATGTACACATAAAATATATAGAGGATACATGGATTTAATCTCAGAGGAAGGCAGTAAAATAAAGGAGGACTGGGGAAGGTTTCTTGGGACTCGAACTGAGACTTAAAGAGACCATGGAATCAGAGGGCAGAGAGGAAGAAGAAGAGAGATCCAGGCATGGGGGACAGCCAGTGAAAATGCCTGAAGTTGAGAGATAGTATATCATGCATTAAGAATAGCAAGGAGGCCAGTGTTACTGGATCAGGGTGTATGAGGGAAGTAAAAGTATAAAAAGACTGAGAACATAGGTAGGAAGGGGCCAGGCTCTGAAGAGCTTTAAAAATTTTTAATGATTTTATATTGGGTCCTGAAGTAATAGGAAGCAAATGAAGTTCATTGAATGTGTGTGTGCGTGTGTGTGCACGCATGGTGGGAAGAGGGTTGCAGAGAGGTTTACATGGTCAGACCTGTGCTTTAGGTAGATCCAATTGATAGCCGAGTGAAGGATGGACTCAAGGAGGGAGAGCCTTGTATCAGAGACACTAACCAGTAGGCTACTGCAATGGTACAGGCATGGAGTGATCATGGATGGTAGGAGTGTAGGAACAAAGAAGTGGGCATGAATGAGACTTGTTATGAAAGTAGAAACAACAAGATGTGGCAAATGGTTGGATAGGGGCAAGGTGAGAGTGAATGAAGAGTCAAGGATGCTGCCTTGGTTTGAGAGAGTGGATGAGGAGAAGGCTGGTGGTAACCTTGACAGCATTGGGGAAGTTAGGAAAAGGGGGAAGATTTGAGAAGAAAGACAGTGGACTTAGTTATGGACATTTTGAGTTTAAGATGACCATGAGAAATCCAATTCAAGATGTCCAGTAAGCAGTTGGAGATTTGAGACTAGAGGTTGGGACAAAGGTCACAGCTAGACAACTAGATATGAGAATCCTCTACAGAGAGATGATAATTGACTCTTTGGTTGCTGATTAGATTGCCAAGAGCATAGTATATGAGGGAAGTTAAAATGCCCAGAGGCTTTCATACATGCACACATGCATACATAAATGTATGCATGTGTATTTATTCATATGTGGGTGCATACATAAATGCTATATACATACAACACATTATAGTGGTACAGTAGATAGAGTACTGGGCCTGGAGTCATAGAAACCTGAGTTCAAATCTAGCCTTATTTACTTGATAGCTGTGTGACATTGAGCAAGTCACTTAATCTCTGTTTTTCTCAGTTTTCTCATCTGTAAAATAGGGATAATAATAATATCTACTTCATAGGGTTGTTGTGAGGATAAAGTGCTTAGCACAGTGCCTGGGAACATAAGCATGTTGTGTGTGTGTGTGTCTGTCTCTGTGTGTGTCTGTGTGTATATACATATGTACATACAGGCATATAATATATATACATATGCACACATATAATATATGTGTGAGTGTGTATATAAATACACATATATGTACACACATATAATATATACACATACACATATAATATATGTGTGAGTGTGGGTATATATACATACACACATAACATATATACAGATACATATAACATCTGTGTGTATATGTATATATGAGAGAGATATCCTCTTCCACATGCATAAAACTATTAAATGTATTTGAAAGCATAAAACTTTCTTTTGAAGTGTTCTCACTCAACTTCCCTTAGTTTCAGGTTCCTCTTCTGTAAAATGAGAGAATTAAACAAGACAGGCTCTCTAAACTTATGATCCTATGATTCTTTTCACTAATTCAGACTGACTTTCCCCTCATTAGGGCAAATGAAGAGAATCTGACCATCCTGAAAGACTATTCCCTTATATTTCAGAATAAGGATCCTGCCACCATTTAGAAACTAATCAATCAGCCAATCAATATAATGCTACAAGAGGCCTTCTATGCCTGACACTGTTAATTGATTCCATGCAAAAAATGGCATTAGATGAGACACCATGACAGAGGACAGGTAGCTTGGCTTATCCGTGACCATCTGCCTTGGGGCCCAGCCAGTTATAATATGGCTTCCCACATCTTGGTGGCACATATAGTGTGTTAACAATGTGATTTTGAGATAAAATTATCAAATTTGAACTGGAAGGATCATGTAGTCCAACCTTTGCATTTTATAGATGAGGAAATAAAAATCTAGAGAATTTAAGTTATGTGCTTAAAGCCTTACAAGAAATAAGTTGGTAAAGCTGGGATTCTTAATAATGGCAAGCATTTCTCTAGTGCTTTGAGCTGTGTGAAGTGTTTTTTACGAATGTTATCTGTTTCAATCTTCACACAACCCTAATTCATGTCCTATCATTATCCTCATTTTGCAGATGAAGCAAAGAGTCATTCAGGGGCTTGCTCAGGGTCACAGAACTGAAACGTGTCTTAGGGAGGATTTGAACTTAGTTCTTCCTGATGCCAAGTCTAGTGCAGTATTTGCTGGGCTACTCAGCTGCAAGTCCCCGTATTTCAAATCTGGATAATGTTGGTTGGGATATCATTTTGTGGGATGTGCTTTCTCCTGCCCAAAGCTGGGACTGCTCGCAGAATATACTGCCTTAGCTGGCTTGTGTTTGGTATACCCTGTCCCAAATATTATAATGGCATTTTTATTGACTCTGCTTTAGAGTTTCATACTCATCCAGTGACACAATTCCTGGAGTTAAGTGTATTTCAATATAACACACCTTTGTTAAGTGCATCCTAATGCCACCCATCCATCTCTAAGTGCCAACGCTGCTCCCATTCGTGTGCTTTATTTAGTTGTTTTTCAGTCATGTCCAACTCTTCATGACCCCATTTCGGGTTTTCTTTCCATTTCCTTCTTCAGATCATTTTACAGAAGAGGAAACTGAGGCAAACAAGATTAAATGACTTTCCCAGGGTCACATAGCTAGTAAGTCTGAGGCTGCATTTGAAGTCAGGTCTTTCTGACTCCAGGCCTGGTGCTCTGTCTGCTGCACCACCTAGCTGCCCCTCAGAGGAGAACCTCCCCCCCTCATACTTTGATAAAATTCATGTCTATCTTCCATGAGATACCCCTCTTTTTCAGTTCACTTCATCACTGTGTCTACTGCCTGCTCTTTTTTTGCAGGACAAAGTGATCTTTCTTACTCCTTGCCAATGCCAGCCCTTTACTTTTGCCCTTGATCTCATCCTTTCATGTCCTCTCCAGAAATTTGCTTTTCTATTCTTCCCAATCACTAATTTTCAGTGTCTTCTTGTCCACTGGCTCCTTCCTTGCCCCTTAAAAACATACTCAGATCTCTTCTCTCATCATTAAAAAACCTTCTCTTGGCCCTATTTTCTCAAGCTATCTTTCTTTATTCCTCCTTTCACGGTCAAAGTTCTCAAAATATCTGGCTACACTGATTGCCTCCGCTTTCTTGTCTCAAACTCATTGCCGTCCAGCTTCCAACCACTTCTCCAATGAAGCTTTTCTCTACAAGGTCCCCAATGACTGTCTTACCACTTTATCCAGTGGAGCTTTTCTGTGTCCACATACTCCTTTGACACTGTTGATCACCACCGCCTTCATTTTCTTAACTTCCTTCCATTTTTATGACACACGCCCTTCTTGTTCTCCTGTCTATCTGACCTCTACTTTCTTCTGCAGAATCTTCCTCTTTGCCCTAAGCCTGAAAACTTGGGTGTACCATAAGATTCTGTCTATCCTCTTCTCTTCTAAATCTATACTCTCTTTTGGCGATTTCTCATCAGATCTCATAGCTTCAACTATCACCTTCATGCATACAACTCCCAAATCTGTATTTCCCACTCTTATCTTTTTCCAGAGCTCTAGATCTGCATGTACAACTGCCAGCTAGCTGAACATCTCCATTTGGTTATGTCCCCGAGGCATCTCAAAATCAATATATCCAAAACTGAACTCATCATCTCTCCCCTTTAACCTTCCCCTCTTCCTCACTTTTCTATTCCTATCTAGGGTATCACCACCATGTTTTTAGATACTAGACTTGCAAACTAGGAATCACCATCAACTCTTGATTCTCATTCTAATCAGTTGCCAATCTGTAAGGGTTTTAACGTCAACCTCTCTCGTATCTGTCTCTATCTATACCATAACTACCTTCATTCAAGCCCTCATTACTTCTTTCTTGGACTGTCGAAGTAGCCTCCTGATGGGTCTCCTCATATCCAGTCTCTCTTCCATTTAATTGGTCCTTCACATAGCTGCTGTATTGATATTTACAAAACTGAAAAGCCACCACTTTACTCCGAAGCTCAAGAAGTCAGCGACTTTTTGCTACTTCCAGGATAAAATGCAAACTCCTCCACCTGACATTTAAAGCCCTTCACAATCTGGCTCTCAGCTATCTTTCCTGATTGATTTCATATTCTTCCCTCACATGTACTCTCCATTCCAGAAAAATGAGCCTACTTTCTGTCCCTCACATATATAATTTCATCTCATATCTTTATTTCTTTGCACAAGTTTTCTCAGGTGCTTGTAATGCACAATCTCTTCTCCTCACCTCTTCAGTCAATCTATCAGTAAACATTTATTGGTTCCTATTATGGCCAGGCACTGTGCTAAGTGCTGGGGATACAAAAAAAAAAGACAAAAGACAAGTTCCTACCAGCAAAGAGTTTACAGTCTCACTGGGGAGAAAACATGCAAAAAAAACAACAGTGCAAGTCATGTACAGGATAAATAGGAATCTTTTCAAGGCTTCTTTCAGGTGTTACCCCCTTCAAGAGGCCTTTCCTAATTCCTTCTATTAGTTTTTTCAGTTATTAGTGTCTCCTGAAATCACTCTGCACTTCTTGTCTGTGAAGTTGCTGTTTGTGCCTCTAGTTAGAGAATTTTAATATAGTTTTGCTATTAAGCCTGGGACCAGTTGTCCAGAAGTTCTTTTTTGTCCTTCCTCATTGTGTGAACTATTCATTTGGAGCAAATGCTCAGACAGAATGAAATAAAAATAAGTTTATCTTTATCTGGAGATAAAACCCATTATAAAAGTCCAGAGAGCAAATAAACACTGTTTAAGGGTAAGCGTGCCAGTTTTCCAGGCAGTGGTAAAGCAGAGAAGAGGGAGGAGGTAGAGATGAGATAAAGTCTTCTGCTCCCAGCGAGGCAGCTAATTCTGTCCAAGCAGGTCAATGAGTAAGACAAGGCTCCAAGTGCTCATGATTATAATTAGTTTGGGACAGCAGCACCCTTCCCGTTCAGTGGGCTGGCCACTGGTGCTTTTGTGGGAGGGCACCCCCATCTTCTCTATGGGGTCAAAAAGACCCCAAGCTCCTGCCTCCAATATACCTCTTTCTAGCTGAGAAAAAAAAAATTACTTTTCTTCTCAACACCACCTCGCTTTTTCTGATTAGAGGCTACCTTCCTTTATCCTTTATGTACATATTTGTAAACATTGTATTCTCAAGCACAATGTAAGCCCTTTAAAGACAGGAATTATTTCACTGTAGCATTTGTATCTTCAGTGCATGGTACAATGTTTAGCACATAAAAGGCACTTAATAAATCTTGCTGATTGATTCATTGATCCTGTGCTCAGTACTAGGACTGCAAAGAGAGAAACTAACGCAGTCTCTACCCTCAGTTAGCTTAAAATCCAATACCATGGATATGACATGCCCCCAAATGAATGTGATACAAGTTAGTGAGAAGACAGGGTGGAGAGCTCCTGAATGCTCCAGGGAAACATGAGGAGGGAAAAATGAGATTACCTTCAGCTGGGGAAAGTTAGTATGGGTTTTGAGGATGAGGCAGGCAGTAGAATGCACTTCTGGTCATCTGGACAACAGCGTAGTTAACACTTCTTGAATACTTCAAAAATCCACGATCTTGTTGGTGTATGGACTCCTTCCAGATTCACGGCCTTAGTTCAGGAGTCAACAAACTATAACCCAAAGGCCAAATACAGTCCACCACCTGTTATTGTACAGCCTGTGAGCTAAGATTGGTTTTTAACCAACATTAAAAATATAGACATCATCCTTAGCTTGTGAGTTAAGAAAACAAGCAAATAAAACAAAAACAGGCCATGGACTAGATTTGGCTCTTAAGCCACAGTTTGCTGACCCCCTAACTAGCAGATGGATGGTTGCCATGAGTTGCCATGAATGAAAATATAATCTTTGCAGCCGTCTGATAAGTCTCTCTGACCTTAGCCTCTCCCTCCTTTCCACTATATCTTGGAACTCCTTACCCCTTCCAGGTTTGGCTAATGTTCTCATGCAACAGCCCTGCAATCTACCACAAAGCCAGTATTTGAAGCCTTTCCATCTTATTAGGACCTACCAGAGCATGTGCTTTACAGCCATACCCTCCAAGAACCAAGGGTCACCTCCACATGAAGATGAGGCATTGAAGTAGCATCAGAGGAACTGGTACAAGTATTAATGATAACAACTGACATGTCTATAGTACTCATTTTATCTTCAAAATAGCTCTGTTAAATAGATAGCGTTGGTCTTATAGTACAGCTGAGGCACAGAAAGATTAAGCTGAGTTGGCAAAAGACTTCTAGGTAGGAAGTAGGGAAGCAGAATTTTAAATTAAAGATCCAATTAAGTATGGAGAGCCCTGTTCTGAGTGGCTACCAGGGAATGAATTTTTTTGGTACAACAGCTTAGTTCATTTCCTATGCCATTGAGGGGTTGATATATGCAGTAGTGGGGGTAGGGAATGACCATGGCAATGACGTCACGGCTCTTTTGAAGTATTGATTAGATCACATTTTTGTAATAGTGTAATTCCTCCATGTAATATTAGTTTGTGTTGGAAAACCATGTCTTCTGAATGCTTATCTTAAAATCAAATATATGTCATGTAAATCATTAGTAAAAGGATATACATCTACATATGTGTCCATATGTGCTTTATTTTGATAATTAATGATTATTGTCACCAAAAGCATTAGTATAATTCTTTCTTTATCAACTGTAATAAGGTTTGTAGATGCAGGCGATTGTGTAATCACAGCCCATGAATTGTGGAAAGGGGCTGATTCTGCAATTATCCTCAGTAGCAAGTTCCTGCTGCACATATTAGATTTCTGAATACAGGTCACCTGATAAGCACAATAAATAGCTACAACATTCTGTGATTAAATTAAAAATAGCAGACCCAAAGTGCTGCATAGCAATGCTAATTGCTAACCAATTGCCTGCAATATGAAAGGTCAGGAAGGTAACCTTCATATGAAGGATTATTCATTCATTCATTCAACAAGCATCTACTAAGTACCTATTTTGTGCCTAGAACATAGAATCTTGCAGTTGGAAGGGACCTCAGAGAATAATGTCCAAGCCAGCCCCTACCTGATCTAAAGAAGGGAGGTCGCGTGATGAAATGCAGAAGAGAATGAAGGAAGCAGATTTCCAAACTTGGCTCTGCTGCTTGCTACCTGGGTGACCTTTGACACTCTGCACCCCAGCTTCCTCATCTTTAAAATGACAGGGTTGTCCTAGATGACTTCTCAGGTCCCTTCCGGCTTTATATTGATTATTCTGTGATCAGTCATATGATATCCTCCACAACAGAAGGGTCAGATGCACGGCCTTCAGGCTGCATGTGACCCATAAAACTCCCAAGTGTAGCCCAAGTCAGATTAAAATGTATTGGGGAAATATTTAACAAAACAAACAAAAATAAAGCAAAATAGAGATAATGTTAATATGTAGTTTTCTTAATCAACATGCAACCCACAGTGAGCCTAATGTATAATTTAGTGGCTCCTGTTTCTATTTGAGTTTGACACTACTGCTCTATAACATGACTGGGAAGTGGTCATTCATCTCTTAATTTAAGATCTCCAGTGATGGAAATCCCATTACCTCTTGGAGGCAATCTATTCCACTTTTGGATAGTACTAATTGTTAATGTTTCACCTTACATTCAGCTGAATCTCTGTGTCTCTTTCTGTCTCCCTCTGTCTTTCTGTATCTCCCCCTCTTTCTGTCTCTTTCTCTGTCCTTATCTCTCTGTTCTATGTCTGCCCCTCTCTATGCCTACATCTCTCTGTGTTTCTCTGTCTATCTCTCTGTCTCTTGTGTCTTTCTGTCTGTCTCTTTCTATGTCTCTGTCTCTCTGTGCCTATGTCTCTCTGTCTCTCAGTTTTTCTCTCTGTCTCTGTCTCTCTCTGTGTCTCTGTTTCTCTCTAACTTCTATTATTCTTACTTCTGCTTTGAGGGGGGGGTTAAGGAAGCAAGATGAATTACTCATCCATGTGATAGCTCTTCATATACTTAAGAATTAGGATGCTCTGCCCTAAGTCTCCTCTTCTCCAGGTGAAACATTCTCAGCTCCTATTGTCAGTCTTTGTGTGGCCTGAGATTCTCTCAGTATGCTTGTCCACTCTTCTCTAGGCACTACATTTTTGTTTCATTGAGTACCGCATCAAATATTATTCTATTGTATAATTATTTCTCAGCCTCATAATAGCATTATGTGGCAGTATTCTCAGACAGCTCTGGATAAGAATAGAACTGCAGTCACTTACCAGTTGTATGACCCTTAGTAAGCTGCTTAATCTCTCTCAACTTGTTTCCTCATCAATAAAATGGGGATAATAATAGTATCTACCTCTCCAAGTTGTGAAAATCAACTGGAGTAACATGTAAACTTTGTAAACCTTAAAGCACTATGTGAATGTTACTGTTGTTGTTGTTAATTTAAGTCACAGATCATACAAGATGAGGGCTGGAAGGTACATTAAAACATAGAACATAGATTGTCAGAGCTGAAGGAGGCTTGGAACAAAAGATTGAACACCAGATCTAGAAAAGACATTCATGATCATCTGAACCCAAATGAGATCCAGCAATGAGACTGAATTCAGTTCAGTTCAGCAGGCATTTGCTAGACCTTGGGGATGCAGAGATGGAAAATTAAACAGACTCTTAACCTCTACCTCAAAAACCTTAAAACTGAATAGGTAGAGTATGACAATAAAATAAATAAGTATGATGGAAGGCAGAAAAGATGCCAAAGTACAGAACATAAGAGAATGGCAGAATGAGAATTAGAACACTAGTACCTAAATAGTACAAGCTGTTTGCCTCATTGGATTCCCCCCTCCCTCCCTCCCTCCCTCTCTTCCTTCTTCCATCCTTCCCTTCTTTCCTTCCTTCCTTCCTTCCTTCCTTCCTTCCTTCCTTCCTTCCTTCCTTCCTTCCTTCCTTCCTTCCTTC
>NW_027185771.1:34396947-34423526 GCF_028583685.1 Petaurus breviceps papuanus
TTCCTTCCTTCCTTCCTTCCTTCCTTCCTTCCTTCCTTCCTTCCTTCTTTCCTCTCTTCCTTCCTTTCTTCCTTCCTTCTTCCTTCCTTCACTTTCTTTCTTCTGTCCTCCTTTCATTCTTTTTTCCCTCCCTCCCTTTCTCTCTTCTCTTTCCTTTCTTTCCTCCCTCTCTTCCTTCTTTCTTTTCTTTCCTTCTTTAATATTTTTCTTTCTTAATTTCTTTCCTAATTTCTTTCTTTTTCCCCCCAGAAGAAAGACTCTCACAATCCAAACTAGACTCTAAAGGCCTTTAGTTTTTCAGTCCAATGCTGCCTACAGTCTATACTTGTGACTCTCAATGACATTAATTCTATTTCTGGCCAGGACAAGACCAATATAATAGACTGATTAAAAGACACCGAGGAGGCATGAAACTAACAGTGTCCTAGTGTTCTGGCAAATAATAGAAATCCCAATTTCAAAATGGAACTGGGTCACCACAAAATACAATGGGGGAAATTGTCATGGCTTAGTCCCTAAAATGTGTGGATTAAGGAGGGGGGGAAAAACACCCTGATCTGAATGGTGCTTCAGAGTAGAATCTAAGCATGAGCTGAAAATGTTCTTTTAAAATACAGAACATAAGGATGCAATTCACAGAGATGGTCTGGAACTGTAAACATGCAGCTGTGTAATTTGCTAGGCTCAAAGCTTACATATCGACAGCATACAAATTGTAAAGTACTTAAAGGCCCATTGTTACCCAAAGGGCCTTACCCAATGTCCTTAAATGTTCCCATTTCTTGTTTTTTTAAAGTTACAGGATGTAAAATAAGGTTGTTGGGCTATAGGGCCTCTTTTATGTTATATTTTGGACCAAGGAAGACACATTGGAGAAATAGCAAAGAAAAAAAAGAGCTTCCCCCAATTCCATTGGTTTTATTAATATTAATCAACTTTGGGGAGATCTTTTCTAGATTCTTTCCCCTCCACAGTTACTTTCTATATATTAATTACATATTTTGTATAACATATAATATGTATATTGTGTATCTTGTTTTTATTTACACATTTATTTACCCAGTACTTAGCATAGTGCCTGGTACATAGCAGGCATTAATAAATATTTATTGACTCCGATTCTGACATTGTGCTCTCCTACCCATTAGAATGTAAGCTTTTCGAGGGCAGGGACTGTTTTTGCCTTTCTGTGTAGCCTCAGCACTTAGCACAATGACTAGCAAGAGCTTAAAAAATTGATTGTTGAACCACTGATTGATTTCCTGCATCCTGGCTCCAGTCTCTTCTCCGCCATAACTTCTGTGTTATCCAGACTCCTCACTTTTTCTTATCTGTCCTATCCATTCAGTAACCAAATCTTGCCTTTCATCCTCCATGACATCCCCTCACATCTAGTCCCTTTTCTTTAATCACATAAGCCACCATCTTGGTGCAGGAGCTCCTCATTTCTTGCCTAGCTTATTACACTAACCTCTTGATTAGTTTGATTACCTCAAGACTCTACCCACTTCTATCTTCCCTACATCTGCCAAAGTGGTTTTTCTTTAAGCTCAGATCTGACCATATCGCTCACCTATTCAAAAAATTCCAGTGGCTTCCTATTATGTCAAGCATAAACCATAAAGGTTCTGCTTAGCTTTCAAAACCTTTCACAACCTGGCCACAAGCTATCTTTCCAACCTCAATGCACATTATTTTCTGCTCCCACATTTCAATTCAGTCAAACTGGCCTCTCTGTTCCTCACTCATGACATCCCATATTCAGTATCCTCTTCAGTACCTTCAAAGTAGCTGTCCCTTATAATCTGGAATATATTTCCTTCTCGTTCTGCCTCACAGAATTTCTTTCTTCCTTCAAGACACAGTTCAAACATCACCTTTAACAGGAAGCTATTCCTGATCCCAACAACTTCTTATGCTCTTCCTGTCAAACTACCTTGTACTTAACTTCTTTGTCTTCATTCTCATATGACATGATTTGATATATACATTTTTATGTGTGTGTATGTAAATATATATATATATTATCTACTTGTCTCTATGTGTACTTTTTGTCTCTCCCATTAGAATGCAAGCTCCTTGAGAGAATTGTTTCATTATTTGTACTTCTTTTGCCCAGAACCAGAACAATGCCTGCCATATAGCAAGTGTTTAATAAATGTCTGTTGATTGATTGATCTGATGGATCTAGAAGCTGAAGGATCAAGGAGAATCATGTCTATTATTTTTAGCTTGACTTCCAAAGAGCTTGAAGGACTTGAAAGGGGGAAGACTATTATTAGGCTGTATTGAATAATTCCAAAGCTGGACTGAACCCAGTGATAGTGAATTAGGTTATTTTACATTGCCTGGTAGAAAAGCAGCATGATGTAGTACCAAGAGCATTGGGCTTAGAATCAGTGTATCTGGGTTCTAGCCCTGGTTCTGCCAGGTATTAGTGACCTTAGTCAAATCACTTCCTCTTTCTAGGATTTAATTTCCTCATCTGTAAAATGAGGGAGTTAGACTGTGGATGGTCTTTCCAGTGCCTTCTAGACCCAGTTCTATGATAGAAGTCCTTGCTTTTTTGATGGGGTTGTGCCCTCTCTGAATAATTACTCTAGGTCCTATATTTATGGTGCTTTATGATGTATATGTCCCTTTTCTTTTACAACTATACCCATTTTACAGAAGAGGAAACTGAAGCACAGAAAAGCCAATTCTCGCAACAGGGCCTTGGGGATTCAAATTAAATCAGCCTGATGCCCAAACGGATGCTCCTTCTACTACACTTACTTTCACCATAGTCTGTTATGATCTCCTATTCTGTTTGAGCCTATCACAATTGAAGCCTAACAGTACAGTTTGCTTATACTCTGTGCTCAAGGAACATATGGACCAGATTATGAGATTCACAGATCAGACAGTGAGAGGTCACTTTGGCACAAGCCATATGTGAGCCAGAAGAGCCGGATCATGGAGGAAAGCAATGGCTGAGGGAAGGTAGGTTATCTGTTTGTGTCAAGGTGGGATAAAGCAGAGGACACACACGTTACAAGCCAACTCAATTGTCAGACAACTTTGGTTCTAGCCCTGGCTTTGCCACCTAGGAAGTAACTTTGGGCAAGTTCCTTCTTCTGGCTAGACCTCAATTTCTTCATTTGTTAAAAAAAAGGGGGGGTGTTATACTAGATTAGAGTGGTAAATAGAGCAAAATGACTAGGGCTTTGACCTAGGGTGCTAAAATTTAGAGATGTGCTAGTAACACTTTAAGTCAGTCAACTGCAAAGAAACAACTGCATTTAGTACCTAGTTAGCAAGAATCACTTCAACTGAAGCTATGAAGCTACTAGGAAGCAGTTTCCTTCCCGCTCCTCCTTGCTCCCTATGACTGAACCCTTGGACCAGCCCCACTCTACCTTATGCACCATCCAACATGGTGGTGTCCTCCCAAGCAGTGATCTCACAGTCTCCCAGCAAGTGAAATAAGAATGTGCTTGGGATCACCCACCCTGGGTGCCAAATTTTGCTAGACAGCTCTTGACTACTGGGTCTCTGAGATTCTTGCAAGATAGGATTCTATTATGTTCTTAGCATGAAACCTCAGGGTAGTTGACCTCACTAGCCAATACAGAAGCCATGGAGTATGGGGGGGCATAACAAGAGGAAAAAAGAGAACCTGGTTACTGAGGGTCTAGACTACTAAGATGAAGAGTTTAGTAGTGTGTTGTGGCAGAAAAAATACTGAATTTCAAACCAGGAAACCAGTGTTCAAATTTTGGCTTTGCTTCTCAGCATCCATGTGACATTAGACAACTCCCTTTCCTCTCTCTCTGGCCTTCAGTTTTCTCCTCTTAAAACTAAGGAAATTATACTAGCTAATGCCTCATCTAAGAACCTGCATGTACTGGTGTGTTGGGATATGAGGCAGCTAGGTGGCATATCAGATAAAACTCTGATCCTGGAGTCTGGGAGATCTGATTCCAGATTTGACCTCTTAATACTTAACAGATGTGTGACCCTGAATAAATCACTTAAGTGCTGTCTGCCTCAGTTTCCTTATATGTAAAATGGGGATAATAATAGTACCTACCTCACAAGGTTGTTATGATAATCAAATAAGATCTTTGTAAAGTGATTTGCAAACCTTAAAGTGCTATAGGAATGCTAGTTGTTATGATGATGATGATATTATAAATGATGACAGACTTTACGCCCACAAGGTATTTAACAGAATATAATGTACTGATGTTCACATAGAGGCCATGGGCCAGTCTGTGATATAGCCATCCTATATCCCTTTTGTTCTATTCCCAGACATCCCTCAGCATCCTTAGAGTCCACCCAGTAGCTGGTCAGCTTTTCCAGGGCTCCAGAATGACCTGAATGGTTCCTGAATAGTTGAGGATTATCCTGTTTCACACTCAAGAGGGTAAAAGGAGCTGGAATCCTTTGTAAATGCATCAATCTAGGAGGATGGACATGCCACACCTGTGAAAATAGGAGTCCTGAGTAAGATAGATAAGGATGCAGGCAGGAGTTGGCAACATCTCTTTGGTCCTCCAGGACCTATGGTCATGGACTCCTCATCCCTCAAGCTAGTTTTGTCTACTTCATCCCTCTAACCTCTCTAGCAGGAGAGGCCCAGTTTTATCAAACTGCCTCATTATGATTTGATTTAGTAGACAAGAGAGAACTAAATTATGACATCGAGACAAGGAAAAGTTAAGCCACTTGTCCAAGGTCAAACAGCAATCCTGTGGCAGAGTCAGAACCCCTTTATCTGGTTGTCTCTAAATGGTGTCCACCATTGAGTCTATTGCCTCAGTCATATCTCTGTCAGCTGGTGTGGTCATGGAAACAAACCCTGGGAAGTCGAGAAAACAGAAAATATAAGTCACACTTGAGGCCTTAGAGAATCGCTTAGTCTCCTCAGGTCTCAAAACAATGCTCATTCTGAAAGCTCTGTTGCAGTCCTGAGAGGAGTCTTGAAGAATTCAGAGAAGTTGGTTCGTAGGGGGCATCCAGTCAGATTGCTTTGACTTGGTTTTCAGGTGTCAAGACCACCTTCCTTTCCTCTGGTTTCATTCTGATTCTCTGGTTGGCTCAGAGTAGAATCTAAGTCACATTTTGAGGTTTCCTCTACCAGCAGAGGAATGATTGACTTCTAATTGGCTTTCACAACCCCAAGACCGTTTGGAGCTTGGCTTGTTTTCACAAACACCGTGAGATGTTGGATGACAGCTTAGGTCAAAGTTAGAGTCAGTATGGCTGAGCAGAATCTTTATTGTCCCATGAGGCACAAGTACATGTCTTAGTGGTTCCCAAGGAGCATACAAGTACCTACCTAACAATCAGAGGGTGACTTTAGCACAGGTTAAGAGCTAATTCTTGGTGATCTGGTATAATTTTGTTGACCATTTTCTGAACACGTATATCAGAGAATCAGAGAATCCCAGACTTAGAAGAAACTCCAGAGCTCATCTAATCTAGCCCTTACATGAATGCTCTACAAAATCCACAGAAAGTGGACATCCAGCCCCTTCTTGAACTCCATCAATGACAGGGAGCTCATTTTCTTATGAAGGAAGCCCATTCCATTGTTAGACAGGGCAGTTAATATTATCTCTTTTATTGAGCTGAAATCAGCCTCTGGTAACTTTCCCTTTTGTTCCTAGTTCTATTTTCCAGAACCAAGAAGAATAAGTTAGAATAGCCTTCTTCTAAATGATATCCATTCAGATAGGAAATCATAAGTATTTGTTGACTTGAACTTAGAAGAGAAGGCATAAGGAGATGTGATTAGTATCTTCAAATAGCTAAAGGTCTGTTTCAGTGAAAAAGGGTTTAGCTTGTTTTTGATGACTCCAGCAGACCCAGCTAGGACCAACATTCGGAAATTGTACACATTTGATTTCAATGTAAGGGAGAACTTCCTAACCTTTAGAATGGTTCACCAATACATTGGATGTGCTTCATAAGGGAGTAAGACGTGTATCACCAGGGTAATCAAACAGACTATGAGAATAAGTAAATGGCATTCGAAATGTGATGAGTGTTTTTAGTTTCATTAACATGAATACAGGAGACAGGAAAGCCTTCTGCTTTGAAACATAAACACGGAAAGGTTCAGGATAAATTTCACTCTGTTCAATTCAACAAACATGTTTTTAATACCCATTGTGTGCCAGCAATCTGCTCCAGGGACAGTGTCAGGTGTGGAGTCTGACTGGGGCAGTATACCTGTTAAACCATAATGCAGGTGTCCTAAGGCGAGCTCAGGGAGTACAGAAACCTCCCATGGAGCAGAAGGGCAAAAACTCACTTGATCTTGATTTTCAGTATGAATACAGACCATGAAAGTAGAGCCTCATAATCCTGGAGGTACAAAGGTGAAAAATGACACCAATGATGCCTGACTTCTCAGAGTTTACAATGTACCTGGAAGAGGGGCCGGCCAAATATTACACATACATGAATGTATCATGTTATGAAAGGGTGATAAGGTCAAAGGAAATAACCAGGAATTCTAGGGATTCCAAAGATAGTGAAAATTATGAAAAGGGAGAGATCACATTTGTCTGAGGAGGCATTGAAAGCTTCCTGGAGGAGGTAGGCATCCAAGTGGACCCTTGAAGGAAGGTACAGGCTTTGAAAGATGGGGATGTGGGAGGTGCAGCCAAGACAGGGGGATAAGTGCTCTGTAATGAGATATCATAGAAAGTTAGGGATGTCCCTGTCCCAGGTGGACATTCTTTACCTTTCTGATCTGTCTGCATCACAACTCTCACAATCTCTACTGCTCTGCCCTGTGTTGTCCTGGCAGAAACAGAATCTTGGGCAGCACAGATAACTGTCTGTTCTAGTTTGGCAGTTCTTGGCTTCTTATGTTCATCTTTACTTTAGTTGTTGTTCATTTGGAGTTTTCTCAGCAAAGATTCTGGAGTGGTTTGCCATTTCATTCTCCAGTCCATTTTACAGATGAGGAAACTGAAGCAAACAGGGTTAAGTGACTTGCCCAGGGTCACACAGCTAATAAGTATCTAAAGGCTGTATTTGTCTTTTTTTTTTTTTTTTGCTTTTTGGAGGGCAATTAGGGTTAAGTAACTTGCCCAAGATTACATGGCTAGTTTTTTTGTGTGGGTGTGAAGTATCTGACTCCGTAACCAAACTCAGGTCCTCCTGACTCCGGGGCCAGGGCTTTACTCCCTGAGCCACCTAGCCGCCCCTAAAGGCTGTATTTGAACTCAGGAAGATAAGTCTTCCTGACTCTCAGACCAGCACTCCATCCACTGAGCCCCCTAGTGTTGCTTTATTTATTTTGGATGCTAGCTTACTTTAGGTTGGAAGCCTCAGTTCCCTCCCTGAGCCTTTCCTTATGGGTCTGTAAAGTAGAAATAATACTTGTAACATCTTACTTCCCTCGGCTGTCATGGAGAAAACACTTTGCAAATCCTAAAGCACTTGTAGAAATATTGGTTGTTCTCAACATTCCTTTAAATCATAGGATTACATCATCTTAGCACCATCTTAGACATCATCTACTTCAACCTGCTCATTTTACAGATGAAGACACTGGGTGGGCCCAGAGGGGAAGAAGGAGCTTGTCCAAAGTCACCCATATAAAAGTGGCAGGATTGGAACCCAGCTCTCCTGATTTGACATCCGTTCTTCTCTACACTGTGACTTCTTCATCCAAAAGGATGTAAGATGGACTCAAAATAGGACTGTTGGGCTAAAGAACAGAGCCAAGAGCTTTTGGTGCTTCCAGGTACCTGGGACAACTGAATCCTAAAGGTTCAGTTAGGATCTTAGGTTTCCTGGCAACCCACGGATCCATTCAAGAGGCAGCAGGACAAAGTAGAGGGCTGCGTTGGAGCAAAGAACACCTTTTGGTTCTTCCCATGCTATATACTGGCTCCGTTGTTCTGGGAGCTAGGTGACACAAAGGATAGAGGGCTGGACCTGTAATCTCAAAGACAGGAGTTCCAATCCAGCCTTGGACACTTATTAGCTGTGTGACCCCAGACCTGCCTCAGTTTCCTCATCTTTAAAGTGGAGGTAATAAAAGAACTGACTTCTAGGGTTGTTTGAAAGAAAAATTAGACAACATTTGTTGAATGCTTTGCAAACCTTAAAGTGTCACATGCTCTTTTAAACAATGACATACCCTCTCAATACCCCCATCAACTTTCTGAGAACACAAGTTGTAATGAGTTGCTAATCTGTACAGCTGATGGTTGTTTTCACACTAGGAGTTCTCTTTAATCCACTGAACCACAGGTCTGAATGAGAAGAAAAGGGGGCAAGAATAGTGACTTCATTTTCATCAGTGTTATTGTCTTTTATAGTGTTCACTCTCATTTCACTTGTTTTCTTTGTGGCTTTGGCCCAAGACAATGGTGTTTTTTTTTTTCCAAGATGGCAAAAAATATTCCTCCCTCCTTTCATTGCAGGCAAGCTGACAAATGGTTGTTCTTTGTTTCCCCAAGGTGGGTTTTTTCTGAGTGTGCCCTTGTTATTTTTATTGAAAGAGAGCCTTCATCCTGATCAGGGGTAATTCTGAGAGCCCACCCTTACAGTTTCTGTGGGGTTTGGCTCGGTTAACCACTTGATGCTGTTACAAAAGCCCACAGCTAGAAAATGATCATTACAAGCAGCCTGATTTACATTGTGGTGGGTAAGTGGGTGGAGATGCAGAAGGGAGAGAAATCAGTGTTGCTGCAAATGGAGCCAAAGAGGGGCTGGTTCACAGTTGCTTGGCGGCAACCTTGGTACTTAGGGAACTGGCCTTGCCTTAGGAATTGAGGGAGTCTTTAAAGAAAGATGGTGTAGCAGCAAGCACCCCGGCTTCCCCAGGGTGTCTGCCAACACAGGTTCTTGGATCTGCTTTGATAAAGGAAAGCAACTCAAAATGGGTTAACAAGTTTACTTTAATCAGTCAGATATGTATCGTTTACCTCGTTCATGGGAAAAAGGTCAGCACCGAACTTCAGAATATACAGACAGTATTATCAAGACAGAAACAGATCAAGTACACAGCTTTCCAAACTGTGCAACCATTACATCCATACCAAACAACATCTGGGTTTCAAAGCCGGGGGACTCTCAACAACGGCTTCCCAGAATTCAGATCAAGTCACAGAACACTTCTCAAAGTGAGTCCCAAAACAAAGCTACACATCAGGGCTTATATAGCCTTCTCCTGGCTCAGAGAATGTAACAACCTTATTGACTCACTGGCCAATCAAGAAGTATCTACTGAAAAACAAGCCTCCCACCCCAGGCTTCAGGTGCACTTTAGCCTAGGGGCAGGGAAGATCTTCCAAATCTGCATTCCCATTACAGATGGGTAACTAATTGTTGTGATTATCCTCCCAGACACAGGGGGGGATAGACCTGTGTGCAGCTGAGGAGAGATAAAAGAGAGAGGTCAATTTTGAGATGAAATTGTGAATTGTGTTATCTGTGAGCATGTGTATACACATAGGTAAACATCGAGAACTGTAACTGTGGTGGGGCAACCCAGGCTTTGACCCAGAAAATATTGATTATCCATGCCATCCTTGGACATACTTGCTTCCTTCAGGGACTGCTCTGACTTACTCTGACGTCCCCCACCATCACCACCTTGTCCCTGTCAGTATACATTCCTTAAGCAGTTTAGAACCTTCTAGTGCCTCAGAATGAGCTTTCTCCCTCTAGTGGCTATACCCCAGGAAAGTGCTCCACTTTTGCCCCAGTGCAAAAATTTCTTGTTATGACTCTGTGCATCCACATGTGGATGTAGGTTTGTCTACGTTTTAGAACGAACGTTTTGTCCATCATCTAGATTGGCCTTGTTCCAATAGAGCGTCCCCTCCTCAGGAAAAACTGCTGAGTTCAGTGATAGCATTTGTCTTCTCTTTAAAAAAAAATCACATTCTATACATATCCTTTGATTCCATTCTGATGATCACTAAGAAGCTACCATTTCTGCCATCACTGAAGTTATCTCCACCAAGGGAAATGAAGTGAGGGCTGAGATAACCCTCTGGCCTCCAAATGGTGCATTTGGAGCCTGGATGTTCCATGTCAGTGTGCACGTGTAGGCACTGCCAAGTCATTCTGTGACTGGATATCCTCCTTTCCTGTCTCACCCAAATACAAAATGACCAACACTTCATTAGCATGAACATTGAAAGGGAAATACAGTTTCCTCATAAGAAGACTGGTGTGGAGAATGATTAGGAGTAAAAAACAATGAGAACAGACTGACTGATGTGTCTTTTGGAATTTAAAATCACACCATCCCCTTAATGATTAATGCCTATAGAAAATTAAAATGCGAATTTCATTATGCTGTTTTTTAAAAGTTTAAAAATGGCATGGCCCTTTGCACCTTCTCCCCCATCCTACTGGCCTAACACTTTTACTGCAGAAGCAGGCTGCCCAGGACTAAGAACCATTTTGTATTTTTCTGTTTCAGGGGTTGCCATGGCCAATGAATTCATCACCATGTGGGTCAGCCTACTGGTGACAAACCTCTGTGTATTTAACTAGGTTAGTAAAACATCAGAGGGAAAGGGGGACCAAAAAAGTTTGTATTTGACTGCTAATATAACTGGTATTCTGACTAGTATTTATTTATTTATATGCAGACATAAGAATAAAGACTTTTCAATAGCCAATGCCCAAGGAGAATTTTGAGTGAGACAGTTTCCATGTTGAGGATTAAAGAGTTGAAATGACCTTATGTAGCCATGATTCTCTACGTTTAAAACACAAAAGAACAACAATAACACCACTGCCAAATGCCCTGCCTCTCCTTTTCCTTTGCTAATACTTAGGCTGCATTGTGATTAGTCTAGTTAGCTCTTGTTTAGGGAACTCCAAGTAACTTGGAAAGATGCAGACATCGGTTTTATTCTTGTCCTGAATTAAAAGCTGTACCATATATGTACACTGTAGCAGGGTATCAGAGCCTTTTACCACATAGGACAAGCTTCACAGCTAAAACTAACTTTGCCTGGTGGGTTTACTGGCCAGTCCTGGAAACAGAAGGTTCAAGTTTACCTAAATTTACTTTTACAAATGTTAAAAAAATTAAATTTGAGACAAAATTAGATCATGTTGGTATCTTATAAATTCTACACAAATTGATTCTTTTCTCCATAGTGAGAGTTTGGTTTCGAAGAGTGGAAGGGAAACTTTTATGTTTTTAAATTTGGAGTCAGAAGAACAGGTTTGGAATCTTGGATCCATTCTTTCCTATCATATAGCTCTCTATAAAGGTAATTTCCAGGTCTAGGATGCTAAGATCCTGTAGGGAATGGTGGGAAGAACTGGAGATGACATCTCTCTCTCTCTCTCTCTCTCTCTTTATCTCTCTCTCTCTCTCTCTCTCTCTCTCTCTCTCAATAGCTTAGGTATATGAGCACTCCTAGATTCACAGGGGCCATAAAGAAATGGTCTCTGGCTTAGGGTACAGCCCCAGGACACATGAAAAAGTCAGATGCAAAGAGTCTCTCTTTCTATAAGCACAAGGTGAAAAAAATGTCTTCTCTTCAGGGAGAGCTGCCAAACCTGATCCAAAATTCTCATCCTGCCCTCTATCCCTTTTCAGTCCTGAGTGGTATGGGAGGGCAGGCAAGACCATGAAAAATGCCCCTGCTTTCCGTACCCCTTGAAGGCTAGAACCCTGAAGTTATAATGATCCCACTCTGTCATACATACATTCCAACAATGACAGGCCAATATGGCTTTACCCCAAACTCCAACACTTCCTCTCTATCCTTCTGAGCCCCAGTAATGTGTGTTACTCCACAGGCCGAGAACCAAATGCCCATTTGTCCTCTGTGGTAACCAGCTTTATACTGGGTGCTGGGTAATTAAGGGGAAAGGGAGCTGATCCTACCACAGAAGACTTAAAGCCAAACTATGCAACTTTATTTTATAGCCTGAGTGGAAAATATTTTCAGCCAGTTCACAGTTATCTCTGCCAGTGGGATCAAGCATAGAATGACTAGTTTGAGATTCCCTAGTCTCACTCCTCTGCTGGAGAAGTAAGTGAGGAGCTGGATGGCCAAGAGGCAGGCAGCCAGAGAGAGCACAGGGAGCCAAGAACTTGGACCAGAGAGCCACTGGATAAATAGCCCTAAATAATGGAGAGTTGCCTGTATGTTGGGAAGCAAGAGGAATTATCTTTGGATGGACATTGACTTCACGGGCAGGCTTCTCTCTACTCAAATCTGTGGTTTCAGCCCAAACGGGAGATGTAAACTGCTCTGAACCCCCTAGAGAGTGCTTCTCACTGTGCCAGAATGTAATAGAAACCACCCCCACCCCCACCCCCTCCACTGGAATCTGGCATCCTCCATTTTGAGTCATTCTCAAAGGGACTGCAGAAAACAAAGATATGTCATAATATTTGCCAAGGGCTCGTCTACACTGACCTCAGAGCCAGAAAGATTTTTTTTCCGCCTTTGTCTCCATCATTGTATTACTCTTTCAGCTTCAGCCCCAGCTTTGCCTGTTGGTAATGAACATTTATTAAGCGCCTACTCTGTGCCAGGCACTGTGGAAGCACTGAACAGTTATGACAAAGGTACAGTTCAACTCAATTCAGTTCATTTCAACCAATGTTTATTCACTGCCTACTATGTGCCAGGTGCTAGAACAGCAAGACAAAGATGAAACCTGAAGAAGAGAATATTGTCTTAGTTACAATATGTATGTGGATAGTAAATGAGGGAGAAAACACAGACAAGGAGTGACTTTGGGGAAGACTTCACAGAGGGTTGTCCCTCAAGCTGTGCTTTAAAGGACAGTAAGGATTCTGACAAGCAGAAATGAGCTGCTAAGACTGTTCAGAGGTGAGAGAATCAAGCATGCTGAGGGAACAGTCCAATCTGATGGGAATAGACAGTGCATGAAGGGGAGCGGTGTGACATTAACCTGGAAGGGTATTTGGAACCAGATTTTGGAGGGCATTAAATGCCAGGCTTCAGGTTTTTTATTTTGTCCTGGCAGCATTAGGGGATCAGTGACAGCTTTAGAGCAGGAAAGCAGTGTGGTCAGCCCTGTTCCTTAAGAGGATTCTTTTGGCCGCTGTGTTTAAGATGGATTCTGGCAGAGGGCAAGGGGGAGATAGGGAGGCTAGACAGCTAGCCTCATTAAGGAAGACCATGTAAGAGCCTACTACAGTAGGTCGAGCAAGAAGCTAAATGTGGTCAGCTCTCCAGTCCAAACTGGATAGACGAGCGTGAATACAAGGTTCAGTCCTTATCTTTCTCAGGTTGGCAAAGAGCATGAAGAATCAGGGCTTAATAAATGCTTGTTGACTTGACGAGGGACAGCATGCTGCCTGTAGTCACGGTGACTCATGAGATGCACAGCTGAGGAGCTGACAGAGTGAGTTAAATGATAACCCAAGAAACTTCAGTGTCTGCTTTGGGGGGATGTCTTCTTGTTGAAAGTAAAAGGGGTTTTCTGAGATTGACTCAAGGATCATTAGACGGTAGTTTCCATTTTTCTCAGCTGATCATTTCTACATAGGGCTTCCTTTCTTTTGGAAGCCTAGTGAACCTGTCACATCTGTACTGATGTGACTGAAGTCTGGATTCACCCATTACTTGCAAATCATCCTAAATGACTAATTTCTTATTGAGAGAGAGGGAGAGAATAGGATAGAAACAGGTTCACATTCCACAAAACACTGATTTCCATAGTAACAATGCACAACCCTTTGTCCCGGAAGACTCATCAATTAAATCGATCACTTCTTTTACCATTGATGCTCCCTGTCAAAGATACTTTTTATGCTTCAGAATGAACTTTTCTCTCCTTTCAGATGATGCCTAGGTATAGGAATAACTGAATAGGACGTTACTAAATGAACCTTCTAATATGGGAATTATTACCTTTGATTGCCCATGACCCTGCACCATTATTTGTGTCAGATGTTGTTATTAGCGTTATGAATACCGATGAGAACAGTAATAGAACCTCACATTCATATAATGCTTTGTCAAAGTTGACTGTTTGCTTTCCATATGGTACTGTGGGAAGGGTGCTGCATTTGGAGATAGAGAACCCCCATTTGAATCCAGGCTCGGCTGCTTAAATACTTGGGTGACCTTCCCCAAGTTGTTTCTTCCTGAGTCCTTAGTTTCCTCATCTGTAGAAGGAGGGAGTGAGACGACTTGGCCTGAGTTGGGGTGGAGGGGTGTGGGGGAGGAGAGGGTGTCCTTTTCAAGTCTAAATCATTGATATGATGATTCAGATGATGTCAGGATCTTTATTGTGCAGGTGAGAAAAGTGAAGGTCCCTCAGGTTAACAGGATTTCTCAAGGTTACATAGCTAATAATCATATTAACTCACACCTGGATCTGAAACCCTAAAGTTCACTTTATCAATTAATCAAGAAACATTTATTAAGCACCTACTGTGTACCAGGCTTTCTGCTAAGCACTGGGGATACAAAAGGAGGCAAAAGACCAGTCCCTGCCCTCAAGGAGTTTACAATCTAAGGATATCACTTTAAGGTAAATGATGCAAGTGTTATCGTCCTTATTTTTTTGATGGGGAAACAGACTCAGAAATATAAAATGACTTGCCTAAAGTCACACGGCTGCAACTAATTGGCCAATCTGGAATTTGAACACAGGTCTTTTTGGAGACAATGATTGCAATTTTTCTGTGTTTGAAGAGGGGTGGTGGTGGTTAATATTTATTTTACTTGGGCCCCATAAGTAGTTGTAGAGAAGCCTATTTTGTTAGCTAGATATATAAAGAACAATTTCCTAATGGTTACAGGTGAACAAAAATGGAGTAAGCTACCTTGGGAGGTAATGAGTTCTCCATCACCACATGTCCTCAAGTCAAGGTTGGATGATCTTTTTGTCAGGGATTTTGCAGAGAGGATTGCAAAACTAGAATGGGCCGGAATTGAATGACTGCTGAGGTCCCTTCCAGATCTTGAGACCCACTGAAGAATCGTCCTGATCATTATAAATTTGAGAAATTGTCTTGGATAGGAATAACTACTGCAGTGGGTAGGGGTCCCATTTTATATAGAATTAGGCCCAGATCTCAAAGAGTGGTTAAAGGTTTTGTTAAAATAAAAATACATTTTTGTTTGTTTTGGCCCTCCAGATTTCCATGATGGGTTGCCCCAGCCTTAAAGTGATTTTGTCCACTTGTACTATGTCAACTTTTGCAGAGTCTTTGCATTTTCTTTCAGAAAGGGTTAAAGGAGGAAATTTTTCTACTCTGTGAGTGTTGTTTTTTTCAACAGCCCATCATGGTTCAATGGCTATGGGGGCGGCTGAATAGAGGTGGAGACTTTGTGGATGAACAGAGGGCCACAGATGCAAATAAGAAAGCTCTGGGGAAACTGAAAGCCCTGAACACTGGAAAAAGGGGGGCAGATCAGCTTTGGGCCCTAAAGTGGTAAAGGAACTTGCCACAACAGGAAGTGGGCAGAATGCTGTTTTCAATATACTCATGGGAACCGAATTGGAAAGTGCTGTGGTGAATGTGTGTGGAAAAAGAGAGAGAGAGGGAGAGAGAAGGGGGGGGGGGAGGGCAGCTATAATCAAGCTATAAATATCTGTTTCTTTGAAGTTTTATGACCAACAATTTTAAAAATTACTGGAAGTCGTATAAAGAGGCGTTTCATGAATTGGTGGAGTGAGAGGTGCATAGTAAGGTTAAGTTTATCCTATCCCAGGAGACAGCTGTTGCTGACTCTTTTTTTTTGCTTCCTGGATCTCCTGATAGATTGAATAAGGTACCTAAAAGGTACCTTGCATGCAGCTTTTAGGTTCCAGAAAGTTAACTTCGGCCATTTCTAGAACTTTCCGTAACATTTGATTCTTTCTTTAAAAATAAAAAAAATAAAAATAAAAACCAGATAAAATTTCAAACACCTATGATTTTATCCATGTGAGTATACAATTCCACCAACTCAGGTCCCTACCACTTTTAGAATTGGGCGAATGAATTCCTAAGGCTGAAAAGACTTATCCCCTCTTGGCTAATCGTTTGGCTGCCAATACTCTAGTGATGACTGCCTGGACCTCAAAGTATTCACATTCTGTATGGAAAAACAAATTGTACATATAAAAATATATACAATAAAAGCATGTACTAGAGATTCAAAATCAATACAAAGGGGGCTTGGGAGGGGAGATAGGACAGCCAGTAGCACCTGGGAGGAATAAGAAAAAAGTCTCTACTAGGTCATGATGTTTGAGCTAAGTTTTTAATTCACCCAGAGATTTTAAGAGGCAGAGGTGAGGCTGGAATACATTCTAGGCATGGAAGACAGCCTGTGCAAAGAAACAGCAAGAGGGTGCTTATTTAAGCCATCTGTCTTATTCAATATATGGCTTGACTACCTCCTTTCCTGGCCATACTTTTCATTGATGGTTTTGTTCTTTGTTTTTGAAATTAGCAATCTTCGGTAATTTGCTGGAGCTAGCCCCATTTTGTTCACCATGTGTCTTTCTGTTACCCTTTGGGGAGTTCTTAACTTCTGAGACTGTGGTATCTCATCAATACCAACCATATAGCGTTGCTGGGAGAACATTGCTATTAAAACAATGGGCTTCTGTGGCCATAAGCTACTTGGGATGATTGGAAGCCCTGGGCAATTTCCCTAATGCCACCCCTAATGGTACATAAAAATTTTGATTAAAAATGAGAAATGGTATGTTTTGTTGGAAAGATTACTATTAAGATTTCCTTATTTTATTTGTTGGTTATAAACATTGAACCAGGTCTTATCACTTGAATAACTCATTTATTTATTGTAAAGTTAGAAACGTTTTGGTGCCATCCCTCAACATCATGGTTCAGCAGAAAACATTGAATTAGGAGTTATCCTTTTTTAATCTTTTAAATTCTATGGAATTTAAAATTTATAAATTAAATAAATTTATAAAATTTGTAAATTTATGGAGCTTCCTAGCCAGATGACCTCTCTTAACTCATTTAAGCCTCAGTTTCCTGTTCTGTAAACTAAAGTGGTTGAACTAGATTATCTCTTAACTTCTGTCCAAATTTCCTATTCTGTTCAGTTTCTTTAAGGCAAGAATCTCAAACCTAGAATTTTATTGGCCAGTGTCCCTAAGGTGTATATTATACAACCCTTTTTCCCTTTGTTCAGGCAAATATGTAATTGAATGCTTAGCAAATTTTGTGAAGATAAATACAGATTTAAATATCACTAGTGAAAAGAGAGGAGCGCTTTGAACTTAAAGAAAAAGAAATGCAATTCCAGTTAGAAATTTCTGTTTTAAGACACTCAGATCCAAAGGTAATATGGGAAAGTCTCTGATGATTTGCAAAACTTAACCTTCCAAAGCACTTCATTTCCATAGTCACCTGGAAGGAGATAAGGTTCTGGACCATGTGCTTTATTTCCCCTTCCTCTAATAAGGTTAAACCTTAAAATAAAACTTCCCTAATATTTACTCCTCCAATTCAGAGACTGAGTTAACTTACGCAAGGACTAGGGATGGAGTTTACCTTTTCACTGTCTCTGAACAGAAAGAGAAGCTTGCTAAGCAAATATCTTAAACTAAGGCATTGAGCCCTTTTAAAAGATAGAAATGCCCATTTATAAACAAGTATTCATATTTATTCTTATTTAAACAGGTCTGCTAAAGACTCCTTAAAAGGCATTCTTTATTATCCAAGTAAAATTGGGTTACTGTTTAAAAGTAATAAATACATGTATTATCTACCTTATGGGTATGTGAGGAAAGTATACTGTAAACACTCAGTACTATATAATCTGATATTAATATTATTGTTATATATTCATTCTATGATCCTCTATATGTAAGTAAGAGTATTTTTATCCCTCTGTTTTTCACGTGATTATAGGATTTAGAACCAGCAGGGACATTAGAGATCATCCCTTACAACTCCCTCATTTTACAAATGAGGAAACTGAGGACCAGAGAGGTAAGGTCACATAGGCAGGAAACAAGCATACTCAGAATTCGAATCCAAGCCCTCTCACTCCAAAACCAGCCTTCTTTCCACTGTCATTCTCCTTCCACTACAACCCAGATGCCAGCTCTTTGACGAATGGAACTCATTATGTGCTCATTTTGCCCACCTATGATTCCGTCTTTGGCAATATTAAGATCCAAAGAGATAACAGAGAAGGGAACCTATGGGGAAGGCAAATCAATTGTTTTGCTTGCAATGATTGCTTCCTTAAAAAGAGAGGAGCCCAGCAAAACAGCAGCAGCCTAGTCTGCAGTTAGTTAACATTAATAATGCCAGAGGCAATATCACCAGGCTGTCTGAAAAGGATCTGCTCATCACATGATTAGTATATGAAACTATGTATTCATCAAAATCTTGCCACCACACAGGCAGTATATATCTTCCAGGGCTTATTTTTTTTAAAACCCCTCTTGAATTGAGTATACAATTTTCAGCAAGACTTCCCCAGAGAAAGTTTGCCGCAGAGTGAAGGTTCTGTTTAATTGTCCTGTGGTCTGCTCACAGTCAATCCGGTGGGGTTCTTTTTCTGTAGTTAAAGAGCTGTTTGTCAGGGAATATATTGTGACAGAAACAGAGACAGATTTATGGGTCCTTTAGGGATCTGCTTTCTTTCATAAGGACTCTCCAGATATGAGGACTTTAGAATACTTCTCTTGAATTGTTGTAAATACCATTTAAGAAATACCATTTAATAAACCTCAGCTCACCCTGAACAACCAGCTTGCACTCCTCATTCCCCTCTCTCTCCTGCATCCCCAGTGCCTGGATTCTGTTTAGATTTTAATTCAGTGCATCTTTTCTTGTCCTTACTCATTTCTTGCAGTTCTCAGTTAAAAAAAAAATGCCTCCTTGTCTTAGGCTGACCCAACCACTTGCCTGACACCTTGAATTGAAATGGATGTGTTGTGTGGGTGTTGACCTCCGTTGGGGAAGTATGAGTGCATTTGGCCCTGCTAGGATGTGTTTCTATAGGCTTGAAAATTTCAGGAGCCATTCTTCAGTATTACTGGCCTCAGCTGACTGCATGGGTCACAGATCCCAGGTCCCCCTGAGTTTCAGAGAATCACAGATTCCCAGTATTGGAAGATATTTCAAAGGGCATCAAGTACAATTAGTGCCCAAACAACAGGAATTATTTCTACATTATTCCTGATCAGCAGACTCCAGTGAGGGGAAACTCAGCACCTCCTGAAACAATCTCCTTTGCATTTGGAAGACTATAAATCTTAGAAAGTTCTCCATTATCTAATGATAGCCAATAATTGCCTCTCTATCATTTCCCTTCATTCTTTCTACTTCTACCCTCTGGGGCTGAGCAAAAGAAGTTGGGGCCTTCTTTTTTCCCACATGACAGCCCTTCAGATTCCTGAAGACACGTATCATGGCCCCTATGTGCTTCTCTTTTGACTGAGAGAGCCCTTTGCTTCAGGACTTGCTAACCTTTGGGTCAATCCGTTGATCTCGCTGGGTCTCAGTTTCCTTACAGGTAAAATGAATGTTTGGGCTAGTCTTAGGTTTCTTCCAGCTCTAAATCTCTGATCCTAATTATATTTTTGACTCCCTGTAGAAGTTAATACTAGAAAGATTGTGCTTATTTACTAAATTGAATAAGACTGAAATAAGTTTTAGTTTTAGTCTTGTTCCTCTTTCCCAAACCAATAATAGTCTGCTCCCCAATCCCTCCCATCCCCCATGCCTTTTGACAGTGACCAATAGGAATGTAGTATTTAACTTAACTGGGGAAAAGTGGAAATAGGACTGTCTGGTCAAGAAATAGACCCACCACAAATCCATTTTCTCCACTTCCCACACCAGGAATGTGCAAAAAAGAAAGGAAGTAGAAAAGACTATAGTTTTGTATGTCTTTCGATCATTTGCTACTAAGTGAATGAATGAAAGAGTAAAATGCCTAACCCAGAATTGGTTGGAGAAACCGAAAAGCAGTAGAGTTATTTGGGGCTATATCAAGAAAATCTATTAGACATCTCTCTCCTGATCCCTCAGACTTTGTGAATATTTAAATTCTTTCAGTGAACTTTAACCAGCAGATATAGTCATAGGATTATGGGCTAGAAAAGACCTGAAAAACCATCTAACTGAATCCCTTCATTTTACCACTCCTGAATGTTTGGTCAAGTTAGCCAAAGTCACATAGGTAATAAAGAGTAGAGCTGGGATTTGAAATCAAGCCCTCTGACTACAAATCCAACGTTCTTTCCACAGTTTTCCACTCACAGCTTCCCGTGATGGTGTTTGCTATAGTTGATGCCAGCCATTCTGTTCTATGTTACTAATATCCATTTAAAAATAACACTTGTCAAAATTGGTCCAATGGCCTTTTAGAAATTAACACCATCCCTCCAAATTTTGTTGTACAGTGACCTGATAGAATGACTAGTCCCAAAGGAAAATCTGATGTCCTCTCTCTTCTAATGACCAAACATCTTCCATGTCTTAATAGATATTAGATGTGTTCCAAGCACCTTGGAATATTTACTTCCAAGGTTCCAGTGAGACATCAGTAAGTCAATGAAGATCCATCTCCGAACAATTACCCCCATTTCTATTCATCTCATAGTTTCTAGTGTCCTATACTAGAGCCAACATGGGGGAGGAAGTCAGCTTCAAAGAACTCTGTGTCTTAAACCCTTCTTAACTCAATTTCCATTTTGGGGAAGAATTACTGTACATAGTAACTCAACCACGTTGGCTCAGAGGAGTAGAGATGTGGTCCCAACAAGTTCAGTGGTTGGAGTGCTAGGACTGGAGTCAGTGTGATCTGAGTTTAATTCCAGCCTCAGATACTAGCTTTGTGAACCCAGGCAAGTCACTCAACCACTGCATGCCTTAGGTGCCCCATCTGTAAAATGGGGATAATAGCACTTATCTCACAGAGCTGTCCTGAGGATCAAATGAAATAATATTTTTAAGTGCTCTGCACAGTTCCTGGAACATATCAGGTGCCTAATAAATGCTTATTCCTTCTCCTGGCCTTCTCCTCTCTTCTCTCTGGAGATATGTTGTCTTTGAAACCAGGCAAGCAGGACTGCAAAAATGCTGTTTCCTGGGATTCCTCAGCTTTCATCCCCTTTGGCAACTGCCTATTTCCCTGGGAGCCTGGGGCCCCTACAGATAAATCAGGCCCTCATCTTTCCACCAAAGCAAACAACTCAATACATTCTAAGGAAGATGCCATAATGTATAGAGTATTGGGTTCAATTCCTGCCTCAGGCACTTACTGACTATTTAATCATAGACAAGTTTAATCTCTCAAAGATTGTTTTCCCCTTGGAAACTGATATTAATAATACTTGTTCTTCACAACTCACAGGACTATTATGTGGAAAGAAATGTACAAATCCTAAAGCATTTATAATGGCTAGAAGTCCCATTATGGCAGTCATTAAATCCCATGCCTCAATTTGACCATGTCATCTAACGAATGCTCTCTCTGTTCCAAGGTCCTCAATGACTTCCTGGTGTTGAATAGATAAAATGCAGACTTCTAGGCCTGGCATTCAAGGCACTCCACAATTTGACTCCAGCCTATCTTTTCAATCTTACTTCATACTCATCCCCATTCTCCTGTCCTATGGTCCATCCAACCAAACTAGATGACTTTCCATTTCCCATCATTCATCCTGACTTCTTTAGTCTTTGCATTATTGCCCATGCTGTCCTCTTGTCCTCTTGGAACCCCCATTCCCTTCTCTTTATGGAAAGACCCTTGATTCTGATGCCATCTCCTCAATGCTTTCTTCCCACCAATCAAGATGAAATGATGTTTCTCCTCCTCCACAAACCTCTCAGAAGACTTTATACCATAGTTATTTATGTGTATGCTCCACTCATACACCCCCAATTAGGGTGTAAGCTCCTTGAGAATCAGGTCTGTGTCATATCAGTCCTTGTATCCCCCTAGCACCTAGCATAGTGCCGTGAACATTTTGGGGGAGTGGATGTCTAATGTGTAAAGGCATTTATGTAGGGGAATATTAATATAAAATAATATCCACCCATTCAGACGAACAGCTTCTCCATAGCTCATCTTGGGACATCTTAAACTTTTTGTGTCATAGTCCCCTATGGAAGCCTATGGGCCCCTTCTCAGAATAATATTCTTTTTTTTTTTAATAGAGGGGGAGGAAAGGCAATCAGGGTTAAGTGACTTGCCCAAGGTCACACAGCTTGAAAGTATGTCAAGTGTCTGAGGTCATATTTGAACTCGGGTCCTCCTGACTCAAGGGTTGGTGCCCTATTCACTGCAGCATCTAGCTACCCCACAGAATAATATTCTTAAATAATTGACAGAAATGCTCATTTCAGTTATAGGAGGTCAGAGAAAATAAAATATGTTTTTTTTTCCTTATCCCAGTTCACAGACCCTACCCACCCACCGACACCTAAGCCCTGCCCACAGATCCAAGCTGAGAACCTTGTCTTACAGAATTTTCTGGGCCACCAAGAGGTTAGGAAATTTCTATGGGCACATATGTGTCAGAGTCCGGACCTTTTAGCCACAAAGACTAGCCCTTCATCCCCTTCATCATGCTGCTTCTCATACTTGGCACACAGTAGATACTTCAGGAATATTTTTTCAAGTGAAAAACGTGGGAGAGGAGAAGGATATTTTTTTCTTTGAAATAGGTTCCTATCTTGTATTTTTATAGTTCTTTTCTTCAAGGAACTAAAAGTGTCTTCAGGCATGTCTTTATTACCTCATTAATTCTCATAACTAAGTCTCATAATAGACATTATTTTCTTATTTTAAGACTGGAGAAATTGAGGCACAGAAAAGTTACATGGCACAGGGAGGGTCATGAAGCCCCCTAGTAGCAGAATTAAGAATAGAATCCAGGATTCCCACAGAACACTCAGGTGGCATTCATCTGGCCATTCTTTTCCACCAAGTTACAAAGAGGACCATCTTGAAAAGATAGTGAAAAGAAAGGAAAATGGGAATTCCTCTGTCCTTCTAGAATTCATTTTCCTTCTCTGTGTCCTGGGGGAGCAGGTTAAAGTGGGGTCTGCCAATCTGTAGGAAAGTACACCGTCTTTGGAATCAAGGCATCTCTCAGACAGAAATCAACCTTCTGAGAAGAATCTGAAAGATTCATTGGTCATTTCTCATCTCGGGGACATTTAGCAGCCCCTTTTCTGTGATTTTACCATTGTATCCTTTTCTCCAGGTGCATGTTAACTTAGCCTGTTTGGTGACCCTCTGATATACATTTTTTGGGGACAACATCAATTTTGATGGGTTGAAGCTGCTATGGATCAATCAAAGCACAGGGCAAAAATGTGCTCTAGTATGAATTACTTGATTTCCTTGATAATTGCATTATGATATCTTAAATTCCCACACCCTTATCTCCAGCTGTTTCCTTAGTCATTTATTCAAGATCCACAACACCATTCAAAATCCAGCAGGATGCATATTTGTATCTGACTTGGAAATGATTTCTTTCTTCTCTCTCTCTCTCTCTCTCTCTCTCTCTCTCTCTCTCCACATAGCATGGAAGCCCATGGCAGAAGATCCTAGCAATTAGCAGGAACCAACGTGATAATTTATTGCAACCAACACTGTGGTATAATCGTCACACAATGTAAAAGCAAAATCCATATTTTTTTTTCACAGCACCACTGCAGTGCTGTAATATGCCCTGCATGCTTTCTAATGTCTTTTGTTTGCATTAGGAAAAACATAGCACTCTCCCACTGTGAGCCAGAGATCCCCTCAGGTTCTGGGGACTGTGACATTCAAAATTGTACTTTGAAGGAAAATGTGTGTGTGTGTTCACGCACACATGCCCATGTGCAAATGTTGGGTTGGGTGTGAAAAGGTAAATTTACTTCCATCTCATGTGATTCTCAGAGGGTAAAAAGGTCTTTTGTTATTTTTAAAGCCCTTTTCTTCCCCTCATTTTTCTTTGCTTACTATAATATGTAGGTAATTTTGCGCACATATACTCACTAGCATATGTGGGTGTTAGAGGTGGTATCTGTAGGGGATTCCAGGGTACTACTAGTCTTTTATCAAGGCATATCAGTGGAATTCTATTAATTTTGAAAATCTATCGACCTTGATAATCAAAATCTGCTTCAGAACAGAACATTGTTGGGACTTTCCAAACTGTCATGCCACATGACTCCATGGCAGAATTATAGGTCAGGCCCTTCCAGATGAGGAAACTACTGTTGAGATATTTCAAGTCTTTCACATAATAACTAAGTGGCCTTCAAGTATCCATGCATACATCTAGAAGGATGGACATACAGTCCTCTGGGGACATTTCCTCAATAGGAATTGATACATAAAGTAGAGGAACTCTGGGTACCTTCAGAAATCCCTGAGTACAAAAACCAAACAACCACAGCCATCCACCATGATACAGGAAGGGTGCTAGTATTGTCTGCCTTCTGCAGCCTCTGTCTGCTCTTTCAATATCACAGAGCTTCTAAAATCGTCATTAAGGGAAGAAGCCTCAGCTGACTGCACAAGATGCTCAAATGATAATCCAGTTTCTTTTTGTTAGTGCTAAGAAATGTGTTTCCTTATTTGACCAGAAACATGCTGAGTTTAAAGGTTCAGCCCATCCCCACCTCAGTCCACCCCATAGAACCTTGCCTGGTTCTCCTGTGCTTACTCTAATATGATCATCCCACTGCTCAGTCCTTAAATGATTTCCTGTTACCTACTAAATAAAAACCAAATTCATTGGCCTGGCAATGTCTCCAAGCATTAGGGTCTCCAAAATCTGGCTTCCACTTACCTTTCAAAAGCCTTATTTCACACCCCTTCACCTCAGCCAAACTGTACAACTTGTCAAACTCATTTCAGAGCTTTTAGGCTTCCATCTCTTTTCCCTGGTGTGGCCTCCCCTATACTCAGTTTCCCATATCTGCCCTTTTGACTTCCTATCTGACCCTGGGGGGGCCAAGTCAAAAGTTACTTTTTCTATGAAGCTTAGATAACACAATTCTGAGTTGGAAGGAACCTCAGAGGCCATCTGGTATCCAAAAGAGAGTATCATCCACAGAGTAGCTAATAATTGGTCATCCAGCATTTGCTCGAAGACCTCCAAAGAAGGGTGACCTACTTCCTCCCAAGGCATTCCACTTCACTTTTGGATAGCACCAATTGTTAGGAAGTTTCTCCTTATACCATACCCCCCAACTGGAAGTGATCTCATCTCCTAACACTTTCTATTCTTACACATATAACATATTCTCATTTGTATGGAATTTCCTTAAGAGTCAAGCCTAGACCTTAGTATGTAATAAGTCAGTCCTTAATTAAGTTTTGACTGTTGTTAAATTGGCTAAAGAATAAGGAAACTCTTAGGATGGATGGCCAAGAATTCCATAGCCTCAGGTAAAAAAGGGACTTGACCTTTCAGCATCAACCTAAGTAAGGACATAGAAGTTTTCATAAGCTGATTATCACAGGAGGATTGTATCCTGAGAGCTGATCTTTGTGAAGTAGAGTGAGGGATATGTGGAGAAAAGGAAAGAGCCATCAATTAAGAGTCAAAAGACATGGGTCTGAGGTCTGGCCCTACCATTTCCAATTCTTATGTGATAAGAGGTAACTCCCTCCTTGCATCTGGGCTTTCTTTTCTTCTCTGTCAAAGGAAACAATCAGACTAGATGCTCCCTTGGGTCCCTTGGCCACCTCAAAAGCCAATGACCCTAACACAGAGCCAAAACTTGTTTAGAGACTACCATCCGTGGGGCTCACTCAAGTGCCAGAGGATTGGTAGCTTGAAGTGGCCTTTTATTATCATCGTAATAAATAGCAAACGGCCCCAAATCGTACACGGTTTTTGTTGGCTTTGACCAATGAAGTAGAACAAGTCCTCTGAATACCCCATTAGTTCTAGCGCTCTGCTTTGATGACTTGCAGCAGCAGCTTTTTTTCTTTCTAAGTCACCAGCCTCACCCGTGTCTCTTAACAAATACTGTTGACAGGTCGCGTTGCAATTCTTCTCCATGTTCTGACAGTTTAATTCAGTACCTCCTGGCTAAGCAGCCAGAGCCTGAGGGGCTACTTCAGCACCTTGGCATCCCGCGGCTGCAATTAAAATAATTCAGGGAGTTGGGCCGGGCTTGCATATCCCTCCTTCTTCTTCACTTTGAAACAGAGAGTGCATTTTCCAATCCCCTCATGGAGGGAAGTCAAGAGCTCCCTTTTAGAGTAGATGGCAGGCGGAATTTATTAATAAGATGTTTACTTCCAGGGACTGAATCTATTTGCATTTACATCCAGTGGGGTTTTCTCCCTTCTGTTTGACATAGTTTCTTGGAAAGACTGCAGAAAGGTCATGGGTAGGGGAGGACCAGCAGAGAGGAGAGGACAGAGATAGGGGGATGTTACAGGATGCTTTGAGGATCCTCCTTCTCAAATGTTCAGAAGTGAGAATCGCTGTCTTTCATGCCCCATGCTGCACTGGAGAGATAAATGGGAATTTGGGACAGCAGTGGCAGAGCAGCAGTGACAACCAATTGGCCAATTTGAAGCCTCCCCGGGAAAAGGGTTCCTTGAAGTTAATTTGGCAAGGTGTTCCTTCTTGCTTAAGTAACTACAGAATCG
>NW_027185771.1:34423626-34439308 GCF_028583685.1 Petaurus breviceps papuanus
AGACAGAGAGAGAGAGAGAGACAGAGAGAGAGAGAGAGAGAGAAAAGCAGGCTGTATACCTGGGGAGGACAGAAAAGGTACTTTGGGTGGACTACTATGGCAGCTGTTGCTGAGCAGTTCAACATTTAAAATAACAGCCAGGGAGAGAATCCTCAGCCTTTATATTTACCTCTTGAGTAAAGTACACTTTACAACATATGTCTGCCAGAGACAGAGATAGAGACAGAGAAACAGAGATAGAGAGGGAATCATTACTATTGTTATAAATGAATAGATAGGTATATTGATATCTCCTGTTTTCTTCCTCCATACATATGCTATATATTTTATTTTAGATATTTAAAAATCTTGTTCTGAGAAGGGGTCCATAAACTTCACCAGACTGATAAAGGGCTCCAAGATACACATACATACACGCATGCACACACATATGCTAGAATTCTTCACAAAGCTACATTTATATTATCACTGTGTATATCAATACCCACCCCCTTCTCAGCCACCTCCAGATCCCTGGATGTTGGACAATTTATATAATAAACATAGCCATGGGTATTTGCAGAAAGTCTGGCTTCCATGCAGTGGCCCAAAGAGGAGGGAACTATTTAAACTTTAGCCCTATAGAGAAAAAACCAGGGACTGGACCTATGATTACATTGGCACAGGGAACTCTCAGGTAAAGAAACTTCCTCTGTCAATGTAGGTCTATACCTTATCTACAACTTAAAATCCTAGAGAGTTGCCTAAAGCACAGAGAACTGACAGGACTTACCCAGAGTCACACAGCCAGTAGATGTCAGAGGCAGGACTCCCTGGCTTCAAAACCAGCTCTCTGTCCAACTACAGCTTGTCGATCTAGCTATATACATAAATGATCATGATAGCTGACATCTACATGATGTTTTATAGTTGGTAAAGTGCTTTACATTAGCTCATTTGGTCTTCCCAACAATTCTGTAATGCAGGTATTATTATTTATTATCCCTACTTCACAGTTGAAGAAATTGAGGCTGAGAAGAGAAGAGGGATCTGGATCACAATCAGAAAATTCTGGGGCACTTTCAGTCATCCTAAGGTGTTTACAGCTACAAAGCACACCTGTCTCCCAGTGAAGCTCTGTGGCTGCAGAGCTTGGTCTTAGGAAAATTACAACTATAAGTGACCCAGTATATTCAGTGGGAAGTTGCCAGGTGGCTCTCAGAAGGCTGCAGCATTCAGGAAAACAGCAGGACACAGTGAAAAGCACTCCAGCTCTGGAGTCAGAGGATGCAGGTTTGAATCCTGCCTCTGACACTTGCTTCAATGTGTGACTTGGGGCAAGTCCCTTAGCTCCTCTGGGAGTCAGTTTCTTCTTCTGTAAAATCAGAAGGGTTGAGCTAGGTGACCTCTCACATGCCTTCTAATTCAGCTAGAATCCTATATTACCAGGAATGACTTGTGTAAAAGTAACATGTAGGTTTTCTCAAGGGGCGGCTAGGTGGCCCAGTGAATAGAGCACTGGCTCTGGAGTCAGGAGGACCTGAGTTCAAATCCGACCTCAGACATTTAACACAAAAACTATCCATGTGACCTTGGGCAAGTCACTTAACCCCAGTTGCCCTCCAAAAAGCAAAAAAACAAAAACAAAAAACAAAAACAAAAGAAGTAGCATATAGGACCTATTCTAGCACACTTATAACTATAAAAGTGTTGGACTGGTCACACAGGGAGACTGACAGAGCACAGAGGAAGAGGTTGAGGGTTAACTGGTGCCCTCAAGACATTAACATGACAAGAGAAAATCACCGACATGTTGGATGGATCTTTAGGGAAGCCTATGGACAAGAATCATACAGGATGAGATGGTATAGAAATGTCCAAACCTGTACTTATGGAGGGAGGAGTCATGCTGAGATGATGGTAGCTTTCAAGGGCCCAAGTCACTTTCTTTTTTTTTTTTTCCAAAGCAGTCGGGGTTAAGTAACTTGCCCAAGGTTACATGGCCAGTTTTTTGTGTGAGTGTTAAGTATCTGAGGCTGGAACCGATCCATCCCGGGTCCTCCTGACTCCAGGGCCAGCGCTCTCACTCACTGCTCCACCTAGCCCCCCAAGTCACTTTCACGCCACAGGTCTCACAGAAGGACTTTGGTCTACACATTTTGCATAAATGGAGACTCCAAAAAGCCAAGTGACTTGCTTAAGGTTGCCTAGGTGAGACAAACCAAATGCTCTTTTCATTATACAACCCAACTCTCAGTGACCTCTACAGGTCTTTCCAGCTCTTGATCCTGGTTCATAATTCCATTTTTAAGTCATTTGGCAGCATGAAGTTCCCCAGATCTGAATACTCTCTAAGATCTAAAAATTCAGATTCCAAATGTAGTCTTTTTATTTTAAATTAATAAACACTTTATGGGTTTCTTCCCCTTATTTCAAAGGCCTTGTGCTTGCTAAATGAAATTCTTTATTAAAAGGAGGTGGCCCAAGGCCCTGTGACTGTCTTAAGGCCAGACTGTTAGAATGTGCCCCTAATTTAAGTCTTTGGATACTTGCTAGACAGTGTCCACTGGCCCACCCAACACAGACAAAGTGGACCAGACCTTATGGCATATTCCTGCATTTAAAGCAATTCTTAGGTTAACACTTTTAGGCGTTCATCTAAAAAGAGAAATCTTCACTCGAACAATAAAACCTCCAGACATTTGCGTTGGATCATCTTGGCTGAAAAGCTTTTACCATTCTAATTCCTTCTCTGTCTCTCCCTCTACATTAACCAAGGCTACGACCTATTGACTATAGTGCTGCTGGAGTAACATGCCTGAGTCTATGGTTTGAAATGTTTCTATTAATTTATGTATTTAATTTCCTTATGATGGGACCGTTATCCTCTGAATACCATTATAGAATACCTTTGAGGGAAACCCTGCCACAGAAATCCCCAATGAGGAAAAAAAAGCACTTTGAGAATAGAGGAGTTCATAGAAATGCTTTTATTGAGCTCAACATGGCAGGGAATTATGGAAAAGACTGCAGGCCCCACTTGGGATTGTATGCCTTACTTCTGGGTCCCTGAAATCCACATCTGTGAACCATTAACTACAGTGCACCAGTTCCACAGAGGTACAGAGGGATGGGGTCAGGCCACAGGACAGTTTGTTTGCCACCTAATTTAATATCTTGTGTGGCTCCACTCTGCTATAGAATTTGATGTATAAAGAGTCTAAAGAAAACTCTTAGCATCCTGAATTGATTGGATAGCCCAGCTCAAGACAAGCACATCTAATTTTATTCAGGGCTTCTTAATACTGATACCAAAAGCTCACATCTCTACGGTGATTCAACGTTTCCAAAACACTCTCCTCATAGTTGCTTTGTTGTGTAGCTAATTAAAATATTGTTCTACCCATTTTAAATATGAGGAAATTAAGGATAATAAATGTTGGAGCTGGGACTTAAATCCAGCTCTCCAGACTTGACATTGGAAGAGCTAGGAGAGTTTAGCAATGGAAGATTAACCATCCCAACAGCTGAAATTTCTTAAAAAGTCAGATGGCACAGAGAGCAAGATGATGCCCAGTCCCAAGTCT
The DNA here is from genome assembly GCF_028583685.1 of Petaurus breviceps papuanus. NCBI lineage: Eukaryota > Metazoa > Chordata > Mammalia > Diprotodontia > Petauridae > Petaurus > Petaurus breviceps. Next base: position 34,427,193 of record NW_027185771.1, read on the forward strand.
CTTAACTCGAGTCCCATGCACCTTTGCATCGGCTGTCCCATCATGCCTGGCCTTCAAAGGTCAGCTCAAACACTACCTCCTGTATATGTGCTGCCAAGGTGAACACCAAACACCACCTTGTACAGGAGGTTTTACCTGGTCCCTCATAGCTTGCTGTATCCTTTCCATGAGGTTAGCTCCTAGCTACTCTGAATGTATAATGTATCTACCTATTTCTTTACATGTTGTATCCTACGTTAGAATAGAACTTCTTGAGGGCAGGGACTGGTTCGGTTTTGTTTTGTTTTTTGCCTTTCTCTGCATTCTCAGTGTTTAGCACATTTCTGGGGGCATAATAAGGATTCAGCAGATGCTTTTTGATTGATTGAGTCCCATTGATCCATGATATATCTCATTTGGTATCTTTGCCCTCTTTATGAGCACCACTGCTGTATGATGGAAATGAGTAGTGGGCTAAGTAAGAATCCAAGGACCTGTATTTTAGGACTGGGTCTTCATCTCACCCCAAACTTCAGTATTTTCACATGGTCTGGGACATTTGGGGCTATAGATGACCTTTAAGTTCACTTTTGGTCCTAACAGTGTATGATCTGTGTAGAGTCAGCAGCTCTGAGAACATGGACCATTTCCTAGAGAAATAGGAAAATGACTATGACTCAGGACTGTAAACCGCTGTGACGGACTGCCTTCCCCAGCCAGCTGCTGGAGCCCATATCATTATTTTGTGGTCACAACACCTTCTAATGAGCATGAGGGAGACTCAGGACTTCTCTTGGGCACAAGAATCCCCATTTTCATGCAGGCAGATTCAATTTGAGCTCCTAGAGCGGAGCACAAAGGACCCTCGATTGTGAGAGTATATAAGACACTACAGAAAGAAGAGTCCTCTATGAACAGACAGTAGCATTAAGTATGGTCCCATCATACTCATCACTTGGCCCAATCTGTATCTTTATAGATGACCTACTGTAAGCACAGAAACCACTGCCAGGGACAGGCAGATCTCACTGACACCACAGAACAGGAGCAGGCTAAACTCTAAACAGCCTAAGAAAAAGCAAAAACGAAACAAAGGTATTCACATATCCCTGTCTGCACTTGGATTTGGAAACGGTGCTGTCAATCAGCTACAGGGACTTAGTGGAAACCAGGAAAGCCCATCTTGGAGGGTGGAGGCGTGGCTTCCAGGCAGAGAGGCTGCTCAACCATCTTCCTTACCAGGAATGGAGAACCTGTTTTGAATTAATGAATGACTGAACATTTATTAAGTACTAGCTGTATGGCAGGTGCTTGGTGCTAGGTGTATGAATACCAAAGTGAGACATGCTCAACTCTCCAAGAAAATTCTAAGAGTGATATGCCACATTTTGGGGAGCAGGGGCTTAGGAAGGAAACTGATCTGGACAATCACAGTCCTGGTAAGAGGATTCACAGATAGTCACTGTCATGCCTTTTTCAGTAGCAATGGGAACACTCATTGGATTACTGTTTATAGAAAAAAGGTAGAAAGTGGGGTGGGAGGATAGGGAGTGGATTGGACAAGGATAGAGGATGATGTGTAGGTGCAGTTACAAGGCATGGGTTTAGCTATAGTGGGCTAGATGAGTTTTAACTCAACTACCCATGAGGCTACTGTGAAAGAGAAAAGTTGAGTTGTCCTAAGTGGTGAATGAATGAGCTCAATCTCACATAACCTGTTCTACATAGCTGTCCCTAGACCAGGCCATGCTTCACATCCCATCTTGCTGTCCACCCCAGTCATCTTCATTCTGTCTTCTCTGCCACCATGCCTACCACACCTTACCCTTCCCTTCCCTTCCCTTCCACTGATTGCCCTGTGTGTACTGGATTCTCCTTTAGAATGTGAACTCCTCGTGAGCAGACACTGTCTCTCTCTCTTCCATTTGTTTTCCACTTGTTCTCTGGTGCTTTGCACAGTACCTGGCACGTAATAAACACTTAATAAATGCTTTTCATTCATTGATTCGTTTCTTCACTCATTCTTTTATTCATTCCAGACACCTCAGCACCTGGGCAAAGTGCCAAAGCTAAGTGGGTAACCTGGAGTCAGATCTTGGTCTCAGTACATCTAGGCCAAGCAAGGGGAGAAGCAGAGAACACTGGCAGGACAAATGTAATGATATCCCTGCTAGGTAGGACCTGCCATATGGAAGATGGCTCAATGGGAAGAGAAGGGATACCTGAAAATGAACCTAGACTTACTGAATGTCAGAGCTTGAATGGGCCTTGAAAGAACCATAGAACATTGAAAATCAGTGTGTGGCGGAGCCTTAGAACAAAGACTAGATAAGCTAGAATAACCCTTAGCATATAGCCATGTTAGATCAGAAGGGGATCTCAGAATATGTGACTTGAAAGGTTAGAGATGTGACAGACCTTAGAGAGCATGAATGCAGCCCCCTCGTTTTACAGATAAATAGGCCAAGGAAGGCTAGAGATAGAGAAGGGATTTTCCCAAGGACATAGTAAGCTGATGACAGAAACAGCATTTAGAAGCTTCTCTCCTGATGCTCTTTCTTTCTTTCTTTCTTTCTTTCTTTCTTTCTTTCTTTCTTTCTATTTTAAGCAATTGGGGTTAAGTAACTTGCTCAAGGTTACACGGCCAGGTGTTTCTGGGTGGGTGCTAAGTGTCCGAGCCCGGGATTCGATCTCCAGGTCTTCTTAACACTGGAGCCGGTGCTCTTACTTGCTGTGCTACCTGGCCGCCCCCTCTCCTGATGCTTTCTGCTAAGCACAATGCTTAGGGATAATTAGAGCATAGAAGATACAAGAAAGTGTGAATTGAGGGGCAAAGGTATAAAGAAGGGGTAAAAAAGAAGAAAGAGCTGGAAGAAGATAGGGCAAGGAAGGCAATGATTCTTCTTTTGGTTTGTTTAAGTACTTTTCCTGTAATCCCTAGTGCTGATATCATATGTTACATGATAACTTCAAAGAAATACTAAGCATGCAATCCAGACTGATGAGTATTCTAGTGCTGGGGATGCAAAGACAAATTAGAAAAATAATTCCTGTCCTCAAGAAGCTTGCATTCTTCTGATAAAGGGTGTTTCATAATTAAGACAGGAGAAGCTCACTGGCTAGCACAAAGGAATAACCAGATAAATGCAGAAGGGTTGGGGAATGACTAGGAGGCATAATGCATTAGGAGTAACTGGTTCAGAGGCAGAAAAACAAGTTTCCAGTCCTTGTCATTTCCCCTCCCCCTGAGCCCCAAGAAATCTGTAAAACAGGAGAGTAATACTTGTGTAGAGTTAGTTATGAGGGTCATATGGGGGGGAAATATCTAAAGCACTTTGTAAACTGTAAAACACAAAATAAAGTTCATTACAAACTACTATTTAGAGATTCATCTGCACAATTGTCTCAGTGGGAACTGGGATAGTAGAAAGAATACAGGATGTTTAGCAGCTCTGGGTCCCCATCCCACCTTTCCTGCTTAGGAGAAACATGGCCCTGATCAAGTCATTGGAATTTATGGATGGTAACCTTTGAACTCTTGCCTCTCCAGGACCACAGAAGTACCAATTGAGAATCGGGATCCTAGAGCTTATCTATTCCAGCCCCTTCATTTTACAAAAAGGAAATTGAAGCAAAGGGAGGTCAAGGGCAAGGTCAAAACATAGCAGAGCTAGGATTTAAACCCTTGTTCTTTGATTCCAGTCTAGCACTCTTTCCCCATTACTTCTCTCAAGGTCTTCATTAACTTCATATCCATATGATTTGGACAAATCACAACTCCTCCCTGGGCCAGAGTTTCCTCATCTGTAAAATATTTCATTTAGACTAGGTGATCTACCGTATAACATCCTGTCCAGCTCCCAATCCTTTTAACCTCTGAAAAAAAGATGGCCTTTGCCTGTTTTCCTTCAGAATGCTCAGTTACAAAAAGAGCAAAGTCTATAGAGATTGTTCAACATGAAATGGGCTAGTCTCTGACTTGTTTTCCCATAGGATACTGTCTTCATGCCTTATAAGTGATATCCAGCTCCATCATGAGAGACTCTTTTCAACTCTTTGCCAAGAAATTAGCAAACTGTCTCCCAGAAAACCGATAATCACTGCCCACAGAATTGCCACTGCCTCAGGATTAGTTGCTTTCCCGGGTTTCTTCCTTGGAAAATGGTGCCTGAGCACAATGGGATCCTTCTCCCCTTCCCTTCTCCTTCTAATCTGCAAGTAGGTCAGGCAGACAGTGAAGCCCCACCATCTCAGGGCTTTCTCCTATTGATACATCTCTGTGCTTTCTCCGAGTTCCTAGCAAGCTGCTGTAACTTTAAAAAAAAAAGGTTGAACAAAGACTACCTCCAGCAGCTGAGCTGAAATAAGAATGTCTCCTGAGTTTAATGGATCAAGTAGCCGTGATGGGTTTTACGGCTCCTTTTCACTTTAGGGCAGAGGAAAGAAAGAGTAGGGCAGGTTGGTTTTCAATTCAAGGATTTATGTTGTTAATCCTCCTGGCTAATTATAATTTATGGGATCTTGGTCAATTAATATGCGGTTGCTATTCAAAAGTGGAGAATGGTGTATGTGAGGCAGGCGTAAACAAGCCTTGTTCATTTTTAATTTATTTCCACCAATGGAGAATATTAAATAAAATGAACACTAGGGTATTTTGTACTGTGTTTGTTTTCATTATTTATCTCTAAATTATGGAATTCATATAGCAAATCCAGGCCTTTTTCACAGAGAAACGAGAATCGGAAAGCTTTCGAGGCTTGAGAAGGAGGAAACAAATCAGGAATCTTTGTTCTGCCTTGTTGCCAAATGCCCAAAGACTGTGGTGGGTTGGAAAGAACACTTGGTTGTCAAGTCAGAAGACCTGAGTTCATATTCTGGTTGTCACATTCGATGGCCGTGTCACTTTCAGCAAGTTTTCCCAATATCTTTGAGCTCTAGTTTTCTCCTTTATATATAGTCTGGAGGTAGGACTTCCAGTTCTAAACCTCATGCAAAGAGACAAAGACCTTACAAATTTATTAATCATTCAACTTTAGAGCTGGAAGGGACTTGAGAAATCCTATGTCTTAATTGATTCCATTTTCCAGATAAGGACACTGAGGCTCAGAGAGGGGATATAGTCATAAATTGAGATTTAAATTCTAAGGGGGGAGGGTTGAGTGAATCATATTCAAGAGATTAGGCAAAGCAGGGGGTGAAAGGATGACTTAATTACTTGTGTGTGTTCACAGTCTTTTCAGTTCCCCAGAATTGAACTTACCTGTGCGTGGAGAAAGAGTGCTGAATCTGGAGTTAGGTGACCCAGGTTGGAGCTTTGGTTCTGCCATTTACTACAGAGATAGCTTCAACTTCCCCTCCCTGGGCCTGTTTTCTCCTCTTTAAAAATGAGAGTTGCTCTTCTGTGGCTCTACAATCTCATAATTGTGGTATCCTACGCCCAGGTCACTTATAGACTGGTGGGTACTGAGTGGAGAAGGCCAGGAAAAGCTCCTGTAAGAATCCAAGCCTTGACTTGGAAAGTCTACTCAATTGCCATCTTGGATGTACAAAGGTCTCAGCTTGCCTCAGTGGCATCACCTTCAAATCCCAGTGTGCTTCACTTTCAAATAACTCAGCTACCCCCCCACCTACCCAGAAGCTCCCTTTTACAGAGATAAAGGAAATGCTCAGCTAAGAGTATTTCTTAGTTCTAGTGAGTTGGATGAAGCAGAAAGACTCCCAACCAGTCCTGAATAAACTTCTCCTTCTCCTCCTTCTCTTCCTTCCTTCCTTCTCCTCCTTTCCTCCTCCTCCTCCTGTTCCTTCTTCTCCTCAGATTATCTCATACTCTTATCTGGGAGACATCAGGCTCTGAGTTGATCAGAAGACAGTTCTGATTCCCACCAACTGTGCAACTACAGTAATAATCTTCCACTCTCAGAATCGAACCCATAGACAGAGTATGTGGACCATCAGAGTTTGGAGAGACCTTGTAACATAGAGTGTCAGAACTAGAAGGAACCTTAGTGATCAAATCCATCCCACCCTCTAGTTTTAAAGATAGGAAACTGAAACTCATTGTGGGGAAGTGAATTACCATCACTGTACAGCAAATTGGAGGTTGTCAAAACTTGAAGCCAGATCTTCTGAATCAAAACTCTGCATTCTATCCCCTGTTCCCTACCTCCTTTCTTCTAGGGTGTTTTAAGACCCTCTAATCAACATGTAAAAACACATGAGTATATGAAAATAATACTGATTCTAACTTATTTGTAGATTCATATTTATATATAATTATAATATATTATAATAATATAACAATTATATTATTAACATTTATGAATCATTTTACATGTATTATCTCTTTTGATCTTCTCAACATTCCTATGAGGTATTATGTGAATATTATTATGTATGAATATTATTATCCCCATTTTACAGAGGGGGAAACTATGCCTCATAGAGAAGTCATACAGTGAACCAGGCCATGAGCCAAGGTCTATTCCTGCCTCTTGGTCCATATGGACAGAACACAGACCCAACATTTTACACTGAAAATGCAAGCATGTGCTCCAAGCTCAGCAAACAGTCCTGAGAGTTGTTCAGAGAGCTCAGCAGAATTGTCTTCCCAGGCAATATTTCACTGTCATCTTTTTTTTTGGGGGGGGCGGTTATGGAAACAGCAGGAAATCAAATCAACTTGTTGACAGAATCTCTGACTTCTCATTAGCTCCTTATCAAGGAACAGTAGAAAATTTTGTCTAAAGGATTTGGAGTTAACTGATGAGAAGACATTCTGCATTCAGGATTGTTTAGGAATAAAAGATTAAATATAAACTAGGCCACTTGCTTAGTGCACATCAGTATTGTTATAATTAATAGTCATATTAATACATTTTTCATAAACTTTAGATTTAAAAGATGGAGAAGACTCATGGGCAGACAGCTTAAAAATCACCCCAAATTCTTACAACTTAATTTACAAGATATTAAAAAGATCAAAAAGGAAATATTCAAGAATGATTTACTTAGGGAAAAAAATCAAAATGAATAATCGGTCAAGGAAGGCAGAAGAAGATATTTGGGTCAAAGTGATCCTTAGATTAAATATAGGATTATAAGATATAGAGACAGAAGATATCACCTAACCCTTTCATTTTACAGATGAGGAAAATGATGCCCCAAAGTCAAAAATGACTGGCCTGAAGGAACATAGCTCAGAAGCGGCAAAGTAGAGCTCCAAAAGCCCAAAGTCCTGACTCTAACCTAAAAGCACATCTTTCATCATGCTTTCCTGCCTCTCTGTTAGTATGAGGTATAGCTGCGAAGAAGAACACATGATTATAGGATGAAGTTCTGATAATGGGGGCTATTTCCTTGGCACTATGAGGAGATCCTCATAGCCCTCAATGCTGTGTTCAGTGGCTCGGAATCATGAATTGCAATCATTTTCCTTGCTAGCCTGGGAGTTCCTTCAGGACAGGTACCAGGTGTTCTCTACCTTTAGCATTAACTAACCACGCGACCTTGAACAACTTCTATACTCTGGAGGGCAGAATGGAAAGAGAATTTCTGTGTGTTTTACTAGAAACAGCACTGCACTTGGAGTCAGTCAGGAGAAAACTGGGTTCAAGTCCCATCATGGCATTCTACTAGTTTTATGACCACAGGAAAGTCACCTAACTTCTCAGAGTCTCAATTTCCTCATCTATGAAATGGGGGCAACAATACTTATAGTACCTATCTTAGAGTCACCAAATTCATCATACCTCCAAAGATGTCCTGCAAAGCCAACATTTCTTTGACGACTGAATTTTATGAAAACCTCAAGTTGGTGCCAAATAGATGAGTCTGACTCTGATTCATTTTTATGAACATTATCTGCCACCTTATTTTAATGGGAGTTGATGCTGTTCCTGTTTCACAGCCCACAGCCAATGACATAGTGTGGCCTGTGCAGCAGACAAAATTATATACATCTCAAGGGCAATTAAGCAATTAGCTTACCCACAGGAACACTGCAATATGCACAATATTTGCTTTCCCAGCAAAGCTGCCTTGTAAGTTCCTGCCTCTCTTTTATGATCCCCAGGTCTACAATGCAGAAAGGGACCAGGCATCACAAACAATGGCTCAGACCATTTTCTGTTACATGAAATTAACTCTTTCCTGCCTCTAGAATGGATGACCTGCTCAGCCGATTGCCCCAAGTGGGACTCTTCCTCTTGTGCCTCTTATAGTACTTTTCACGCACCTCTCCAATACACTAATCATGTAAAAGTGTATATGATAATTACCTGTATCTGTATTATATCCCTCTACTAGACTGGGAGCTTCATGCAGGAAGGGACTATGCTTCATCTAAGCTTTATATCTCCTTTAATGGCAAGTATTGGGCTCTAAGCTTGGAAAGGAAGGAAGGAATGAAAGAAGGAAGAAGAAAGGAGGAAGGGAGGGAAGGAAGGAAAAAAATAAGAAAAGAAGGAAGTATTAAGCACCTACTATGTGTCAGACCCTGCGCTAAGTATAGAGAAGAGGAAGGGAAGGAAGAGTAGGTAGAACTTTTGGGGATTCTCTTACAGAGTCCACTGTTTGGGAAATAACTTGATTTAATAGGCAGGACAAAAGATACGGACCCGCAAGACCTGTACTCAAAACCAACTCTAACTTGCTGTGTGATCTTGGCCAATGTCCTTCATGCCTCAGTTTCCTCATCGATAGGGAAGGTATACTAATATTTGTAATTTACACCTCAGTGCCATTGTGAGGATCAAGTAAGAATGAATGAAGGCTGCTTTCCAAACCTTAGATCACTGTAGAAATGTCACTTGTTATTATAATGTAGATCACTGGGGTTTTTGTTAGAACTGAATGAGATCATATATGTTCAGTCCTTTGTAAAGAGCCATTTTGCCTTGAGTTATTTTTATTTTTATAGAATTAGAGTGTCCTGCCCTTCATCTGTAAGACTGACCCACAAGTCAGTCAGATAGAAGCTTGCAGTTGGTTTTCCTCAATGGCAATGTGTCACACTGGGGCAAGTGAACATTTTCCTCCTGCTCTGTGACCAGGGGTGCACACGACCAGGTTAGTAGTATAGTCAGTGGTCAAAGAACCAAACATTTCTTCCACTAGGGGAAGGATGAGAGAGCAGATGACTGACATCTGTAACATACCTTTTTAATACTTGAATATGATGTCATTGCTTTGAATACTCCGTTCACCAGTACAAATAAAAATCTACCTACACGTCTTTATCCTGGGCAACCCATGGCCTTATTCCATGATTCCACCATATAGAACTCATCTGATACCCTGGAGGTCCTTCTTTGCCTCATTTAATATTTTCTAGATACTAGTGTCTCACCCAGGCTGACCATCTGTTATCTCTCATTCTTGTTACATGACCATACCACTCCTTTATCTGATCAAACAAGCCATCCATGGCACCTTTTATGCTACATCTGGAGTGCAAGCAATATGCTTTAGAAATAAATCTTGTAGGGTTTACAAAACACTTTCCTCACAAATAGACTTGAGATGTGGATAGTGGAAATAGTCTTATCCCTATATTGCAAATGAAGAAACAGACTCAGAGAGGGTAAGTCATTGGCCTAGGTTCATACAGCTCCTAATTGTAGGAGCTGAGGCAGGAACCTAAATCTATGCTGTTTCCCTTATTTGCTAAAGAGGGAGAATGCCACACTAGAGCAGGACTCAGGAAGACAGACCTTTGTCCACTTAATGCCTCAGAAAATTATGAGCTGTATGACCCTGGATTGGTCATGTAACAGTTCAGGACCTTTGGTTTCCTCATCTCTAAAATGGGGATAAAAATAGCACCTACCTGCAGTTCCCTTACGCTGATAGTATACTTTCCATAGGTGATGAGGTTGATGCACACATTGCCAGAGCTAGCTCAGTTTTTGGGAGGCTCTGAAGGAAAGTACAGGAGAAAAAGTATTAGACTGACTACCAAACTGAACGTCTACAGAGCTGCTGTGCTGACCTTGTACGCCTGTGAAACCTGGACAGTATACCAGAACTATACCAGGAAACTGAATCCCTTCCATTTGGATTTCTTAGAAAGATTCTGAAGATCATCTGGCAGGATAAGGCACCAGACACTGAGGTCCTTACTTGAACTAAACTGCCAAGCATTCAAACCCTGCTTCAGAGAAGGCAACTCTGATGGGCTGGCCATGTTGTTTGAATGCAAAACGTGCACTTGCCAAAAAGACCATTTTATGGAGAACTTACACAGGGGCAAGTGTTCACGTGGTCAGAAGAAGCCATACAAGGACATTCTCAAAGTCTCTCTCAAGAATTGTGTGACATGGGAGACACTGGCACAGGACTGCTCAGCATGGCATGCCCACATCAGAGAAGGTGCTGTGCTCTATGAACAAATTAGAATTGAAACAGCTCAAAGGAAATGCAGAATGTGCAAATTTAGGGAATCCACCCCAAATGTTCACAATGGACTATTTGTGCCCGGTCTGTGATAGAACCTTCCAAGCTCGTCTGGGTCTGATCAGCCACAGTTGGACACACTGAAACCTGACTCTAGCATAGTTAGCTCATTTTGGTCCTCTTCAAGAACAAAGCGCAACAACCAGCCAACCACCTTCGCAGGGCTGTCATGAGAGGGGGAAAATGACATAATGTATTTAAACCACTTCGCAACCTTAAAACACTGTACAATTGGCAACTTTAGTATTATAGCTAGGTCCTGATTAATACCAACAATGAATTCCTTGAAATGACCACATCATTTGAATTAACATTGCCTATTTCCATTGGGCTCCAACTAACTGCTTTATTCTACACTAACTTTGGATATTATGAGTCTGAATAAATGGCACCACTTCTCCAGAATTAGTATTTGCACTAATTTCAGCCTAGCTGGATTCTCTTCTCATGTGTCAAATGCAGTTTATAAAGTATGGGGTGGGGGAGGGCAATGATTTATTAAGCACCTACTATGGGCTAGGCACTGTGTTAAGATAGTTCATTATTTCATTTGATAGCAGAAAGTCCTCCTGAGTCCCCCTTAATCTATTGTTCTTTCTGCTAAATTTTCTCAGTAAGGGTCTCTGCAGCCTTCAGGAGAGTCAGCAGCTTTGACACGAGCCCCATGCTATCCTGTTTGCTTGGGCTCTTTCTTATTGCATAGAAAATAGCTCATCTGGGCCCAGGAGAACACAGGAGTGACCATACTGGCTCAGAGGAATTCAGACCCAAATTTTGTTCTCTTCCAGGAGGACCAGGCAAAATGTTCTGAAATACATACCAACCTCAAAGACTTTTACATAGAGATGTGCTGCAGAATAACCTGGTTTCTCTTAATGAGCCAGTGGAGATCCATCATCCATTATGATATACCAGTTTGGAAACTATGTGCAGCCTATTCCATAAGTTTAATATCTGCTGTGAGAAGTAATGCTTCCTTGTCTTTCTCCAAACTGAATCCCATCCAAGCCTCCAGGGAGACCATACCATGCTGGGAATTGCTGGAAAAAGTCACCCAGTATGGGTAAAGAGTGCTGGATTTGGGTTCAGGAGACCTAGATCCAAAGGCTGATTCTGGTTTCCATTAGTTGTTGTGCCTTGTCCTGTAGGCTTATAGATTTTGAACTGGAAGGAAGCTTGGAGTTCATCTTGTCCAATTCTCTCATTTTACTGAGGCTGCTGTCACAGCAGGTCACAAGTAGCAAAGGGTGGGATCACAGTGTATGTATCACAATATATATATGTGTGTGTGTATGTGTACATACATATACACACATAATATATATACGTCCAGTTGAAATGGTACAAGATAGAAGTGATCTATAAAAATTATATATTAATATATTTACATATAAATATACATTAAAACATAGGTATAAATATATTTCTATATTGTGCATTATAAATATATAAATATTTATATATTATAAATATATAAGTGTTTATATATTCTATAAATAAATGCACAATAAATATTTATTAATATATACAATTTAAAATATATATATATATCTCAGTTCTGTCCTGTACCATTTTCAACTGGAAGGAATTTGGCCACATGACTGTAACCTCATCTATAATTCCATCTAAGGTATGGCACTCTGTCTCCTTCTCTCTCTCTCTCTCTCTCTCTCTCTCTCTCTCTC
>NW_027185771.1:34439408-34445258 GCF_028583685.1 Petaurus breviceps papuanus
TCTCTCTCTCCCTCTCTCCCTCTCTCCCTCTCTCTCCCTCTCTCCACACATTTATTAGTATACATCTATCCATCAGTCTGTTATTATTTCTGTCTTTATGTCTGTCTCGATCTTACATGGGGCTGTAGCTACGGTAAGAGCCAAGTGGTCAAATTCCTTCCATATAAAAAAGGAACAGGATGGAAGGGTGATTCAGTTGTTTTTCTGTGTAATTAACATGAAAAATGAGTCCCGGTGTTTAACAGGTCATACCTGGGCCGCTAGAACTCGGTGGCGCACCAATTGAGTAAATCAACAGTTTGGCCTGCATGGCCCTTTTGAGAGGGCTTCTGGGATCCCTCCACGAAGGGCACAGTCAGAGCCAGAGCCGCGAAGGCTCCTCTCCAGCAAATGCTGGAGCCATGAGGTCGAGCTCTGTTGGGAGAAGAAAAAAATAATAGATTAGTGCCGAGGAAAGTCAGTTCCTCACGAAAGCAGGACTAGCCTCTAATAATAAATAACGCCGAATGTTGGATATTAAAACAATTCGTTCTTGGCACTGAAAGGGCAGGTTTGCTATTTGAATTCCCCCCAGTAACTCTGGGCTTGAGCACGATCCTCCTTATATGCTGCAGATTTTAATATAGCACTGGGTTCCTACAGGCACAATAAAATAACCAAAGCTAAGAGTATTAATTCCTTTAAAGAGGCTGATTAATCCCAGGTGCGAGCGCGCAGGGTGCTGGGCGAGCGCGCGCGCTGAGCGGGCCCAGGTGCTGACAGCGCGGTTTGGTTCCGTCGGTGCCGGGGCAGCACACATGTTCCCAGAACACAGCTGTTTCTCAAATCCTTTGCTAGTCGCTCAAAAGCCTCTCTGAAGTTGTACTGCCTCTGGGCACAATTAAAAGCTGTATCCTACATTTCATCAGGTAGTGTTAGAAATTTAGGCTGAGCCAAAAAGAAGGGGGTTGGGGGGCGGCAGAAACGACTCCCTTGTTAAAGAGGCATTAACCTCCTTACCTCTGCTATTGAAACAATAAAGCTTCTAAATGCCATATGAAATCCTCACCATTGCGAGAAAAGAAAATGCGAAAGGTGTTAGTTTACATGGAGAGGAATTTTGGGATTTGAAAATGACTGCCCGAATCTTTCCTTCCGGGAAAAGAAAAAGGAGATAAAATTTGGAGAGGGAAGGTTTCCAGGGATGTGGCCCTCATTCAGTTGTCCTTGAATGGCAATGGGGAGTGCTATAATGAATGGAATGAGAAGTGAGTTTGGATTAAGTTTGGATAAAGGCTTTGTATTCAAATCCTGCCTTTGTTGTTGTTAAATCATGTCTGACTGTTTGTGACCCTATGGAGCAGTGCTGGCCATGGGCTTTTCTTGGCAAAGGTACTGGAGTGGTTTGCCATTTCCTTCTCCAATGGATTAAGGCAAACTGTGGTTAAATGACTTGCCCAGGGTCACACAACTAGTGTCTGAAGCTAGATTGGAACTCAGGCCTTCCTGACTCCAGGCTCAATGCTCTATCCACTGAGCCACCTTACTGTCTCCAAAATCTGGCTTTTAATTACTAAATATTTATGTCATCTACTTGAGCAAGTCCCTTACTCACTCTGGACCTCAGTTTCCTTAAATGTAAAATTGAGTTGTAGACAATATAATCTCTAAGCTTTCTCTCAGCTCTAAATCTTTGACTTGCCCATGAAACTTAACTATATATTCTAGAGGGAAAGCCTGGAATTCCATTTTGGAATCTTTCTTTTTTGAGCCACTACGTGTGAATGGAGAGCCAGCCCTCTTTTCTGGAATTTCTCTCATCCCAATACATGCAGTGAACCTTCCCTGGAATCATCAATCTCAGCCTGCATGAAGTTTTCCGTCAAGTCCTCCTCTGGTGCTATGGAGGGAGAAGCCATAGATTTAGACCTGAGACCTGGATTCAGATCTGCTTACTGAAAAACAGTGTGGCATAATGGATAGGGCGTTGGAGTCAGGAAGTCCTGTGTTTAGATCCTTCATCAGTGAGACCTGTTGTCTGTGTGACTTGGGCAGATCACTCAACTATTTTCATGCTCCCATGGGGATGAGAATGATAGGGTTCTTTTAAGGATCAAGTGAGATAACAAGTAAAGTGATTTGTAAAACCCTAAAACATTAGGTAAATATGAGTTGTTCTCATTTTCATATTCATGGAGTTCAGATGGAAATTGTCCAGGAACAAGCTTCTGTCCGACTATTATTCTTTTTTATAGCTAATGTTTAGAGAACTACCGTGCAAGTGGACAAAAATTATGGTTGTTGGATTTTTTTTCTCTATAAATGAATTAAAATATTGGGAGGAAAGCTTATCTTCTGTTTACACACTGAAAGCATCACTGGCAAGACTAGAGTGGCTGACGGGTGTAGTATAGATATTGCACTGATTCCAGTACAGTCTCTATGTTGAATTCTCAAGAACATTTTGGGATTTGAACTTATATTATGGGCATCTTTGTTTATTAAGTGTAATTCTTTCCACTTGATCATGTAGTTCTACATATTCAGTAGGTGATACACTTTTTCAGCTTTGAATGATAAACTGCACAATTCCTGCCATTTCCTTGCAAAAGTTGCAATACTTTAGGAAGTCTAAGTAACCTAAGAATGAATTTATTGCATTTTCTGCTCTAGCAAAGTGAAGAAGTAGATAGGCCTAGAGACAGGAAGACCTATGTTCAAATCCCACCCCAGACACGTACTAGTTGTGTGACCTTGGGCAAATCACTTAACCTCTGTCTCAGTTTCCTCAACTGTAAAATGGGAGACAATAACCACTCAAGGTTGTTTTGAGGATCAGTTGAGATATTTGTAAAATGCTTAGCACAATGCCTAGAATACAGTATGTGCTCAATAAATGTGTTTCCTTCCTTCTTTGTAATACTATCATAAACCCTCCATTTCTATAAGCAAATCTATGTGACAGTCACTGTTTTAATTTTCCTAATTGATGTTGTTGAGTTCATGAGCACTTAGCACACTGCCCAACACATAGTAGGTGCATAATAAATATTGATTATTGGTCTATAAGTATCACCCAAGGAGGGCAGTTTGATTCTATTCCTTGATATTAGTCATTTTTGTTATTATTGTTGTTGTGTTATTAATAATCTCGTTCTCGTCTTTTTGGCTGGAGTCCAGATAGAAATGGTCTTCAGATGAGTTGCTGTCCTGCTTTTATATTATTATTATATTACATTATATTATATTATTCATATTTGTTATATTCTTTTATATTTAATGTTTGTCAAACTATTGCACACCTGGATATGGTAATTGCTTTTTATAATTGAATAAAAGTATTAGGATGTAGAATCATCTTCTGTAGGCTCACTGACATTCTATTTGGGACAGCTCCCATAGCACATAGAACAAATGGAATGATGTATACCTTATACTGTTCCCACACAATTTTAATTTCTTCTGCTAGGCCCCCCTATTTTGAGAGTTTTTTTTTTGTTCCACATAGATTGGAGAATTTAAGTCTTTACTGGCTTGACATCTATTAAAAATGCTGTTCTTAGATTTTATGGATCAACACCAAGTCTGGGCAATAGTTCTATCAGCAATAATGTTATAGTTTCAGTATGATTAATTAGTTGAGTTTTCAAGGATATTTTGGGATCTGTTTATGTAATGCAGAAGGCATAGTGGTGCTCTGGATACTGAGCCAACTTCATAATCAGTAAGGTCTGCGTTCAAGTCCTTCTTTTCACACATGCTGTCTTTGTATTCTCAGGCAAGTCACATGAATGTTCACATCCCAGGCAGCTCTCTGAGACTGTATGAGCTACAGAGGTGGTGTGGATCTGTAGTGGTAGAGAAAATTACTGACCAGGAGCTCTCTATACAGGTGAAACCCTGGGTCCAGTCAAAAACAAAAACAATTTGCCATATGAAGATTTATTGCCTGTTAGTTTTTGAAACATAGCTAGTTCTTGACATATAATTGCATCCATAAGGTTATGTCTTGCTAGGTGTTTAGTAGGTACTAAATTTTTGCAGCCTGCAGTGATGTGTTACACAGTGCTGACCCCTTCCTTGTCTAATCTGCATTGATCAATAAGTCTGGGTTCCTTATGTGTTTCTAAGCATCAGTGGCAATGACCCAGTCCTGAATTGCCATCATAAACCCCTCTGTTTTTGTAAACCAGGATTTCATTTTTGTGTGTCATGGACTCCTTTGGCATTATTCCAAGAAGGGGTTCTATGGACCCTTACTCGGAGTAGATTTTTTTTTAAATAATTGAAGGAAACAGGTTAGTGAAAATAAAGATGCAGTTTCTCTCAACTTCATGCACCCCTTAAATCTTCACACAGATTCTTTAAAGGTTCATGAAGCCTATGTAAAGAACCTCTGTTATAAACAAATCTGTCTTTGATGACTTATTATCATTGATTGAATTCATGTGGCTGTCACTCTTGGAAGTCTTTTGATTACAGTCTTGGATCTTAACACTCCATCAAGAGGAAAAACCAATTTCGAGTATTTGATAAATCCCAAAGCATTATTACCTATATGTTTGTTCCAAGTGTATTTCTGTATGCTTTTAGCTTGTTTCTCATGTGTGTCCTAAGAATGTCTATCAATCTCCTTTCTCCTTTTTGATGAGGAAATGTTAATCTTTCTATAGCTGCCTTAGGCTGATGAGGGCTGTGTTTCATTAATATTATATAAGTTTCTGTTAGGATACTTTTCAAATGATCCATTTTATGGTTTCAAAAGTATATGTTAAAACTGGTTTTGCTTAGGAGTTAATTCATTCCCAATGAGCTTTGATTTTTAGATGCCAATAAATCCTTTAACATACACAGCCACAACTTTCTTCATGATAGTTCAGTATGTCTTACCTAGAGGAGGTCCAGAGATTTGCAATCAATCAATCAATCAATTAATAACTATTTATTAAGCATGTTTTACGTGCCAAGCACTACGCAAAGCACTGGGGATACAAAAAAAGAGGCAAAAGATAGTTCCTGCCCTCAAGGAGGTTACAGTCTAATAGAGGAGGTAATATCCAAACAAATATGTACAGAGTAAGTTATATCCAGGGTAAAATAGTAAGCAATTAACAGAGGAAAGGCACTAGAACTAAGAAGGGTTAGAGAAAGCGTTTAGTATAAGAAGATATTTTAGTTGGGACTTAAAAATCTAGGGAGGTCAGTAGGCAGAGGGGAAGCAAGATGGCATTCACAAGAGTGAAAATTCCTGGACCAGAGAGATGGAGCATCTTATTTGTAGAACAAGCAAAAGGCCAGTGTTACTGGATCAAAGGGTACCTGATGCGGGGAGTAAGGTGTAAGAAGACTCAAAAAGTAGGTGGGGGCTCGGTTATGAAAGGCTTTGAATGCCAAAGAGAACACTTTGTATTTGATCCTGGAGGCAACAGGGAACTGTTGGTTTATTGGGAGTTTCTTGGGTAGGGGGGATGATATGGTTGGACCTATGCTTTAGGAAGAATCACTTTAGTGGCTGAATGGAAGATGTGCTGAAATGGAGACTTGAGGCAGACAGACCCACCAGTAGGTTGTTACAATAGGCCAGGCATGAGGTGATTCCCTGCACTAGAGTTGTGGCAATGTCATCAGAGGAAAGGGGGCTTATATGAGAGATGCTGCAAAGGTGGAATCAATAGGCCTTGGTAAAAGATTGGATGAGGGGAGGGGTAAGAGACAGTGAGGCATCAAGGATGAGTCCTGTCCTTTGGAGCTAAACTCCTTGAAATCATGCCCTCTAACCACAAGTGTTCCTCAGTGTTCTGCCCTGGACCTTCTTCTTTTCTCCCTGTCTCTAATTTCACTTGGTGATCTCATCAGCTCCCTAGGATTTAA
>NW_027185771.1:34445268-34545602 GCF_028583685.1 Petaurus breviceps papuanus
GATCTCATCAGCTCCCTAGGATTTAATTACTGTCTCTATGCTGATGATTCTCAATTCAACATATCCTGCTCCAACCTCTCTGCTGACCTCCAATCTCACATTTGCAGCTGCCTTTCAGACATCTCAAACCATATGTCCAGTAGCCATCTTAAACTCAACATGTCCAAAATGGAACTCATCTTTTCCCAAACCCTCCCCCTTCTATCTTCCCTATAACTGTAGAGAGCAACACCATCATCCTAGTCACTCACGCTCACAGCCTAGAAGAGATATAGGACAATAGTTAGTAAGCACGGAAGGAGCAAGTAAAAGTTATTTCATGATGAGGGAAACAGGGGCATGTGTTGAGACAGAAGATGAACAAGTAGACAGGGAAAGACTGAAAATAAATGATAGCATGGGTATGACAGAGGGGGTAATCTGTTGGAGGAAATGGGATGGAATGAGATCACTTAAACAAGTAGAGGGGTGAACTTTGGTAACCCCTTGTTAAGGAGTAAGGCCACTTCATCATATGAGACAGAGATGAAGGAAAAAATAGTGGCAAAAGGCACCTGATTATAGATAGTGAGGACAAGGGGAGAAGAAGGAGTGAGATCATGAGGAATGACCTCATTTTTTTTTCTGTAAAATATGAGGCAAAGTTCTCAGTTGAGAATGTGGGGGGAGGTATAAGCCAAAAGAGGTTTGAAGAGGGATGAGAAGGTTTTGGAGAGTCACTGTGGAAAGTGAGATAGTGAGTTGATAAGGGAGGCATAGTAGAAATGCCTGGCAGCACTGAGAGCTCAGTTGAGGTTCTGTAATATGAGTTTGCTGTGGACTGGCATACCCAGGATGACTGCCAGCATAGGTATTTAGATCTGCTTTACTAGGAAAGATAGCTGTGTAAGGGATCAACAGTCTTTGTTTAATTACATTCTCTAGTTCAAGGGAAAAGTCAGCACCCTGAACTTCAAAGAAAATACAAGCAGAAAAATAAAGACCAACAGACAGGGCTCTGACTACCTGAGTCAACTATACACTTCATATACAGCCCTGGATTGAGAGAGCCTTTACAGATGTAAAGCTGTCAGAGAACTCTGAACATATGGCCACTCAGAATCTCTACCACAGAATCGTAAAATTCTTCTCATAAGCAAGTCCCCAAGGCAAAATACCAACTCAGAGTATATATACACTTCTCAGAGCCAGAAGGCATTGCAACCCTGGCTACTCAGAACCTCATTAGAAATTAACAAAAAGTGTGAAAGCCTTCCTGCAAGCAAGCCTCCCCTGAGCAAGCTTCCCTTAATGGGCTCCACCTGAGGTCTGTCAATGGGCAGGGAAGATCTTATACCCCATTAACATTACATGGACCCAGTCAGAATGGTTGTGTGATTTTCTCCTTGTTCATCAGCAGTATGTAAATAGGAGCAAAAGCAGCAAATGGCGTGATCCAGGGCTGAGGTTTGGCTGGGTGTATTCAGTGATATACTAAGGATACTAGGGATTCCACAGAGGAGAACACTGTAGAGTTGAGCTGGTTCACCAAAGGACCAAAGTAAGGAAACAAGGAGAGAGGTTAGTGTAGAGGACATGACCTGGGAGAGAACTGAGGGATTGATGGATTGGAGGTTATGGTATATGAGCAAGAGTAGGGTTTTATAAGGGAAGGAAAGGGAGAAGATGAGGTGAAAAGCCAATAGACTGTGGTCAGATATGGAGATTCTGGAATTTTTGAATGTGGTGGTTATACGTTTGTGGGTGATGGCAAGAATAGGGGTATGACATCTTTGTGTGTGGCTGAGATAGGGTGGTCAAGGGAAATGAGCAGGTTGAGGAACTAAGTGGTTGGGATGTTGTAGGGAGAGACAGTGTGCAGATTCAAGTTCCCTAGTATAAGGACAGCAGAGAAACATTGTGTTCTAGTTACTACTCATTGAAGGAGGAGAGTGAGTGACCAGGAATCTATAGACAACAGGTGCCAGGATTTTGATTTGGTGGTAGATATGAATAGCATGAACCTCAAAGGAAGAGATTTTACTGAGTGACGGAGGAAGGAGGGATAAGCAGTATTCTTACTTGCCTACCTCAACTAGTGAACCAGTGAGAATGAATGAAGTTGCAGCCAGTATGAGAAAGGTTGGCCAGGAAGGCTGTGACATCATGCAGTAGCCAGCTTTCAGCAAGAGCTAGTAGATGGAAAGAGTGGGAGAAGAAAGATTTAAGATAAAGAGAAGTTGCCTATGGAACAGGCATTCCAGGGGGCACAGTGGAAAGACTGGGCAATGTTTGGTTGAAAAACATTTATACATTTCTCCTTTCTCTATTGATTCAATTTGACCTCTGGATTCAAACTGAAAGTCTTCATTCTCCATCCTTTCTTGGCATATATTAAGAATATTATACTTATCAAGTACAAATGACATTTTGACCACTGGAGAAAGGTTCTACTAGGTAGAGATTATTATAGATTTAGAGCGAGCAGAGACCTTACAATTCATTGAGTTTGACTCCAACATTTTGCATATAAGGAGCCTGAGGCAGAGAGAAGTTAAATGACTTGCCCAGGGTCACACAGCTAGTAAGCAACTGAGGAAGGATTCCAACTCATTTTTTTTTTCCTGTCTTGACATCTAGCGTTCTATCCATTGTTCTATTGAGCTATCTCTAAGATGTTTGACGTGTTTGTTTTGGGTTTTTTTGTTTTCCTACATGGAGGCTAAGCAGACCCATAAGTGGCTCAAATTGTATCCCTGTGAGATGCCTCATTTTACATTTAATTGTTCTTTACATTTTTGTTAGTGTTATGTTTTAAATATAGAAATTCCATATGGACATCAGATACCGTAGCATTTTCACTGCACTCAGGTTTATTTTATGTACATGCAAGACATGAATAAACCATGAGTATGGAATTGAGTCAAAGGTTTTGTGATAATCAATAAAGGCAATGTAAAAGCTATGGTTCTTTCAAGAGATTTGTTCAATAATTTCTGAATAAGTTGCTCAGTGCACCCCTAGAAGTGGCATGGTGTAAATAGAGAGCTAGTCTGGAACCAGAAAGACTGGAGTTCCAGTTCCCATACGAAATCCATTGGCTCTGGTGCCCCGAGCAAGTCACTTGTATCTCAGTGTTCTAGAGACCTCTCTCTGTAAGACCACAAATTGCAGAGAAGATAGTAAAGGCTTTCTCAGCTTTTGATTGCCTTAGGTTTTCAACCTTGGTTTCATCTTGAACTCCTCATTCTCACTCACCTCATATATACAAGTCTTGTTGATTTTATTTCAGCAGCATCTCTTCTGTATGGCTCCTATTGACACAGCCACCACCCTAGGTCAGACTCCCAGCACCTCTTGCTCAGACTTTTGTCCAGACTTTCTGATTGATCTTCTATGCCTCAAGTCTTTCCTTTACAGTCTGTCTTCCTCATAATCACCAAAATGGTTTTCACAAAGCACAAGCCTTACTAAGTCAGTCCCATGATCAAAAAATTCTATTTGCTCCCTTTTAATAGCTAGCATCTCTTGGATTCTATATAAACTCCTGTGTTTTGCATGTAGGGCCCTTCTTACCTTTCTAGTCCCCCCTCACAACTAGTACCTTCTCTCTGAGATTACTTATCGGTTATCCTGCATATATCTAATCCATACATAGATTTTTGCATTCTGTCTCCCTTACTAGAATGCTACCTCCTTGAAGTCAGGGACTGTATTTGCCTTCTTTGTCTCCTAACCTTACCCTGTTCATATACGTGGTTAGTGAGAAGTAATCTCTGAAAAAAGGCACTAGTGTATGTTTGGGGGTGCTTTGGGGGTAAGAAAAGTAGGAAGGGATCTGGAAGCCCTGAATGGCAAACACAGGAGTTTATATAGGATCCAAGATATGCTTAGCAAAGTTTCTGGAATACATAAGTACTTAATTAATGCCTGTTGATTAGTATTTTTTTTATCTACATGCATGTTTTTTCCACCTAGTAGAATGTAAGCTCTACAACATAAGTCGCCACTTTCATTTTTGCCTTTTTAAACAAAGATCAGTGCCTAGAACACAGACTTTGAGTAACTACTTGAATTGAAATTCCTGTAGCTCTATATCATAAAAACAGATGCAAAAGATATTTCTTTCTAGAACACAGCACTTAGACACCCTGTCAGTGAGTTGTAGTCATAAAAATAACCTGAGGTGAAATCATAGTTGTTTAAAACTAGAACACGGTACAGAATTCTGTCCATCTGATTACCTGAATCCTGGAAAAGTTCTTATCCCACTAGTCTTTGCTTGGTGAGCTGACTGATGCATGATTGACCTGCCAAAACAAAAGGGCATTTGAAAAGGTTTGATTAAACTGATCTGAAAGCTCTCTGGCTCCATCCCATCATGGGCCCCGATTGGTGCCATTAGGCCAAATTACAACAAGGGGCACCGCAGAGCTGAGCTAAATAAACTCTGCCTTTGCTGACCCTGTGATTGTCTTATTAAATAATTTCTTTTCCACTTAAGTGTAGACATAGAGCACTCCATTCCTGAAAGCCTTCTGATTAACTACAGCCTTGGGCTCCAGCTGATTTTATAAACTTTGGAGGAAGCCCTAGAGGGCTAAGCTTCCTGTTGTCAATTCCTCCTGTTGCTATAGATACTGAACTTCACAACCCGTAATTAGAGCGTGCCCCTGCCCCAGAACTGGTCAGACAGTGCAGAGAGCTCTGCAAATGGCCTTCAAAGTCTCCCAGCTCCCATGAATAGGCTTTGCCATTAACAATGAGGTTTGTTTTATTCATTGAATAAGCCCCCCATTTTGGGGGTGGAGATGGGGAGAGGACCGTGGCAAAATAGGAATAATTATTATGTCCTTTGAGGTAAAGCTTTTTTTTTTGGTACTAAGTTATATTGATGACGAGAAAGATGGTGACAGTGTCTCACATGACAACACAAAGGCCATTTTGTCCAGTCCGTTCAGTGTTGTGTAGGAAGTTAATTCATACACAGATTTAAGCATCTTGCATGTTATCCCCAAAGTTGGGTATTTTTTATCCCTTTATTCTTCAGCCAGTTGTTCTTTCTGTTATTAATACTAGAGAGGCAGTTGGCTGCTCGAGAGACATGGTTGTGTTATTTGGACAAAAACATATATAAAACACAAGTAGTTTCATGCCATGCTGAATCACTTTAGGCAAAAGAATACAACTAAAATAACACGCATCTCTGAAGGCTTTGCAGATGTATTCACCAATAATGTCACATGTACGTAGGGTAGGTAGTGGGAATTTATCACCCCTATTTTACAGATCACGAAACAGCCTCAGAGAAGAGAGGTGATTTGCTAGGTCATTGACATATGGTCCCTACTCAGCTAATAAGTGGCACAGCAGTCTCGTGCCCAGATTTTCGGATTCTAGACAAAGTGCACGTCACATCCCAATGCTAACAACTCATTTTTTTCCCCCCAGAAATGAGGGAATATGTTTTTGCCTTCCCTCTCAGCAGAAGGAAAGCCCCAACTAGCTAATATAAGCAGGGTTTGGCCTCAGGTCATTGACATATGAAGTAAGAGGATATTTCCCCCTAGTCTTAATCACCACGTCTACACCTCACTTTACAGTCCTCTACTAGCAATATCTGTAGATTGCCATGCCCAGCTTCATGGTTTCCTTCTCCCAGAACTTTCCCTCCTTTGTTCCATCCCCCAAGAGCCAGACCTTCTGATGAACCATCTGCTCCCTTTCTTGGCATGATGGCACCTGTGGCCGGAATGTCATTTATGTAACCTCCCCCTCCTCTGTTATACTGGACTCTGCAAATCACTACCACTCCTCCCACAAAACAAACAAAGGGACAAACACACATTTCCCCCAGATAATAGGATTTCTAGTTATGACTCTGACAGGGAGATTTCTACATGGAAAAGCCAACATTGCTTAACTTGGGATATGATTCAGACTTCCGACTCACTTCTTTACCCTGCCCAATAGGTCCCCCTACCTATTTCTCCATTTAAAATGCATTTCAGAATTCACAGTGATCAAACTTTATTTTAAGATCGTAATGAAATTCTTTACAGAAAATTCTTTATAGAAGTAGGAGCATCAGTAACAAGCAAGGTCAAAAACTACTGGTATTTAAGAGAGAGTGTTGATTATAGTTTTGATTAGTCTCAAATCTCTTTGATTTCCTTATTGATTAAAACAAATCTGTGGGTTATATGCAAAGTTTTATTAGCATTATGATAAAAGAGGGGACTGTTCTGGGCATTAGATAAAACCTGGTGACTTCAGCAAACCTTTCAAGTTCATGAATGTTCTTTACCCTGTAAAAGTAGTGGCAAGCTGGAGAGCTACTGCATTTTTGATGACGTCCTCTGCATTCATACACACTACAGCACGCAATTACAACATAAGATTTTGTACATTATTGTACCATCCTAGCTGCCTCACAATCTGTCTGACACGTTCTCACTCTGTAGTGAAAATGTCAAGGGATTCTTTTTGAAGGGAAGGGGATTGATACCTATAGCAAACTGCCCTCATCATCACAAAGGCTGATCCTGCTGGTTATAGCAGGCACTTTTCAGCAGAGGAGAAGAGGGAAGGGTAGAGAGAAAATGACGGCAAAATGAGGTTCCAGGGGATTGTTCTTCTGTGGCCCTCGTTCCTCCACTTGTCCACAGTGACCATGGATACCAACACAACAAATCAATCGATTCAATCACAGCAGCATAAAAACCCAACAGCTCAACTATCCACCATCCTCACCTTGTTCCATACTTTTCCCATCTCTAGGCCTTTGCCTAGAATATAATGACTCTTGCTTTATCTCTGCCTTTTGAAATCCTATGCAATACAAGTTATCTCTCTTTGAATCACTTATTTCCTTGTCCTTTCCCTGCCAGAAATGATATTTTCTTAATTGGACCTTGAATACCCTTTGGTTGGCATTTCTTTTATGTCTTTATTGGGTTCTACATTCAGTCCTAGGGGTTTTTTGTTTGTTTATTTTATTTTAATTTTTTTTCGGTGAAATTTGTATCCTACAACTAAACTATGAGTTTCTTAAACACAGCGACAGTGTCAAGGGCTTTATAAACCTTATGGAGGGTGGGTAGGTGGCGCAGTGAATAGAGCACTGGCCCTGGAGTCAGGAGGACCTGAGTTCAAATCCTGCCTCAGACACTTAACACTAACCATGTGATCTTGGGCAAGTCACATAACCCCAATTTCCCTGCCTTCCCCCTCCAAAAAATAAAAAGCAACCTTATGGAGATGTATTTATACTAACTGATAAGTATCTGAAGGTTCTTTTTCCTCTGCTTCCTCTCTTTTGTTGATTGGGCTCTTAGACTGTAAGTTGTGTTTGGAAACTGGGTCATTATCTACTTTAATGGAGATCAGCAATGGTAGGTATAATCTAAAACAGTCGATGTTGTTGTTCAGTCATTTCAGTCATGTCTGACTCTTCGTGACCCCATTTGGGGTTTTCTTGGCAAAGATATTAATTAGAGTGGTTTGCCATTTCCTTCTCTAGCTCATTTTACAGATGAGGAAATTGAGGCAAACAGGTTTAAGTGACTTGTCCAGGGTCACAAACTAGTAAGTGTCTGAGGTCTGATTTGAACTCAGGTCTTCTTGACTACAGACCCAGTGCTCTATCTACTGTGCTGTCTCCAAAAAAACAGTCGATGACCACCAAACTATTTCTATTTGACCTGGGTATGTGCTATTCTCATGCCAAATTCTCATAAATTTATTTTTAAATGCATCTCACAGTCTGTCCTTTTCTACATAAAGCATCACTGATGACAGTAGCGCACAGTACAATGTACTTTATTGTGTTTCAATGGTTGCCTTGGATTTCTAATGATTTTTGACACGAACTCATGTCACCACTACTTTATGTAATAACAGGGACAGTTCCCATCTTGATAGCGGTTTATGGTGTTGAAACTATAAACCATCTTGTGAAGTAAGCAGTACAGGTATCATTTTCCCTCTTTTCCAATGGGGAAACTAAGCCTCAGAGGAGAGAAGTGACTTAGCCACTATCATCAGTCTATTAAATGACAACTAGAATTTGAACCAGGGTTCCTTGACTTTAAGATAGGTGTTTTCCCCACTATATTACACTGGCCTAACATGTAAATGTTTTAGATCGTAGAATTCATGAATGAGATCCATAATTCATTCATTCATTTATTTCCTAATGATTCCTTGAACTTAGACTGTGTGCAGGGGCCTGGGATGTCTTGAGGGCTTCTTTACCCCTTTGGTTTGGTAAAAGGGAAGAAGGATCTGGAACCAGTGAACTTGAGTTCAAATCCCAGTCATGATCTACTACTTATGAGACCTTGAACATATCATTTCCTTCTCTGGGTCTTAATTCATTATCTGTGAAATGCATGGGGTTGGAGATGATCCTTAGCCATTTCTAAATGAGCTAGGCTCCTACCACTTTGTGGTCCTAAGGAGGGAAATTCTATCTTACCACAAAGTACTCCAGGTTGCCTCAGTCAAGAATAGAAGACTGAACTGGACTGACTGTGGGTCTGACTCAGGCTGGAAGTTGTTCAATGCCAGAGTATCTTCTGAAATGAAAAATGGAAGGGAAGGAAGACAGGCAGGGAGCCTGCCAAAGAGTAGGGAAAAGCTAACCTAGAATCAGAAACGTACCACAGACAGTCCATGGAGTCTACATTCTTCCTGTGGAAAATCCAAAGTTGACTTACATTATGTATGCTCCTCGCTTACTTCTCTGAATTCAGCAAGTGGCCCAGCAACATTAAAACCAGCCATGGAGACTTAAAACCATTTTGTGATTCTCGCCTGAGCTGTTTTTCCTGGATTTCCCTTTATCCATCTGGCTCTTCATTCAGTATCTTTTCTGGCAACTCGCCTCTTATTCTCCTTACTTATGATCACTGTATGGGTTTCATTCTTGGCTGTCTTATATGGGTGTGCAATTCAGTGTGTCCTTATGGAGTACCCATCTACTGGCAGGTAGGGCATTGGACCTTCTAGTTTAAGAACCCATCGCCTGCCCACATGTCTTTCCTTACAGTCTCACGAGCATCAGGACTTGATTGTCTCTCCATCCAAACCAGACCAGAATGATGCAGTCCTGTGCCACAGTCAGGTTACACCCCAGCAACTGTGTCTGGTTCTGAGTGCCACATTTTGGGAAGAACAGAGACTGGCTGAAGAGTGTCCAGAGGAAAATGATCATGGCAGAGAGGCCACGTGAGAATCAGCTGAAGGAAAATAGGATGCATAGAAGACTGTTGTTGTTGCTCAGTCGTGTCCGACTCTTTGTGACCCCACTTGGGGTTTTCTTGGCAAAGATATTGCAGTGGTTTGTCACTCCCTTCTCCAGCTTATTTTAGAGATGAGAAAACTGAGGCAAACAGTGACGTGACTTGCCCAGGGTCACAAAGCTAGTAAGTGCCTGAGGCCAGATTTGGACTCATGAACATGAAGCTTCCAAGTCCAGTAATCTATCTACTGCGCCATCTAGCTGCCCCCAATAGAAGGCTGAGTTATTTATAAATAAACATTTCTGCCCCTTTAATAGAGCAGGGCTAGAATTATTTTGCTTTGTCACAGAAGGTAGAACAGAGAGTCCATCGAAGTTACAGGGAGTCAGATTTTTGACTCCGTACAAGAAACAACTTTCTAACAATACAAACTTGCAAAAATGGAAGGGCCACACTTGAGGACCTAGAGGGCCACATGTGGCCTCAAGGCCACAGGTTCCCCACTCTGGGTGTCCTTCTGTCATGCGATGTGCTTTTGTCTGCCCAGAAATCCAATTCTTATCTGTAAGGTATGGTTTGAACACTCATTACCTGAATGAAAATAAGGCATTATTGAGTAAGTATACATGTGCACACACATACACACACACTTTTGTGTTTATTTATATATACTATATATATGTATATAAATGGCACTATACTGATTTCTGATTAATTGGGAACAATTTTGAAGGGGAAAAAACGTGCTTCTAGATGATAGACATCCAATTTGAAGTAGACATTGGAAATGGAGAGAGAGAGGTTTGCTGCCTTGTGTGCTTGCTTTGGAATGTTAACTGAGTGGCAAAGTAAGAGGCTTATGATGAAATCACCCAGGCAGTGGCCTTTAACTCTGCACAAAGATGACATTGTTTCTCTTTTCGAAGGGAGCCCCAAGGTTTCACAAAGCAGTCAGAGTGACACCTCTGATGGTTTCAATGTTGTTTTGCATCTGCCAGTAAACAGCAAACAGCTTTGTCTGCTCCCTGACTTGACAAAGAAACTGTCTCTTGTTTCTGGCTGAGTAGTTGTTGCAAGTTGGGATCTTGGCCAAAATACTCTTGATGAGTGCAGATAATGAAGTGTTGCCCAGTATATCACATCAGTGCCTATTCTTCTGGCATTTAACCTTCAAAAGTATCAAGAATACCCTAATTGAGGAAGCTAGAAAAATAACAGATTTTCTAGCTTCCAGAAAGGCCAGCATCTAAATATTGGGTTTTAGTTAATCCAGAGTATACATGTTCTAGTAGACCCATCTATAATACACAGGTGTAAATACTTTAAGATACCAAGATTAAACACTCATACAATAAGCATCATATTGGTGTAGTCTTAACCTTTTAAAAATTAAAAAAAAAATTCATTTACCTACATAATTTTGTCAGAAAACTGTAAATTAAATATATAGTATTTTTGATTTGATAGGGGTGGCTAGGTGGCACCGTAGATAGAGGGTCAGGCCTGGAGCCAGGAAGACTTGAGTTCAAATGCAGCCTCAGACACTTAAGCTGTGTGACCCTGGGCAAATCATTCAACTATTGTCTGCCTCAGTTTCCCCCAATGTAAAATGAGCTAGAGAAGAAAATGGCAAACCACCGCAGTATCTCTGCCAAGAAAACCCCAAATGGGGTCACGAAGAGCTGGACACAACTGAAAATGAAGAACAACAACATTTTTGATTGGCCCTGAAGCCAATCGCAGATTTCTGCTCAGGTTTTGAAGGTTCATGGTCTGTCAAAATTCAGGCTCTAAGATTTTGGAGATAAAAATGGTACCAGGTTTTGGTGTCAAAGGACCTGGGTTTGATTCATAGCTTAGCCACTTATTACTTGGGTGACCTCTCTGGGCCTCAGTTTCCGCATCTGTAAAATGAGGGGGCTGGACCATTTGACCTCAGAAGATCCTTCTGGCTGTAGAGCTATAATGACCTACCTTGATCATTTCCATCTAACTTGGTTTCCATTCTGACCCAGGTCACCTTTTTCCTCAGTTCCCCGTGGTTTTGCTTCAGTTCAGACTTGTTTATCTGGCTCCTGTAATGGTCAGCCTCCTGGAATCCAAATGCCTCTGTTCTTCCAGGTCTTAGCTGTCCCTGCCCAAGTTCCAATTAATGCTTGTATTTTGGGCCCTCCTGGCTTAGAATGAAAGTCTGTGGTCACTGTTTCTCTTTGGAACAGCAAGCCTGAGGGTCTCCCCCTCCCAGCTTGATTTTCTTTTCTTTTTCTAATTAAAGGGGCCATCCCTTGGCTCACTTCTTAAAGAGGCCTATTCACTGAATGGGCGTTACCTCACCCTCAGTGAGTACCTGCAGAGGCCTTAACCTAAAATGTCCAGGGTCTCCCACTGCACCCAGGGTCTTCTCCAGTCATCCTGAGAATATCTGGTCACTGGACCCAGATGGCTCTGGAGGAAGTGAGGCTGGTGACCTTGCACAGCCCTGCCTCTTTCCAATCAAAGTCAATCGCAAGTCCTGTCATCATTTCCCTGATGCCATAGTCCTCTTCAAAAACGAAGGACAAGCACAACAGAAACAGCTGTACTCTGTTGGGCCCTCACTTCTACCCCACCCTGAAAATGAAAACATCAGTGAAGTTAATTCCTCTTAAATTTAATTAATTAACTAATTAAATTAATTCCTCTGGGGTTTCTCTTAGGCATCTGTGAGTGACTTAACTTAAAAGTCAGGAGAACCTGAGTTCCAATCCTGACTTTAATATTCCCAAGTTATATGACCCCGAACAAGTCATTGAACCTTTTCCAGCCTGAGTTTCTTCACCTGTAAAATGGGAATAATAACAGCACCTACCTAACAGGATTGTTATGAGAATCTAGGTGGCACAGTGGCTGAAACACTGGGACTGGAGTCAGGAAGATCTGATTTTGAGTCTGCCCTCAGACACTTACTAGCTGTGTGACCCTGAGCAAGCCACTTAATCCCTATTTGCCTCAGTGTCTTCATCTGTAAAATGGGAGTAACAATAGCACCTAGAGTACTTTGCAAGCCTTAAAATGCTAGATAGCTGGTAACTATTATGATTGCCATTGCTATGAAGACTCACTTCTCTATTTGTTTGCCTTCATGACTCACTGTGGTCCCTGCTTATCCAGGCTGGAATGCTCTCTGTAGTTTCTCCAGCAGTTATAGGTAAAGTTAAATCTGAATATGCTCATATTTTTTAGATGATCTAATGTCCTCCGTTTGCAAATGGGGAAACTGAGGCCCAGGGCACTTAGGTGATATCACCCAGTATCATACAACTTGAAGGTGGTAGCAGGTGGATTTGAATCCAGGTCCATTAGTTCCCTTGCTGCACCCCACTTGATGAGCCCAGGGAGGTTTCAAGGCCATCTTTTAAAAATGCAGTGATTATTAGTGTCCATTTTGTTTTTTCCTTCCGCATAGACTGCAAGCTCTGTGTGAGCCATGCCTTTTTCTTCTTTGAGACCTTACAACTGAGTTTAGCCCATTGTACACAGTTAGCATTTAAGAGATATTTGTCGAATTGATGAGTAAAAGCAGAAATCTCATACAGCAATGACTTCTGAACACTTCCAGAGCAACATAGAAACAAAGACAAAGGAGCACCCTGTAAGGGGATCTAATGCAGCGTTTAGAGTTCATCTCCCCCAGCCCAATTTTTAATCCCTGTAATTTGGATCCAGAATCTTTATCTAGAGGCGCTGGGACCGAGTCCATATGCCGTCTGACAGTTCCTAAGGATTTCCATGTTCCCCACCCCACGATGAGCTGCTGCTGTTGTGTTTGGCAAAAGGGAACTCTTTCGCCCTTGAAACTACAAAATGGGCTCTGTGCCAGCAAAGTGGAGATAGACATTCTTGGCCATAAATGAAACTGCTGACAAATGTAGGATGTCATAAAAGGGAATTTACATAATCTTCTGCTGGATGAGGTTATAGCATAAACAGAGTACATAGAAAAGGCAGATAGATCTTCTGATGGGATTTCACTTGTGAAAAACCAACCTTATGCCTCTAGTCGTTGGCCTCGGCTCAACGCCCTCCATGCCCTCCCTGATAGCAGGTGGTGGTATCTCTGTAGCTAATAATGAAGAAAATGAAGTGAGGCAAAATTACAGTTGGTTTGAGGCCATATGGCAGAAATCTCCAGAAAGAATCCTGGGTCTGGAATCAGATACCCTTGGTTCAAATCACTAATCCACCACTTACTAGTGGTGTGATCTTTAGCAAATTACTTAACTTCTTATGAGCCTTCATTTACTCATCTATAAAACAGAGAATAATTCTTAACATCACTGGGTGGTTTGAGATAAAGTGTGTTGTAAGTTGTGAGCTATATAAATTTGAGTTATTATTTTCACTCTAATGAAAATAACATACTTTATATATACATGTAGGATAATAATAGCAATTATTATCATTACTATTCTTCTCTGATTTCCAGTTTGTGGGAGGGAAATTCCAAATGTATTAGATATTAAATAAAACTGACAAACATTTATTACATACTTACTATGTGCCCAACATTGTGCTGCTAAGCCCTGTGTGTAAGCAAGAAAGACAAAAGACACTCCCTGCTTCCAAGAAACTCACAGTTAATGAAGGAGACAGAATTTAGACAATTGTGTACTAACAGGATCTTTTCAGGCTAAATTGGAGACCATTTCAGAAGGAAGGCAAGGGGATTAAGGAGGACTGTGAAAGGCTTCTTATAGAAGGTGGGGGATGAACGGGGCCCTGCAGGTATCCAGG
The DNA here is from genome assembly GCF_028583685.1 of Petaurus breviceps papuanus. NCBI lineage: Eukaryota > Metazoa > Chordata > Mammalia > Diprotodontia > Petauridae > Petaurus > Petaurus breviceps. The sequence continues at coordinate 34,459,266 of NW_027185771.1, forward strand.
AAGCTACGGTTCCTCATACACAGCCCTCCACCTGCCATCCCAGTCTCTCTGTGTTTGCTTTTCCTCATGCCAAGAATCCTCTCCCTTCTTACCTCTGGCTTTTAGAATCCCAGCATGGCTCATGCTCATGGTTCAGCTCAGGCAGCATCTTCTCATTGAAATCTTAGCTAAGTGGCTTCTGTCTCCTTCCCCTTTATATTGTCCATATGTCTGTATCTGTACACGCCGATTCCTCTTGTTAGATTATAAACTCCTGGAGGGCAGAGCCTGTTGAATTTCTGTCCTTGTGTCCCCAGTATCCAGCACAGAGTCTGGCATATGGTAAACCCCTAAATAGATGCTTAGTGACTGATTCATTAATTGATTGAAGAAACTGGAGGCTTAGCTCTTTCATTGGCCCTGTGTTAAGCAAAATATTACCTTGTAAACGAGGCGAAGAATAAGGAGCTGGCTTATTTATTTATTTTTATGTTCAGCCAGGGTTGAGATTACAGAGCCCAGCATCAAAAGCAAGAAAAGCACGTCAATGGTAAGTGTATCATGCCAATAAAACGAGTTCTATCAAATACCTTTATTTAACTTAGGAAATCTTAAGGCATGCCACTAAATGACGGGCTTGTAGAAAGGCACTGCAGTGCACAGAATGGAACAGAAGCGTCCCCTGGAAAGCCATAAATCAATCCTTGAGTGATAGTGTATTAAACAATAACCTTGTCATATTTAATGTCGCCCAGGAAGGATCTACTGGGGCATTGTTCCTTCCATAATATCCGTGTGGGTGAATTGACTGAGAGAAATCTCATAGCATTGGAGAAATCAAGCTACAAACCTTGGGATTTTTTTTCCCCTTCTCCACAAAGCAATGTCCCAATATTCAGAGAATAATCGTACTTCAAATCTTGTCTCCTCTGATGTGCTTTTCTTCACAAATTTAAATTCCAGGGACTAGCTGCCACAATTTTGATCATTTAGAATTGAGACAGGGTTTTCTTTAAAAGAGTTAATTCACTGGGCTAATTAGAGTTTCCCTCCATCTTTCTAGCAAACTCATTTGTTCTTTCTCTCAAATTTCTCTGTCTCTTTGATTAAATAAAATCTTCGGTATTCACTTAGAACTTTGCTAAGTTAAGGCTTTATATTGTCTTTAAAAAAAAAAAAACTACCCTGAAACAGAACTGAAAGGAGAGTCTGATAAATCAGCTTTTTGGAGAGTTAAGCAAATTCAAGCATCTTTAATCCTAAATTCCCTTTTGAATGTGCTTGTTGTACTTAATGTCAATCTCTTTCCAAAAGAGAGTGTCCCAATTATTTAGATGGCCAAAAGAAACAGCTTCAGCGCTTTATCACATAAATACACTCAAAGCCCTGATTTAAAACAGATGAAGAGAGAGAAGAGAAAGAGTGCTTGGGCTCCTTGGTGTATCCAAGTTCAGGCCTATTGACGTGGCTGGCTTCTCTTCTATACCTTCAGTCCCTCAGCCCTTTGAAAACTATAAGCAGTCCTTACAGACACTCAGCCTTGGAAATATCCCCCTTCCTGTGACTGCCCTGGCTTCGAACCAGGCCTTCTGCACCTAAGCTGCCCCCTGGTCAGTGTCCTCTCTGGAGGACTTAGCCCTGGTTCCTCTGCCCTCCATATAACCCAGGTTAATTAGATGTTGGGAGAACTGGGGGACAGAGGGGGAAGGGAAGAAGTTTATTTCTAACAACTTTATGTAATTAAGTGAGTGAAATCATACATTTTATTGATCTAATAAAAGGCATGCCATGGTTTAGACGTCCTTCATCCTTTGACCTCACCCTTTATAGTTTTTAGATTAGAGTCACTAGATGTTGGTGATCTGGAAAACAGATTAATAACTGACTGTCCTTCCCAAGTTTAAAATTTTCTTTCCACCTTAAAGGCAAATGGGATCTGGAAGGATCGGCTTCAGAAGAGCCAGAGGGTGGGGTAGTGAAGAAGAGAGAGCTCTGTGAAATGAGTAGATTCTGGACTAGCTGGCTCCTGAGGTTTTTTAGGATGCTAAATCACACAAAAATTCCGTAGTTACACATGACAGTCGATACCGAATAGTGACACCGACCCAAAAGGTGTGATTGCTAATGAAACTTCAGGAGGAAGAGATGCTGGCGGTATCTATGAGCTGTTTCTTATTTTTAGCTCATTTATGATTTCCGTGTCTACATTACTTCCTTTTTATAGAACACAGGGTACAGATCGTAAAAGCAACTAGGTGGCCCTGTGAATAGAATGCCAGACCTAGGGTGAGGAAGACCTGAGTTCAAGTTCATCCTCAGACACTTAACTAGCTGTGATCCTAAGCAAGTCACTTTAAAAAACAAATAAAAACTTTCGTTTGCCTCGGTTTCCTCATCTGTAAAATGGAGTAATAATAACAGCATCCACCGCACAGGGTTATTGTGAGGGTCAAAGGGATTAATAATTAGAAAGTGCTTAGCACAGTGATTGGCACATAGTAAATGCTATATGAATATTGGCTGTTATTATCGCCCTTAGTATTATTATTACACAGGATTGTGAGGGGGGAAACAGATGCTCTTCTACCTCCACTGCTTAAAAATATCCAGCCAGGAGAGAGCAACCCATCCCTGCCCAGGAAGATTCTCAGCAACAAACCTGACTGATGGTCCCTCCAGCTTCAGCTTAAAGCCCTCAAAGGAGGGAGAAACCCACTACTTCCTGAAAAGACCCCTGCTTTTGGATAACTCATAATGTCAGGAAGCATGTCCTCAGATCAAGCCAAAATCTGCCCCTTTGAAACTTCTACACATCGTGCCGTCCTCGTGTCGGCCTTCCAGCTTTCGTTCTCTCTGCGATTCTTGGATTCTGTGAAATGCTCTCCAGTATACTGTTAGCTGACAAAATGTTGCTGAGAGGACACGTCTAGCCACACATGTAGAACTTGAGAGAAGCATGATAAATAACACTGTTATTCTGGGCTGCCATAGAGCCACATGTAGAACGTCAGCACCTTCTGAAAGGGACATCTAGTCCAGCCTTCTTATTTCACAGCTGAGGAAATAGAGGCTCAGAAAAGAGAGTGGACATGCCCAAGGTCATACAACTCCTGAGCGGCAAAGCCAGCACTAGAACGCAGGTTTCCTAACCTTGATTCCAAGGCTTCTCCACTCCAACAAAGATCTACTTCTATAATAATAATAATAATAATAATAATAATAATGAAAGATTAAAACCCCAAACTACTAAGTGGCATCATCATCATCACTTCCTTTGAAGGTCTTGGCACAAAGAAGGAGACAGGCTGAGAAATGCGGGCATTAGTTTTCACTGACCCTGCCATGCCATCTTCTCTTCTTGGAATACATTTGAGAGCCCTGCCTTTGGCCTTTAGAGTGTTCCCCATTCACTGTTTCTCAAGTTTATCTGAAACTCGGATGTGAGGACCTAAGGCACACTGGTCCCCTGAATCTTGGGGTTCTTTGATTGGTGACATGCAGTCCTGAAATCAAATTACCTGGCCCCCTTTCTCTGGCACTAACTGTCTCTGGGTGCTCTGGTCTTTAGCATCCATGTTCCATTTCCCCTTCTATTCCCTACCTCCCTTCCAGACCACACGAGTATATATCCTAGGGTTTGTTTACAAAAGGAAAGAGAATATACAGATTCAAAAATAATACCGAGGGGAGGATAATGAGAAGCATTTATAAAAGAAATCTGTCTAGTTCCAGACTGAGTGTCACCTAAACTTTCTAATCTAATCTTTTAACTAAAGCTCCCCAGGCCTAGTCTGACCTAAGGTCCTACTCTAGGCCAGGAGCCCCAGGCCTTAACTATTGCTTCATTAGAAATTCCAGACTAGAATGGCATCTTCCCTCTCAGATGGTTGTGGTATAATTCCCTGTCAGGTTTCTTGGACACACCTTTGGTCTTGGCTTTTTCACTTTGATTCCATCAGAAACTCTTTGATGGCATGGAAAGGGGAAGACAGTTAGGGTATGCCCCACTTGTATCATAAGCCTAAATAGTCAATTAGCTAACTTATTCTCCCTCTGCCTCAAACAGGGGAAGTGATAGAAATAGCTATCACACAAAGACTCCCCCCCCTCCACTATCATTGCTTCAAAAAAATCACAATAATTCAATGCTCTACATGAGTCACATATCTCCTTGTGGAATCAGATTTTAGGGATAACATTTTTGGCAATGGGGAGGGGGTTCCAACAAACATATCAAAACTGTGGGAAAGTACAAAGCTAGGAAGATTTTTGAGGCCATCTCCCTGGAAGCAATGTAGTGTTAAGAAACCTGGATTAGTAATCAGAAAGATAGGGTTCAAATTCTGTTTCTGCTACCTCCTAGCTGTGTGACCTTGGGCAAGTCATGCCCCTGTTTGGTTCTCAGTTTCCCCATCTGTAAAATTAAGGACTTGAAGCCCTGAATTCCCTTCCACCTCAAAGTCTTGTGAACTTGATTTACCCTCATTCTCTCTAAATCAACCACATTAGTGGAAACTTTCTAAAGCAACAGGCATTTCTAGTTCAATTCATTACATGTTTATTAAGCATGTCCCATGTGCCAAGGCATCTATATAAGAATTTATGCTAGGCAATGGGGACACAAAGAGAAAGATGAAAAACAGCTGCTGCCCTCAGATAGCTTCCATTCTATGAGGAAATACAGTAGATAACTAAATGCAAGACTGGAGAGCACTGACCACCACAGGGAATCAGGAAATGGCAAACCATTCCAGTATCTTTGCCAAGAAAACCCAAAATGGGGTCATGAAGAGTTATGCATGACTGAAAGGACTGAACAGAAGAAGAAACTGCATCTTATATATAGGCTAAAAGTATAGAAGAAGGGTAAAAAGTCACTAAAAAGTTATAATAGCATTATTTTAAAGTTATTTTATTTTACTTTATAGAGTTCTAGAATACTAATCTTGAAGATCAAATGAGATGTTATTTGTAAAAAAAAAAAAAAAGACAGATATTGGCACATAGAGGTGCCTGGCACAGAGTAGGTGCTAAATAAATGTTCATTCCTCCCTCCTTCTTATTGAAGGAATATTAGAAAATTACTAGAACTAAAAGGTGTATGTTGGACAAGATAGCCTCTAAGATACTTACTCTCTCTGAGGTTCTCTCATTCTATGAACTTTAGAGACCATCCCATCTTTATATTAAAAATGAGGACACTGAAGTCCATCAAGGTTAACTTGTCTTAATAAAGTGCAGCTTGTAAGGGGCAGAGCCCAGCCTAGAACCCAAGTACACTGAGTCTTGAGTCCTTTGCCCTTTTTAATAAAAGCAAGTTGAGCTTGAAACTTTTCCTGCTCTTTTAACAGAACCTAAAAGTCCCTTCTCAGGATTAAGCTGATGCTAGAACTCTTAAGAAAAAATCCAAATCAGATGTCTGTGTTCTAACAAGATTGCTTGGGTTGGAGAAAACATTTAGCTGAGACACATATTACACCTGGACAAATATGTTTGTTTTATCCCAAACTTTGCCTCCTTCTCAGGGCCAAATAGCTCAGGGAGTATATTGTTTACTGGCAGGGGATCTGTAGAGGTTACCTAGACAGATGGGTACAGCTCAGACATGTTTTTTCTGCTTTGATGCTTTGTATTTATATTCATTCTCTAGGCATAGCTTAGGAAAGTGAGGGCAGGTCACAGACTGTGCCTTTCTCATCACTAGAGGGAAGAAGAATGTGAAACTGTTACTTCCCACAGGAATTTCAGTCCTTCCTATGTTCCCCCCTCCCTTTCCCTGAGAATTCATTCCATGTTCCTTCTTTGCCCAATAATGTAATTACTCACCTTCCAAGATGTTTTCCTTCAGGCATAGACTCTCTTTAAAGAACTAAATTTTCATTGTGTTTCCCAATAACTGGCTAAATCCATATTGTACTGCTAACAAGCTGGGGAGTGTCTAAAGGAGGCAGACCAGAACGGTAATGGGACTAAACTCTGGGCCAGGCAAGGATCAGTTAAAGGAGTAGCGGATGTTTTTCCTGGAGATGAGAAGACATAGGGAGGACAGATATGAAAATCTTTTCTATGGAATGGAATGGCTTGATTTACTCTCAAAGCTGGGCTAGATCTGATCCCACTTCCTGCCAGACACAAACTGATACTCCCATGATCTCTTTGTAGACAAACTCTCTCTCTCGTTCTTATCTAGAGTTGATGTTAAGTTCTAGGTGCCACATATTAGAAAAAAAAAAAACCTCTATTGACAAGTATGACGTATAAAAAGATTGAGAGACAAAATTTCTGGGTAATTAATCACCTTACTAATTGTGACTAGTAAATAATTAATGAAAGGAGTCATTTGGCCATCTCTGTAAACCAAAGACAGATCATGATGGCCTCTTGATGCTTACATGCCCTTGGAAGTGTTGTGTTCCTAACAGGAGGCAATTAACTCTGATTGGTTAACAATGAGAAAAATGAATGTCATAATGAGAGATAGACCCATTCTAATCTGGGGCTATGGGAAACATGACTTTGTTATGTCACTCTTACTCCCATACCACCCCCAGTCTCAAACAATCTAGACAAAGGATCTACTTGCTACCTACCTAGACCTGAGTAGAACGCGGTGGGCTTCAAGATTCAGGAGAACATTAAATGCAATCTCATGATCAGCCCTGTTCTTCAGAGGCTGATTTGACCTAGTAAAAATGAGGAAATAGCAAGGGAGAAAATCCTGGATCTCCCCAATATTAACAAATGGTTATTTAGTAATGATTTTTCTCACAAGCTAGATCCTTTCCAGGGAGAAGATAACCAGGATAGAGAGAGGACTGGATTTCATGCCTTCTGAGAATCACTTAAAAAAATTAGAGTTATTAGCCTGGTGAAGAGAAAGCTTTGTGTGGGAGAAGACATTTGTAGCTGTCTTCAGATATTAGGAAGACTATTAGGTGGAAGGAGTAGACTTACTAAATGGCAAATTTATCCATGATCCAGAAGCATGACCCTTCCCCAATGGGTGGCGACACAGAAATGCCTGCCACAGAGTTCCCAGGGCTTTCTGAGTAGTCAGTCAGTGAGGTCAACTCTCAGTCATGCCATGAGTAGACTTAATCTGTCGCTGGGAAATGCAAGCAATTGGGATAGTAAGAGTCAAAAGTTGTTGAATTGTTTCAGTTGTGTCCAACTTTCCATGACCCCATTTGGGATTTTCTTGACAGAGATACTGGAGTGGTTTGCCATTTCCTTCTCCAGCTCATCTTATAAATGAGAAAACTGAGAAAGACAGGGTTAAGTGACTTGCCCAAGGTCACACAGCTAGGACTTTTCTGAGACTGGATTTGAATTCATGGAGATGAATCTTCCAGATTCCAAGCCCGGTGCTCTATCCACTACACCAGCTAGATGCCAAGAGTCATGGGTTCATTACCTGGGCTCAGATTCTGTAGTTTTCTACTACTTACTAGCTCCGTGACATTGGGTAAGTTCCTTCTCCTCCCTGGGCCTCAATTTCTTTATGTGTCCTTTGAAGACCACTGAACTAGGTCTGCCAGTTAACTGCCTGTGTGACCTTGAGCAAGTACCCTCTAAAGTCCTCTATCTGTTCATGAGTTTTCATGTGTAAAATGATAGTCTTACAGTTAGATGGCATCTAAAGTCCCTTCTGGCTCAAGCATTCTCTGATCTGTGGTCCACTTCATCTCAGACTTTCTGTGATCAACCCACTTGGTTCTCACTTCTGGAGAGGGGGAATAATTGAATCATCTTGGGTTTCTTTTTGTTGTTGTTATTTAAAGTGATGGGATGTGGAATTTGGACCCTCGTGCTGTGCCTACACAAATAGCTGGTCTGGAAAACAAAACAAATCAAAAAGCTTGAATAAATGTTTGTTGAATTGAATTAAATTGGATTCACTCAACCAGTTATTTTTAAAATCCTGGTTGGATTCAGTGAGTCCATTACTAGCCAGCTGTTTTCAAGATAACCAGTTGAATCCAGACATTTCCCCCCAAACCTCTGTGTGTGTGCACACACACATGAGCATATGCACGCACATGTGTGTAGACACAGGCTGTACTTTTTGAAATTATTCTGGTCTGACAGATGTATGACTCAAAGCAGAAACAGATTTTGCACATTTCCTTAAAAACTTAGAGCAAGTCAACGTGTGTTTTCTCGTGTTGGTCAGAAACATGGGATGATACAAAAAGTAAAAGGCCATATCTTCCAAGTGAGGGAATTGCTCCCTAGGCGTGAATTAGGAGCAACACAAAAGCATACCCTGGCTATTCAGGGCCTGCAGTGGTTTTTACCATCCCACTGGCTTTATTGGATCTGGCGACAGCAGCTGTAACATTGAGCTTAGCAGTAAGGGCAAAAGGTCCTTTGCACAGGGCTTTTTATCAATAATGTCGCCTTGCCCACAGGCTTTAGGGCATACCAGGTAAATCTCCTCATTTCATCTAGAAACCTTCCACCAAGCTGCCAGTCCTACTTGCAGAGAGTGTCTGGATGAATAATGTGAAGGTCATAAGCTAGAAAGGCTTTTCAGTTGTGTATTCTTATGACAGGAGAGGTGGCATGGAGTTTTAGTTAGCAAACTGAACATGGGAGCCAAGAAAACCCGGGTTCAAATCCTGCCACTGACACAATGTGTGAACCTGGGCAAGTCACTTAACCTTTAAGTGTTCTAGGGAACTCTCTAGGTTGCAGATAACAACAGCATATGTGTGTGTGTATATGTATATATATATATATGTAAATACAAATAGACATATATATATATAAATATAGATATAGATCTATAGAGAAAAAGAGCTTTAAGTTTTGCAAAGCTCTTTACAAATATTAACTCATTTGATCCTGACAACAACTTTGTGAGGCAGGTGATAATATTGTACAATATAGTATAATATGATATGATGTGATATAACATGATATGATATGATACATGATATATAATATAATAAGATGCGATATAATACAATACAATATAATAGTAGCTAGGTGGTACAGTAGATAGAACACCAGAGTCAGGAAGACCTGAGTTCAAATCCAGCCTCAGACACTAGCTGTCTGACCCTTAAGGGCAGGTCACTTAACCCTGTTTGCCTCAGTTTCCCATAAAATGAGCTGGAGAGGGAACTAGCAAACCACCGCAATATCGTCACCAAGAAAACCCCAAATAGGGTCACAAAGAATCAGACGCAACTAAAATGACTGAACAGTAACAACAATGTAATGTAATATATGATATTATTATAACATTACAGTATATGTTATGACATGATATAACAACATAACATAACCATAACATGACATAACATAATAAATTTAGCATTGGTTGGATTGATGGTTTTCTCATCTAGGAATTCTCTAACCCAGTGAAACCATGGAGCCAGTTCCTATAGTTATGATAGAAAGGCAGGGTTGCCTACTAGTCATTGAATTCCTACTGTCACTTAATAGCTCCTTGACTTTGGCAAGTCACTTTCCCTCAGCAACCAATTACCCTGTGTTATTATATGAGAGGTCCTTGGAAGAAACAAAAGCTCCCCTCTAGGAGCCTACCTTTAAGTCACTTTTGTGAGGCTCAGTTTCCTCATTTATAAAACCGGGATGATAATACTGCATTGATTACTTTACAGGGCTGCTGTGAGGAAAGTGTTCTCTCAACCTTCAAGAGCTTTAGAAAGGTCATCACAGAAATCACAGACATTTTTACATTCTGTAGGCTTTCTTTCCTTTCTAAAAGCCTTCCTTTTAGCCTCAGAACTACATAAGATAGGAACTACTGGTATTTTTTGCCCCCATTTTACAGTTAAAACAAACCAGATTGGTGAAACGATTTCCTTGTGTGCAGACAATTAATAAGTGTCAGGAGTGGAATTTAAGCCCACATTTCCCTGACTTTGGGTTCAGTATTCTAGCTACCACGCTGTCTTTTACTAATATTAATTGTTTTAATAACAGCAGTTCTTAACACAAGGAAAACATGATCATAGCTCTGGTGACATTTCTCCTTCGGGTTGCTGGTGCCCAGCGCCTCTGGCATTGCTCCCAGGCCAGGTGCCCCTACAGGACCCTCCTCCTGCCTGATCCTCCTGATTGCTGAACAATTGCTTCCTCAGTGACCTAGCTTCAGGAGCTCCTATCCCGCTCCTCTGCTTTCTATTTCCACTTCCCTCTCTATCCCTGGGCCCAGCATTTGGCTCTGGCTCTCCTGCTTCTATGGATTCATTTCAAACTTGGCTTCTGTTCCCTTGGCTCTGACATGCGCTGTTTTAGCACTTGACCTACCCAGGAAGTCATTCCTTTGCCAGTGGCTACTTCCCCTTAACCCTCCCATCTCCAAGAAGCTTCAGCTAAGTCTCTGATACTAATCAGGATGACCTTGATGCTCTTAGAAAAGAACCTCTCCAAGAGACTATTCCTTGGTTGTGTCTCATAGATTCAAGTAATAGGACAGTGGCTACGGCTTGCAGAATAGGAAGAAGCCCTGAAACCTGTGATTCCATTGGTATAGGGAACTCCCAGATGAAAAAATTCCCTCCACAAGTACCAGGCAGCAGCTTCTCTGCATCCAATAGTCTGAATGGGTTGTCTGGAACATTGAGAGGAGAGACAAGTTATATGGGGTCTGACAATCAATATGTGTCAGAAGTAGCACCTGAACCCAGGTCTTGGGTTTCAAAGCTAGCTTTCTATCCACTATATAATACTCCTTTTCCTGTAGAGAATAAATAGAAAATTAGCTTCCAATTAATCCAGCATATTTTAGGTACTTGCTGTGTACAGAATGATTTGCCTTGTGCAAGGAAAGATAATAAAACTTGAATAAGACATGGTCCCTGCTGTCATGGAGCTAACAATCTCTCAAGGGCTTAAGACACATTCATTATAATTCAATTCATTAACCCTTTATTCAATACCCAGCTAGGGCAAAATGAAGATTACACATCTCCCCTGGCCTCATGGAGCTTACAGTCTGATAGTGGGGTAAAACACAAATTCACATGCTTAAAAGAGGTTGTGAGGTATAAGGAGAAAGTCCTGAATAACAGGTTTAAAAAAAAAGAAATAGGCAAAAAGAGAAAACCAGTAAAACTGCCTGATGGAGTGGTGTCTTTATCATCACAGCCTGCCCTTCCTTGGTCACTGGGTTCTCATTTCATCATTGAGAACAGCCTCATTGCTTTTGGAAGGAAATTCCATCCTTTTTTTAATGTTGAAAAAACAGGCCTGCTTTAGACTTATATAAAGTAAATATGAAGGGGAAAAGGCCCCTGGAGGGGCAAAGAGAGAGATGTCTGGGTGAGGCTCATTTTTAGTGTAACTGAAGCATTCCACACCATGTTGGGGGTCTAACTTAGAGTTTCCCAGTTGTTTGTGAAGAGGACAGCAGACACAACTCAACTTGCCTCTGGGTGCAGACTGCCTCACTGCCTTCTTTCCCGAACCCCTCATCTTCCTAGATCAGCTGGAATTTGGGGAGTGTATAGGATGATCATTCTAAGTTAAAGTGAGGTCCCTCACCAAAGCAGCCTAACTATAAACCAGGAAGAGTAGTCAAAAAGGAGAAGCTATGCCTGATAGCTTGACATAGCTCTGAGATGGGGAGCCCCAGGGGCAGCAGAAATGCAGAGCCTTATGCTAAAGGTCCTAGGCTAAAGGTCTCTGTCCCTTCGGAAAGAGCATGGCTAGAAGCAGTGAAGAGTATGTATGACTGCCCATATGAGAGTGATTTCAGGAAATTCACAGGATCAGTTTGTCCAGCAAAGGCTTATCCAATGAAAAGGGAGCCCAGCATCTGAGTGGCCAGACAAACCCAGCCAAGCAGCAGATCCACTTGTCTAGCAAAGATGCAGCTCCCTGTGGTGAACACACCCAGCTGAGTAGCAGATGAACCTTTCTGTCACCAATTTTGTTGTTGTTCAGTCAATTTTTTCAGTCACATCCGACTCTTCTTGACCCCATTTGGTGCTTTCTCGGCAAAAATATTGTAGTGGTTTACCATTTTCTCATCTAGCTCATTTTACAGATGAGGAAACTGAGGCAAACAGGTTAAGTGACTTGCCCAGGGTCACACAGCTAGTAAGTGTCTGAGGCCAGACACCACCAGATTTGGTGATTTAAAAAATCGATGGTAACTTTGGAGAGAGCAGTTTCAATTGAGAAATGAGACAAGAAGCATGAAAGCATAAACCCTTGGTTTTAAGGGAAAATATTTTCTAACAACTGTTTTTGCTTATGCTGCTTGAGAAAATATGCCTTCTAAGAGCTGTTTGAGTCTACTGGCTGATTTTTAATGGGAAACACAATGCCAGGGCTGGGGGTGTTAGCTACAGTGTTACAAAGTCACTCACATAGTTACCCCTAAAACTTGAGGTAAGTTGGGTCTGGGGGCCCAACCTGCCAAGTGTCAATGTGATTTAGAGGACTGAGCCTGGGAGAGGGAGGTGCTTCCCACGCATTGCCATAGCAGCTGCACAATTACATTGAACAATTTTCTTTGAGTAATCTGGCATCTTTATACTAGAGAACAGAACAGCTGTACCTGGATGCTATATTTAGTAGAGTCCCAATAAAAATCACTATATGCCTTTATAAACAACAACAAACCTTATAAACCCAGCATCCGCTTTGAAAGGCAGTTTGTTGTTGTTTTTTTTTTTTGCTAAATTTAATACCCCTACAGTGCCTTATGTGCTTATAATAAAACACTTTCTTCTGGATAGTCCTGTGGTGTAACTATTGTTATCCCCATTTTACAGATGAGGAAATTAAGGCTCATCAAAGTTAAGTGACCAGAGCTAGGATCCTAACCCAGTTCTTCTTAAAGTACCTTTTCACAGCACCATGCTGCCTACACAATTATTTAAGTAAAGATGGTTGGCTTTTTTAAAAATCTGATTTGGATTTGAACACAGCTGATACACTTGTAGGAATTTGAGAGTTAAACATTTACATATTAAAATGCCCTTAGAGCTGGCCAGTGCCTTGGAAATGTTCCCAGTCCTTCCTTCCCAGTTTTTTATCTTTCTCTAACTCAGAGTGACATGGCTGACCTCTGCCCTTACCCTGGGGCAGCCCAGCAGAGCATTTATAACGTGTTTGTCTGCAGCTTAGCCAGTCTATTTTGAACACCTTTGGCTCAGACTTACCCTAATGGAGAAAAGGGTGTCAAAGTGCCTGGAAAAAAAAAATGTTCTCTCTCCCCCTTCTTTTTTTCCTCCAGTAGTATTTGAATTGGAGGTCTTAATGACTTCCAGGTGTGCGTGGTGGAACAGCACTTTGGCTGTGGGCCTGCAGATCCTGGGTTTGTGCCTTAACAAACAGGGGACCAAAAAAGAAAATGGGATGGAGGGGGGAGACCTTTGAAGTCTTAAAGATGAGATTGGTAAAAATAAACTCAACTAAGGTAGACCCTCTGACATTCCAAGAAAGGAAAAGTTTTTGCCCAAAGTCATTTCTTAGGGCCATGTGGCTTCGTGTTAATACCTTAAAGCCCAGAGATTTAAAGCCAGAGGCCTGGGACATAGAGAAGTTTAGGAGTAGAAGGCCTGGCTACAAAATTCCCCAGGAACACAGCTCAGAACTTCAAAATGTCCCAAATTGTTTTTCTTGGAAGTCTTGCTTTCTAAAAGCCTAAAAAGTTGTTTTCCAGGAGTCAGTTACGGTGGGTAGAGCTTTATTTTATAATAGCAGGCGGGTGTTGCTTTCATAAAGACATAATTAGCCTTGGTCTAGAAGCAGGAAGGACCTGACACATATTCATTTTACAGTGGAGAGGCCCTTTGGTGATTCCAGTGCTTTACCATGGAAGGCCTCACCAAGGCCACTTGGAGGTGACTCACCCCCAGAGTTGTGGAGGGGAAGCTGTCTAGATAACAAAGACAAGGAACAGGGTTTTCTCTAACCTCTGAGGTAGACAAGGTGCTTTCCTGGGATAATGAGTGATTTCACAGATGGAAAAACTGAGCCTTAAAGCAAGCTGGTGGAATGACTTGCACACGGCCATGTTGCAAGTAAATGGTGGAGTGAGCCCAGGTCCCCTTGACTCCAAGACTTTCAGAGCTCTTTCTACTGCATTACCATGGAAAAAGTAATGCGTTTACAAGCTCCATCTCCTCCCCATCCATGCTCCTAACTCCCTTTAGTATTAATGACCTTTCTTTTCTGAAATATTACATAAGTTCCCTGGAACTGAGATATATAGTCTCTCCTCAGTATTCACACACAATTCTGCCGAATCCACCAAGTTCACAGGGCCCCATTCTCTCTGCCTCAGGGAGGTAATCATCATCATTCATAATAATTATTCAAAATAATCATAATAATACCTGGGATTTATACACCGACGCGTCTCTAAAGAGCACAAATAAACCATTTCGTGCAACAGAGAGGGGACAGATGTGCTTTGCGCTTGCCGCCAGTGACCAAGTGAAGTTCAGAGAGATTTATTGTGGCTTGTCATCCTTTGCCATGAAGAGACGATGTCCCATTGGCATATGGGGAGCCAGCTTATCATTGCACTTTGGGGTTGGCTAAAGCTGCCAAATGAATTACTGGAACAAGTTTTTTCCTGCAATTAATTTGACATCTAGGGCCATATGCGTCCTTTACATATTTCAGAGGCAGGCCAGGTTACAGTCCCTGCCAGAGAAACCGCTTTTAGTCTTTATGGGTGAGCACAGGGTCTCTTCATCTTAACCGGTAAATCACCAACTACACATTGATTTTGACGAAATCACCAGGAGAAGCTGTTCTGTGAATGATGTGAAACTGTGTTGTTATTGTTTTGTTTTGTTTCATTTTCATTCAAAGAACCATCAGGCATCCCCAGTTTTGGTTTTTTCATTCAGTTGTTTTTCAGTCACGTCCAACTCTTTTTTTTTTTTTGCCTTTTGGAGGGCAGTTGGGGTTAAGTAACTTGCCCAAGGTTACACGGTTAGTTTTTTTCTGTGGGTGTTAAGTGTAACTGGGGTCCTCCTGACTCCAGGGCCAGCGCTTTACTCACTGAGCCACCTAGCCGCTCCTTACGTCCAACTCTTCATGACCCTGTTTGAGTTTTTCTTGGTAAAGATACTAAGTGGTTTGCCATTTCCTTCTCTAGCTCATTTTGCAGATGAAAAAAACGGAGGCAAAAATGGCTAAGTGACTTGCCCAGGGTCACACAGCTAGGGAGTGTTTGAGGCCAGATTTGAACTCGGGAAGATGAGTTTCTTGACTTTAGACCCAGCACTCCATCCCCTGTGCTACCTAGCTTCCCTAGTTTTGGATTACTAACATTAATTTTAATCAGGGTCAGACTATACCCAGAAGAGGAAATGGCATTTGCCCATGTAGCCTATAAATATTCAGTGGTTCCCTTTTGCTTATGTATGCATGCGTAGATGCGTGGATATATGTATATGTATAGAGACATAATTTCTCTCTCTTTGTGTATACAGACACAGTGTGTGTTGGTAAATGTTTAACAATCAGCTTTGAAGTGTACGTATGACACACTTTTAAGTTTAGCCTGAATTATTAGCTTCATTATTTTCTCAAGTCTAGACAATCAACAAAACAATAAATCAAACCCTGATTTGTAGCATTTTCTAATTTCTGAGGCATAGATTCTCAGGTTGAAAATTTAACAACAGCTCTTATGAGCTACAAGCTAGCTCCAGCACACCATTGAAGACAGATAGATATATAATACATTTATAATGTTATCTATTCTATACATTACATACAATATTATCTATAATTGTATATTTATACATATATGTATAGAGATATATACACACATGTATATATGTGTATGCATAGATACAGAGAGATATATTCCTAACTTTGGCATTCAAGGTTCTCCTTCTTATATGGCACTATGCCACATTTGGATCATAGATTTTTGTCTGGAAGATACTTTAGATCATCTAGTTCAACCCTTTCATTTTATAGATGAGCAAACTGAGGCCCAGAAAGATAAAAGTGAATTGTCTAAGGCTGCAGAAGTAAATGGCAGAGTCAGGAATTATGCCCATCTTCAGACTTCAAATCCAGCTCCCTCTATTTTTTTCCCCACAGTGCCTCTTGCTTTCCTTGCTGTACATCTCAGAAAAAGTAGACTATCCCCTTGCCCTGTGCTGTTCTCTCTCTTTGTGTCTTTACCCATGTTATTCTCCCAGGTTAAAATTAATTCTCTTTCCCCTTCTCTCCCCTATTTCCTCCAGAAATCCCATGTTCCAGCCAGAAGCATCATCCTTGGAAAGGCACTGGTTTATGTGAATCCACCGAATCTTTTTAGAAGTGGCATATGTAAATCTAGCACCACAGTGGCTTCATTTCATTTATGCCATGAACAAAATTGGAGACAGCAGGATACAGTGAAAAATGGGAGGATTTGCAATTAGAAGACCCCAGTTCAAATCTTAGCTTTGCCTTCCACCAGCTGTATGTTCTGGGAAGAGTCATTCTCCATCCTCACTTGGAAAATGAAGGATTTAGCCTGGCTGGTCTCCAAGGACCCTCCTAGTATCACTCTTGTTCTAGGTTCTAAGGTCTTTTCCACTTCCTACATCCTGTGCTCTTGTGTCCTGAGGTCCTTTCCAGGCCAGATGATTTACGTTTTAAAGGCCATTCCAGCTGGCACTCTGGCTTATGCTTTAGTATGAAAACTCTGTTCATTGTAACTTCCCTCCTACCTGCCCTACTCCAACCACTTGCCCTTCAGCCATGGCACCTGAAAAGCACAATTCTTTTGGAGTTCAGAACTTGTTCTCTGTGGGAAGTCATCAGAAACACTGCTGACTCTCTCGATTTCCTCCTGCGTTTCACAAATCTCTCCCCGCAGTGATTTCGATGAGGGCGTAGGCCGTGTGAGCCCGTCACACTGCTATGTGGTAATTAAGCAGCAGCCCCCCAAATTCCTTAGATCTAGATTTATAGGTCAGCTGGCTTCAGAGAACATCTTACTCAGAGTGAACAGAGACATTATCTTTTGTCTCTTAACATAAGCTTTCAAAATGAGTTGTACAGAGACAGAGATTTCAGCTTGTTTCATTAAGCTGAACATTAAGCTTCTGACTAAGGAGAGATTCTCCTTTTATAAATTAGACTGGAAATGAGCAAATTCATTTCAAGTCAGAAATTCTATGTGTCATTCATACTCTATCTCTTCTGTGTTTCTCCTTTTGGAGGATCCTCTAATTTTTTTTTTTAATGTGAATCTTTGGGCCTTTCTACATCCTGGATTCAAAATACAGAAGCACAAATAAAATCTTATCAAGCGATTGTATCCATTGGCACTAGGCTTTCCATTTTCATTAGTCCCTGGTTTAGCAGGGCCTCAGTGTCTCAGAAGAACTGTATAATAAGATGAGGCCTCTGAGGTGAGGGCAGAGGAAGTAACAAATGTGAAATCTTACTATTTGAACTGAGGGGAAGAAGGAGCAAAACTGAGTTAACCATTTAATGCCTTCTTTGTTACTCTGAGCAACATGGTCCCTGAAGGAGGGTGCTGTCATACAATGCTCTATGAAAATCCTAAGGAAACATACAGAAAATAAGGGATCTTGTGGAAGTTGGCATCTGATCTCTTCCCTTGATTAAGAGGCATAGAATGTTTGAACCGGAAAAGACTTTGGAGATCACCTTGTCCAATCCCCTCATTTTGCAGAGGAAAAACTGAGTTCTAGCTAATGAATGGAAGAACTGGTATTTGAACCCAGGATTTTTGATGCTAAGTCATTCAATGCCCTCTCTGCTTTAACCTCCCTCTTTTCCTGTCCTGTCATCTTTTCTTGTCTGTCCATCCTCTCCTTTCTTCTTCTTCCCCTCTGTCTTTCTAATTTAAATACTGCATCTATAAATAGTTTCATATATCAGTTTGACTCTTTTTCAATGGTGCTTTGTATTTGAATGTGTAGACAACTAATCATAATGTGAGTGAGTGTAGACCCTACTACTACACATCAAATACCAAGGCAGAATTAGCTATCTCACCCTTGAAGTCCTGGAGTCTTTCCTTGTACAGCCTAAAACATCCCTATCTCCTTCACCTGTTCCTCATGTGGCAAGAATTTGAGACTTCCTCCTTTCTAACAACTGTCTCTAGCTTATCAGTCACAATCCTAAACTGTGGCTCCCCAGACTGAGCATAAAACTCCACATATGGTCTAATCAGAGCAAAGTACAAAGGAACTGTCATCTCCTTACTTTTGGAAGTTATGTAGTCCTGAATCATATTCACTTTTTTTGTTGTTGTTTACCATATTGTACTGACTCATTGAGCTTACAATTCACTAAAACACTCAGGTCTTTTTTCAGACAAATGCACCCGTGCTATGCCTTCCCCATCTGGTTCAGGAGGCATGGACTCTCCTCACTAGATCTTGACTCATTTTATTGAGTTTTGGGCTTCCTGAACACCTATTCATGATTTAATGGTAGATTAACTGTTAGACAGATGGCCCATCTATTGTTCGTTGCTGAAGCTACATATCTGCCCCTGTGGCCTGTGGAGTTCCCCAGGGCTTTGTTTTATGGCCCAGCAGAGGTATCTAGCCTATCATTCTTTCTACTGTAAACTGAGTGACCACTAGCTTCTACTACCATCCTTCGGTTCACTTTTTCCTATATATTCTGTAAGTTTGTTTATCTTTTTTTTCTTTTTGGAGGGGGGAGGTAGGGCAATTGGGGTTAAGTGACTTGCCCAGGGTCACATGGCTGCTTTTTTGTGTTAAGTGTCTGAGGTCAAATTTGAACTCAGATCCTCCTGACTCCAGGGCTGGTGCTCTATTCACTGTGCCACCTAGCTGCCCCTATATAGTCTGTTTGTATACATTTATTTGATTTGTTGTCTCCACCATTAGATTCTGAGCTCCTTGAAAGTGGGGATTATTTTTGCCTGTTTTTGTATCCTCTTAACAAATATCCTTTATATATAGCATTTAGCACAGTACTTGGTACATAGATGCTTAATAAATGTTTATTAATTAACTGATATAGTAGACATTTCACATAGGCATATTTGTTGACTATATGGAACTGAAATAAAGTCTGATTCTTTCTACATTTTCTTAAAACACAACAAAAAAAGTTCTTCTCTTACATTATAGGAATCCACTAGTTTTTAGTATATTAGAAAAGTAGACAATGTGAGAGAGAGATTTTTGGAAAGGTCATGATACTAGAGGAAAGAACATTTGGGGTCAGTAACCACTGGGACTCAGCTTATTATCAACCATTCAATTTGTATTTTGACTGATGGGCCAAATGACTTTAATAACCTGAAATGATTTCTTTTACTTAAAAGATAAATATATTTCACACTTTCAGTTCAAAACTACTTTTACAAATACTATGCAGAAACCCCAACCACTGAATTTCCATCTTTTTGGATAATTCTGGATTTAACATATGGCCTCAAATTATAAGGCAAAAAAAAGAACAGTTTACTTAAATCAGAAATCATTGTGATCTTAAGAAAATACACCAACAAGAAGCTTTTCCTGAGAACTATAGCAAATCACCAAACTCATCTCAACCTGTAAAGGACAAAAGATTATGAGTTTCTCCTGGTCCTGACTCCATGTGCTGACCCTGGAACCCTCTGAGGTCAAACTGGCTATTCACAAGTGTTGAGATAGTAACATTCTCCTTGGAGAACCATGGTGTTGTGCCGCTTGATAATATCTGAACTGCCAGTGCTATTGACCTTATTGGTCAAAAATTATGGAGAAGAGGTCTGCCCAGCATCTGGAGATACAAGGCTACATCAGGCATGAGGATGAAACTCAGGCTTGGACTTTGAGTTCTACTTCCATTATCAAGTCTTTATCATGTGGAAAAACATACTCCCTCTGTGTCTCAATGTAGAGATGCAACAAGCCATGGCATAGCAGTGTGGTATTATGTAAAGAGTTCTGACTCTGAAGTCAATAAACATTTATCAAACTCTTACTGTGTGCCAAGTAAGTGGTGGGGATACAATAAGAAAAAAGAGGCCTTGCCCTCAAGGAGCTTACAATCTAATTTGCTCCATTCATTCATTTCAGTCATGTTCCACTCTTTGTGACTGCTTTTTAGTGGTTTTCTTTGCAAAGATAATAGAACAGTTTGGCACTTCTTTCTCCAGCTAGTGTTACTGATGAGGAACTGAGGCAAAAATGGTTAAGTGATTTGCCCAGGGTCACACAGTTAGCAAATGTCTGAGGCTAGGTTTGAGTTCAGGAAGGTGAGCCTTCCTGACTCCAGACCCAGCACTCTACCCACTGTACCACCTGGCTGCCCCAACAATCTAATAGAGGAAGACAGTACAGCAAAAGAAAGTGAAAAGGCAGGGGACCAGAGGGTACCCGTGCAGGCTCATGGTATTTGGGGATTGAAACCAATCAGATCAGCTGATGGGAAATAAATATAGGTCAGAGTCTACCAGCTACATAAGCAATTCACAAGCTTTCTGGGCCTCCGCTTCCTCAATTTTGAAATGACTAATGTGGAATAGAAAAGGCAGGGCCCTTCCAATTCCAGCTCTATGATCCTATCATCAGCAGCTGTAACACTTCCATCTTCTCTGTCTGGGGTCCTCTCCCAACCAATCACCATGCTGGGGGTGCTGAAGTTGGGCTAGAGATGTGCACTAAGGAACATTTGCTTCAAGATGTAGCTGGTAGATGCTTCTCCTACACATGCCTCATGACATCAAAGCAATATTTGGTGATGATATATTTATGATGTTTTTATGAAGCAAACCTAGTCAGGAAAACATTGCACGAGGCAGGCCCATATGAGAGAGAATCCAGAGAGCGTCCAGTGGCCTGGGTGTTTCAGTGCATTTCCCAACCTTCTTGACCCCCAAAGGTTAAACAGCCTTTCTCAAAGTAATATAGTAGGTTTGTATTTCATGTGGATTAAAAAGCATTGCAGTTTCTTGTCTCAGTTGACCTCCTAGATAGATCTCTCTCACTCTCCACTTCTTTGGTAACCTCCCATATCTGTCAGTACATTTTTAAAAAGCAGTTACAACCTAACTTATTAAATGTATTTAAATTATTTGTTCTATAAAAACGTCAGTGTATTTCTTGAATCTTAATTATGCCAGAAGATAAATCACTGGAACAGCTGCAGAAAAACCTTAATGACTTATCTGATGATAGACTCAGTGTCCTGACTGAGCAGATCCCTCAGCTCCCCGAGATGGGAAAAGCTGGGATCAAGATCCCAGGGCCTCATGTGTCACAGATCCCCTCTCTGTACAAATAGTTCCTTTGGACTCCAGTGGAAATTCTTCTACCTCCAGCCTACAAATCTGAGAAAGTGAGGCCCAGGCCGTTCTGTCTGGGTTTTACTCCAGGCTCCTTCTGAGGCTTTATTTATTCAGAGCTCTTATGGATTTCATTTCAATATGTCTGCATTTCAGATTTTCATCTGTAAAAGGCAATGTCACACAGTGCTATTGGATATCTGCATATATTGTTTATGTTTCAACTGCTTGGTGAATGACAAAGCCTCTGTCAGACACTGATTTATTTTCAAATCCTTTCACTCCCATTATTTTAAAAGGCTTTGTGTAGAAAAGACTTTAAGGCTTATGAAGGCAGGAACTATGGTCTTAGCCAAACATTCTATCTTCTCCAACCCCTAGCACAGTGACCTGCACATCATAGGTCTATTGTTAATGTTTGTTGCATTTCAATTTGTTGAGTAAACTAAGAAGTTTCACTTAAACAGAGCAGGGTTATCTCATCCTATATTCCCTGCCATTCCCTCTGTGCTGCAGCCAAACTAGACAGTTCCCTAAACTCATCTTCTTCGTTCTATTTCCTTTCCTTCCCTTTTTACATCCTTTTACGACGCTCAGCTTCCCATCATTTCTCTATCTTCCTCTATGGATGGTCTTCCCATCCTTCAAAACCCAATTCAAATCTCTTCCCAGCCCCTCCCTCATCATTAACCCAAAGTGATCTCTCAGTAAACTCCCATAAAATCTTATGATCCATTACTGGTTGTGTTACTCATTGTATTCTTATCTCATTTGCCAAAATGGATTCTCTTCCCCAGCTCTATGGGCTGCTTTTCTAGTAGTGAGGGAGGGATTTTAAATAATTTTGTATAAA
This sequence comes from Petaurus breviceps papuanus, assembly GCF_028583685.1. Taxonomy (NCBI): domain Eukaryota; kingdom Metazoa; phylum Chordata; class Mammalia; order Diprotodontia; family Petauridae; genus Petaurus; species Petaurus breviceps. The sequence continues at coordinate 34,481,336 of NW_027185771.1, forward strand.
GGCTAATCCAATTACAGTATGAGTTGCTAGGGTTAAGAATAAAGTCTGTGGCCAAGGTTCAACCAGCCAATCAGTCAATAAATACTTATTAAGCACCTACTGTGTGCCAGGTACAGTGCTAAATATGATGGGAATACAAATATCAGAAAAACAAACCTTACCCTCAAGGAGTTTATAATCTAAGATGGTAAGACAGTACACAAATGGAAGTAGAAAGGGGTCAGGGGAGAAGGTACCCGTCATGGGGCATGGTGGAGAAATCCAAATGAGTACAGTTGGGTGAGAAATAAAGACAAAGTTACCCTGGGTATCCTCCTTAAATGGAGGTTCTGGGAGGAATTTGCCATCCTTCATTCAGAGGGAGGGGCCCCAAGGACAGAGGGTATCGACAAAGTCTTATGTTCCAGGACTGAAGTGATCTTCCAGGATGATGAGGTTTCCTGGTACATAATGGAAGAATCCAAAGTGCAGCCAGGTGGGGAAAATGAGGAAATGCTTCCTGACTCATGGGATCCCTTAGTTTGGCCTCATTTAGTATTGGGGTGGTCCTAATCCACTGACCAGATAACTGAATAGAGTCTGTAGCTGCATAGTGCTGAAGACAAAGTGCAGGTATGGACTTAAAGATGCAATTTGTTTAGAGATGTGCTTTTCTCCTCGTTTTCATGTGACTGAACTGGAGGAGACTCAGTGGACAGAGAAATGCTATAGAATCATAACATCATAGAATCAGACCTAGGAGGAATCTCTGAGAGGGTGAATGACTTCCCTAGGTCACACAGTTGGGAAGTGCCCAAGGTAAAATCAAAACACAGGTTTCTAAGCTGCCTTGCCACCATATATGCCTTTGGCTCTGTTCCCTTCATAGTAGGTAAGAGCCAGGTGTTGCATTGGATAGAGCATTGGGCCTGGAGTCAAGGACATGGGAGGCTGATAGTTGGCATTGCTTAGAGTGGATAAACAGTGGAGAAAGATGGGGATAAAGATGAATGAAATTCCGCAATGAGTAATATCATAGATGAGGCTCAGGAAACCTGAGCCTCACTAACTAGTCCCCTTTGACTCTTTGCTAGGTATTTCTGCCCCAAGACTTTTTACAACATCTCATGCAAACTCATTGTCTTGGAAATGGACAGGTTTGAACCAATCGTTTTCCCTAAACTCCTACTTTAGAGTACTTTGACTTATGGAGATTGGTTCAATGGGCCAAAGTCTACTCACCTTATAAAAATCAAATCCTCCTCTTGTCTCAATTTTAATCCACCTTTCCCTTCACATAGGAATTGTTCTATTTTGGCTCAGTGGGATGAATTCCTTTGCCTTTCTTTAGATGGGTGACTTCTAAGGCCTTTCCTACCTCAGAAAACCAAAGGATTCTTGTTTGCATTTCTCTGTAGAAAGTGTCTGTCCACATACCCCACACCCCTGACCCAGCCCTTCCTAGTCATTGGCAAAATGGAACTATTAGTTGTCTTGTCATTTCATAATTTCCTTCCTCTGCTAAGTCCAGCCTTTCCTGCCAGTGCTAACATGATGCTGGTGAACCCAGCACAGAAAGGGCAAGGCTTGAGATAGGCCCCAAACTCTAGTGTCCCCCACCCTGCTCCCCATCACACACACACCCTTTTTTTCCCCTTGACACCAAGAAGTCAATGTACTTTCTCTTAGGCAAACTCTAGTTCACAGAGACAATTTTAGACCTCCCCCCCCCACACACACACAAAACCCCACATTGGTTTTGCTGACAATGGAGAGAATATTAAAAGCCACCCTAAGCCAATACTGCCTGCTTCCTACTTAACAAAATTAGTAGTCCAGACGTGAAGAAAAGTTGTTTTGTGTTGTGACCATTTGGTGGGTCTAAGAGCCTATTTTTGTCTGTTAACAAACAAACAGCATTATAATTATCTTGAAACTTAGCACAAGAAAAGACCCCGGCTTTTATTTGTCTGCACCCAGGCTGGCTTTCTCTGCTCAATAATACAGACCACTGAGCAAGTCTTGGAGGACAAAGGAAACCAGATGACAGGGTAGGAAGAGGTGACATCAAATATTTGGGTTTTAGTGTGAGCTTGTCACAACTGAGCCCACAGCAGAGGTCTCTGACAGAGACAGCCCTGTGTTTATTTGGGGCCAGAGCAAGGCTAACAGGGAAAGAAAATTCAGTTTCCTGCTGTGATTTTAAAGCTTTTACACGAATATGATTATAATTCTCTTTTCTGTGTTTGGTGGGACTGCCTTTCTTTACCTTTCTTTTTTTTTAACCATGAAATATTACAGTGTAATAAGTGAGGGTATCCAGACCCTGGGCCTTTAAAAGCAACCTTGTGGAGAATTCGATGTAGTTGGCACTATATTAATCATACAGGGGAGGCTTCAGGAAGGCCCCAGCTCTCATCCTCCACGCCACCTGGTTTCTCTCTAATATCATTTAGAAGTTTGTCTTACTTGATCTCCTGCTGGGTGAAAAAAAAAAAGGTGTTTCAGCCTCAGAAATTTGAATTTCTGTTTTCTTCTCTTGATCAGGTTGGGCAGAGGTCACCACAAAGAGCAGGCTTAGGCAACCTGTGTTGACAGAACCAGTGATGGATGAGGAAAGTACAATGCTCAGCCTGTGGATGCTGAAGGCATAGCACCGCTCAAACAGACCTGCTTCTGCCTGGAGAGGGGGCAGGGATCTGACATAAGTGGGAACACAGACATCAAATAAGGTGGCATGGCAGAAGGAGCCCCAGACTGAGCATCTAAGGCCCTGGGTGCAAATCCTGACTCACAAATTTTTTGTGAGACCCTGATGACAAATATCTAATTTTGGCCTCAGTTGCCTCCTTGATAAAATATAAGGTCGAGACTGCAGGACATCTATAGACGCTTCCAGCTTTAGGCCAGAGGTTTTTATGTTGGGGTCCATGTACCCCTATTCAGTCCATGGGTAGATTTCAGGGTGTCTCTTAACTTGGCTGCAGAAAATATGTCTTTGTTCTCATATAATGGGTTTCCTTTGCAATCGTATGCATTTTATGTTATCTCTTTAGAAACATGATTGAGAAGGGATCCTTGGGATTCAGGAAAACGTCAAAAGAGGTCAATGACACATCAAAGGTTAAGTATCTCTGATTGAAAGCCTAGGATTCAAGCAAGCAAGCTGTCTTATGTCAAGGTTCAAATCAAATACCACCTTCTGATCACCCCTCCCAGTTGCTAGTACCTACCCCAAATTGCTTTGTATATATTTTGTATTGTATTTATGCATATATATGTGTGTAAATATGTATGTATGTATGTATGTGTAAACCTTAGATAGGTGCCTATTATTTCCCCCCAATAGATTGCAAGTTCCTTGAGGGCAAGAGTTGGTTGCTTCATTTTTGTCCTTTTATTTCCAAAGCCTAGCCCAGCACCTGGTATATAGTAGATACCTACTAGATGTTTGTTACAGGAATGAATGTTTATTGTATGAATAAATAAATAGCCTAATCATCCCAAAGCAAGAGCACAGAACAGGCCTTTTATCTTTCTATTGATTGGATTTGAGGTAGAGTGGCAGGAATAGTTGTCTTGGTTAACTGTGCTACAATTCTGGTAGTTCTTTCCAATACTCATTTGGAATTGCACAAGACAAAATGAAATCTAGCCTAAACAGGGAGAATTGCACTTTAGCAAAAAATCAAGTTGATTCTCTTTCTGGTTCCTGATGCTTATTTAGCAGGGACAAGCACATGGATTCAGGTGGCTACCTGTAGGTGAATGTCTCCCAGATCATCTTGGTTTGCTTTGGAAAATGCTCTTAGTCATTGTAAATAGATCCCTCAGGAACAGCCTCAAGTGATGCATTGTTAGAAACTGTGATTCAGTATTAGTCTGAGTAATAATACTAATAATGCCCAGAATACAATCTATCACTTGGCAACCATTAACTGCAATGGAACTGGCTTTAAGGAGATGGCCGGCTATCACACAAAGAAGTGATCTTTTGGGACAGGTAGCCTTCAAATAAAAAATATGCTGTGATTCATCTACCAAGAGGATGCAAGTGACCTCCACCATGAAGTGAGTTAGGAGGTTGGGAGCTGTTCGTTCAGTCATCACAAAATGTCCACCATCTTTTGCCTTGTGTAGCTTATGACTATTGAAATCAAACATAGAATGTTAGAGTTGGCTGAGATGTCAGAAGTCATTTAATGCAACACATACTTTTGCAGGTATCTCCCTGAAAGTATATTCAACAATTAGTTCTCCAGTGAGAAAGAACTCACTATCTCTCATTTTGGGACAGATGATTGTTAGGAAGTTTCTACTTACAACAAGCGTTACCCACAGTTCAGCTACCCCACCCTCCGCAAGGAATCTGAGCTTAAACAAGCTCACTTTTGATCTTTAAGACTCACCTCAAGGAAGTCAGTTTTCCTCTTTGGTTCATGCTCCCAGCCCCAGAAACTCCAAGGAAATTTCCTGAATAGTTCCTGTCTATATCTTCTTAGGTGAATGCAGGCATCAGCATCCATACTCACAGAGTTAATCAGTGAATAAAATGGCTATCAGATATATAGGACAGATTTCATTTATATAGGCAGCTAGGTGGCACAGTGGACAGGGCACTGGGCCTGGAGTCAGGAAAATCTGAGTTCAAATCTTACCTCAGACACTTACTAGCTGTGTGACCCTGGGCAAGTCACTTTGGGAATAATAATGGTACCTACCTCTCAGGGTTATTGTGAGGATAAAATGAGATCGTAATTGTAAAGCACTTAGCACAATGCCTAGCACATAGTAAGCCCTATAGAAATGTTACTATTATCATTATTATTTCACATACTGTAGAAAATACATAGGACACAAAGGACTCACCATTTCCCATAAATACACACAGAAACAGAAGACCCTCCAAAGTCCATTAGATTCCCCCTGAGAAGGTAAAAACATTTTGAGGGATTGCTGAACACATAATTCCCATTCACCTTCGACCTATACTGTCCAAGCAACTCACATCAATGTCATGAAGGGTTGGCAAGCTAGGAGGTTTCCTAGCCCCTCGTAGCATGGTGTAGCCGCAGGTCAGTTCTCTATGGAGGATCCTCTTCTCCTTTTAAAAGCACCATGTAAAAGAAATCTCCCTCTGGGAGGCCACTGCCTGACTCTTGAACTCAGGAACCCAAGGTAACCTCCAACTGGCAGCATCCGTTCCCAGGATCACTGGGCTCTGGTGGGTGCTGAGAAAAGGAAACAAGCAGAAGGTGGCAGGTCCAGGAACTCCCCTCTCAGGATCACCTGGGGAATCACAGGTTGCTTGCCATTCCCTGTTGCTGGAGGCTTCTATTTTCTGTGCCTATTTAGAAGTCAAAGGGAAAGAAAGTTTGGGAATAGAAAAGAGAAGAGAGCCATGTTCCAACTCCCCCTGTACAGGCCATGGAGGAGGAAGCTCCTGTGATCTAAGTTCATCTTCCTGAGCTTCAGTCTAGCCAGGCCCTGGGGACCAGAGAATATCTCTGTGCCCTCTCAGCCAGAGACAAGAATGGAAGTGTATCTCCATGGGATGTTCCTCTGGGAGGACTCATAAAATTTATCAGAATCACAAAACGCAGAGAAGAGAGTAAAGCTTCCTTACTCCATATGGGAAGTGGACCAACAAACTTGGCTTCCTTAGCATTCTACTCAACCAACTAAATGGATGGGCAATGGCTAGTCTTCAAATTCAGGTCCCTCGTTGCTAAGAGTTTGGAATATCCAGTGTGAAAATTTGGTTTCTGTTGCTTGTTGTCTGGAATATTTTTTTGGTTGATCTCACTATATATTGTTACTTAATAGTTTCATGTGGGTTTGCCTTGACTTTCTACTTAGACTGTAAAACTCCAGAGGGCAGGGACCACAGGGGCAACAGGGTGTGGTGGGAAGAGCCCTGGATTTGAATCCCGGCCCTGACACTCACTGCTCATGGGACCTTGAGCCTCTGTTTCTCCATCTGTAAAATGAGAGGATAAGACCATGTTAATCTCTAAAGTCTCAACTCCAATATTCTATGATTAATTCGCATCCACCAATACTATTCAATTCCTTTTAACAAGGATTTGACATTTAGGAGCTGGCAGGGACAACAGTTGTTTTGCTTGACCATAAGGGGCAGAATTAATAGTAAGGATGGTGAAGGGGAAGGAAGAGACTGAGAAGTAGATTCTAGCTCAACGTTAGGAAATGCTGCCTAACTATCAGTTGTCCAAAAGTGGTCTGAGCTGCCTGATGATGTAGTGAGTTCCCAGCCATGAGAGATGTCCAGTCAGAAGACAGATAATTACTTCTCAGAGGTGTTGATACAGTTTGGATTAGGTCATTCCTGTTTTTACAGTGTATCAGAATTTACAAAGCACTTTTATCACACAAATCCCTGTGAGGCAGGTAGCACAATTCTACTTATCTCTACTTTATTGATAATGAAATTAAGACCCGGAAAAGGTATAGACTCCATAAGTCCCTGCCATAAGGAGTTATTGAGCATTGGCTGGACTGCACAATGACCACGTGTAGTTTGCAGACTCACATAATTTCCATGTTTCAGCCATTCTCCCATACCCTCTGTTTCCCATTTCTTCTTTCTTACAGTCATAACCACTGTCTTTGTTTTCTTCCCTCCATCCTTACCTACTTTTATTTATCCTCTATCTTTCTTTCCTCTCCCTTAAAATGCATGTTCTGTGGATGGATGAAAGAGACTTGAGATGGTGGCACATGTCAGTAAATGGCATCACTTGGGTTCTTCAGAGCCTGCTTTAGACAGGTCCCTTCATGTCACCAACTCTACCAGATGTCAGTTTCACCAGGCCTTCTGCCTCCCGAACACACCCCTCCACCAGTGATAACAGCTCCTGTCAGGCTTATGTTAGCCAGCTTGTTAACCTCTGTATTGGAGCTAGGACATATATGTTATTCGTGTAGCTTTAATGAACTTGATCTAAGGGTTGCATGAAGGGCTGGGTTGTCTGGCAGAATGTATGTCACTGGGTTTTCTTAAAAAAAAAAATACCCACGGCATTTCCTCTGACATGTGAGTTCATCGAATATTACTGGTAGAATACATGTTGGTGTGCAGTCATCTTTTTAAATGATAACCCTTATGCATTCTTTTCCTGGGGCATAATCCCTCCTATTGATAGGTACTCCCCAAATTAAAATAAAGGAGGAACCAAAAGCTTCCCCTAACCTGACGGACAGAAGTCATAGTTTAAGAATAGTCAAGAGTAAAGATGGCTTCCATTTCCATGGACTGCACAAGGTTACAGAGCCCTTCAGTCAAGTGTTATTATTCACATTTTATGAAGGAAGAAGCTAAAGTTGAAAGGGCAAAGGAATTTTTCCAAGTTCATAATGACAATGGCAGGAGAAGACTCAAATCTATGACTCCTCCCTCCAAGACAAGTTCTGTGTCATAGTGGGTACAGTACTGAACCAGGATTCTGGAAGACATGAACTCAGATGTGGCTTCAGACACTAGCTGTATGACTCTAGGCAAGTCACTTAACCTTAATCTGCCTCAGTTTCCTTACCTGTAAAATGGAGGTGAGAATAGCACTTACCTCCCAGGGTTGTTATAAGGATTAAATGAAATGTTTATAAAGCGCTTTGTAAACCTTAAAGCACTTCTATAAATGCTAGCAATTATTGTAAAATGGGAGAAAATCAGAAATCTGCAGTTTATGAAAAATCAGCAGTAGTCAATGCTTTTATTTTTTTGTAATCAAAATAGCTACTGAAGTGGAGTATGGACTTCATGGTTTCTAAGCTGCCTTTCACCTCTAAATCCTATGATCCATTTCTTAGATATCTGAAATGAATACGTTATTACCACCAGTGGTTCAACAGTCAGCCTTAATTCAGTTCAGTTCAAAATATACTTGTTAGGCATTTGCCATTTCTTGGGCACTGTATTGGAAACTGAGGGAGTTGCAAAGAAATTAGAAATTACCCCTTCCTTTATGGACCTCAACAAATATAACGATGATGATGATGATAGCATTAGATAGTACTTTTAAGGTTTGCAAAGTGATTTGTGTATAATAAAAAGTAATATATGGTATTAGTTTATAGGAGAGGTGCCAGCAAAGTGATAATGAAGCCCAAGATAGGAGAGTTTACTTCTGAAAGGAGAATAAAAGCTCAGGGAAGATGATCCTTGAACTGGCCCTTGAATGATGCCAACAGTCAGAGACACGAAATTGAACATTCCAGGCACAGGGCACAGTATGATCAGTGAATGTGCACAGTAAACAGCAAATAGTCCAGTTTGGCAGTTACAGAGTATATCAGGGAAATTTGAGTGAGATAAGGTTAGGTAGATAAAGTCAGAGAAGGGCAGTGGATAAAATTCCAGGCCTAGAGTCAGAAAGCCTCGTCTTCCTTGTGTTCAAATCTGACCTCAGACACTTATGAGCAGCAAATCCCTTATACCCATTTGCCTCAATTTTCTCATCTGTAAACTGAATCATATAGAAGAACATAGCAAACCACTCCAGTATCTTTGCCACAAAAATCCCACAGAGTCACAAGGAGTTGGAAGTAACTGAAAAATGACTTAGGTAGGTTATAGCCAGATTATGGAAGACTTTGATTTTTGGCTTCAAGACCTTGGACTTTATTTGGCAGGCAGTGGGGCATGCTTAAAGGTTCTTCATTACCTCAGAGGTTCATGGGTGTAGCACTGGAAGGAACCTTAGAGGACATCTGATCCAAATCTCTCATTTTACAGATGAGGAAACTGAGGCACAGAGACTTTTTTTATATGACTTTGCCAAGATCACGAGAGCAAGGATCTAAACTCAAATCTTCCTGACTCTTAGACTAGCACACCATCCACTACACAGGTATGAGGTCCCAGCAGGTGTTTTATTTTCTAAAGATTGGATTTTCAAGCAGAAAATATTTTAAGCAAAGCAGGTGGATACTAAATTCTACACATAAGATGAAGGCTATTGAAAAACAAATTATAGGAATTTTTAAACACAAGAAGATTAGTAGTCAGAGATAATAAGCAGACGATTAACAAGTTTAAAAAAAGTGTGAATTGCACGCAGATGTTATTTTCAAGAAACATGGCTACAAAGGTAATTGCTCACAAATTTCAGGGTTTCCAGCAGGTATCACAAACAGCATTTTAAAACTGGGGGTTCAAAGCTATAATGCTATTCAGAGGGAAGTATGCATTTGCAAATTAGACTTAAGCATAATTACCTGAAATAGAAGCTTGTGTAGTTTAAACATTCCACGAAAGAAAGGCCTTTCATTCTGTCTCTCCTAGGGAATTGGGGGGGAGACCCAAATCAAAAACCACAATCACTGTTTTTCTGTTGAAAATGTAAATGTACAAAGCAGTGTGTTTGATAGCACAAAATCCAGTTTCTTGGGTGATGACAGCAGACAGATTGGGCAGAAAGCCCCCTGGATTAAAAATCTGTTCACTGGGATTCTAGACCTGATGCCACTAGTTTGTTCTGTGACTGAGTAAGTCACTTCCTCCTCTACGCCTACGTTTTCTCATCTATGATATGAGGAGTTTAGCAGGGTGGCTTTCTAAGGTCCCTGCCAGCTCCAAATAGGCTACATTTTCCTAGGAAGCCAGGTGATAGAATGAGTAGAGTGTTGGCCTTGGATTTAGGAAGATTTGAGTTCAAATTCTACTTCAGATGCTTACTAGTGATGTGACCCTGGGCAAGTCACCTAATCTCTCTCATCCCTCAGTTTTCTTATCTGTAAAATAGGGTAATAATGGCACATATTTCACAGGACTGTTGATCAAATGAAATAAAACATGTAAAGTACTTTGCAAAACTTAAAATACTATATAAATGCTATGTATTGTTATTGTGTTCAATTTTCTAAGATTTCTTCCAACTCCAACATAGTCCGATCCTGTCCAAAAAATTAACATTTGAGATTTGTTTTTTAAATTAAATTATAATGCATGGGATGTGGAAACCAGGATTTTAAAAGACTATATAAGGTTAAAACATTCAGCCAAATTCAATAAATTGATATTTAGTAGGGAGCAATGTAAAATTTTCTATTTCGGTCCAGAAACTCAAATTTGCAGGATAGGAGAAGTAACATCTAGGCAGTAGTTTACTTAGCCCTGTGTGCCTCAATTTCTTCATCTGTAAAATGAGCTGGAGAAGGAAATAGCAAACCACTCCAGCATCTTTGCCAAGAAAACCCCAAATAGGTCATAAAGACACAACTGAACAACAGCAACAAAGAACAAGCTCTTAACCATTGGTCGGAGCTCTCCCTAAGGGTTTGGGGTTGCCCTACATAGTAGTGGGTTCCTCATCCCTAGAGGTTTTCCAGGAAAGACTGAATTACCACTTGTTGAGAGGGGATTCTTGGTCAAATATGAGGTCTGCCAGGTAACCTTTGAGGTCCCTTCCAACTTCTATAAGTCTGAATTCATTAAACATTTATTAAGCACTCATTATAGGGAGGGTACTGCTCTGGTCCTGGCATGTGTAGTTTATTGATTCTCTCCTTTATGAATTCAAAGAAACTTAAGAAAACTATCCTCAGAAATTGGAGAAAATGTTAGTATTCCAGAAAACTATACTAGAGTGTGAAACTATTCATAGAGGGAATAGGGAGTAAAGATAATTTTTAAAAGGGCTTAAGAAATTATAACTCTGAAGTGCCAAGATGCTTTGTGTAATAAGAAAAAAAAAACAACCCACACATTGATCAGGTTTCTGAGAAGTTTCTATCAGGTTCATTCATGTATTCAGCAAACAATTATTAAGCTCCTAACAGTAATTACTGACATTTGTGTGGTACCAAAAAGTTTACAAAGTACGTGATATGCATTATCTCATTTGGTCCTTCCAATAAACCTGTGTAGTGCACACTAAAAATATTGTCCTCCTTTTACAGATGAGGAAATTGAGGTTCAGATAGGTTAAGTGGCTGGTCCAATGTCACAGAGTTAGCATCAGAGGCAGGATTCAAACATAGGTCTCTCCAGGATGAGTAGTCTTTTTCTTCTTTTTTTTCTTTTTTTATAAGCAATCGCGGTTAAGTAACTTGCTCAAGGTTACATGGCCAGGTGTTTCTGGGTGTGGTGCTGAGTGTCTGAGCCCGGGATTCGATCCCCAGGTCACCCCAACACTGGAGCGGGTGCTCTTACTCGCTGAGCCACCTGGCCTCCCCTAGTCTTTCTCTTCTACCACCCTGGTTCTGCTGTATGCCAAATCCTGTGCAAGGTGATGAGGGTAAAATGATTGTCATGTAACTTGCAGTCTAGTAGGGGGAGAGAAATCATGTCCACAAATAACTATAATGTAGATTAGAACAGGGTGTCAGAGTTGCTTGACAAATATTTGTTGAATTGAGTTAAATATATGTGCATAAGTAGAATAGTATGTGTGACCCTTTGCAGATCCAGTCAAAGGGTGGTGCTGGAGTACCTAGAGGGCCACTTGTTCCCCACCCCTGGACCTATACCATAGACTACTTACTCAGACTCAGGCTTAGTAGCCTTGGAGGAAGGTGAAGTAAATCAATCCATCAATAAACATTTATTAAGTGCCTACTACTTGAGGAATATGTGGGAGGAAGGAAAGGGAATTAAACTAGAAACAAGGATCTAGAATCAAATAAATGGTGGTAGGAGGAAGGAAACTAGTAATTCCTTCTGACTGTCACTTAATAAACCAGTTTTACTGAATTTTCAAAGCTATCAGGTTTTTTAGTGTCTGTTCAGAGACCAAAAGACCAGTGTAATTACTAGAAAAGGTGGCAGTGACAGTACCCAAGAAATGTGTGGCCCAAATGCAAGGTAGGCCGATGTTAAAGCAGGATTGTGGGATTACAGATGAATAATCTGTTACATATATACATATATGTATATATACATACACATATGTATGTATATGTACACATATAGATACATACACACATTTATGTGTGTGTATATGTATGTGTGTGGATATATGAGTATGTGTGTGCGTGTGTGTATACAGTTTCCAAGTGTGAAAAAGGAACATAACCCAAGTCCCAAAGGCCACTAGTATGGCTTTCTTTTCATTGGTGGAGGCCAGTGTCCTAAATCTGGATGAGGGGTGGGTTGGTGAGAGCAGGAGAGAGAATAGTTTTGGGTCTTTGGGGTCACTTCAACTCAACAGTCACTTTGGACTCTTTAGTCTCTTCGGGCACTTCTGGATCCTGCCTTTGAGAGAGCAGATGGATGATATCAACCTCAATTTAAGTTTCTAAAGGGAGAGTAAGACTCTGGGAGGAAGCTGACATGAGACTAACTGGCAATTTCCATCTTGTCCCTGTTCCCTATACTAGAGACTTTGGGGAATTTCCCTTTTGGGTAAGATCTGGGATTCTCTCTTGGTTGAACTGTTACTTCACCCCCAATGAGAGAGCTCCATCACTCTGCATATATGGCAAATATTTTCCTATGTATACTTTCTCTGGTTCCTGTTTTGCTATTGACCTGGATAAATGGATATTTTTGCTATTTACTATGTGTGTTCATTGTGGAACTGATATTTGGTGGGAGGGAATCAAGTCTTGGATAGAAAGCTTGGGTTCTCCTTTTTTCATTAATGAATTGCAATCAGAAGTTTAGTTTGGGGGCAGCTAAGTGGCACAGTGAATAGAGCACTGGCCCTGGAGTCAGGAGGACCTGAGTTCAAATCAGATCTCAGACACTTAACACAAAACTAGCCATGTAACCTTGGGCAAGTCACTTAACCCCAATTGCCCTGCCTTCCCCGTCCAAAAACAAAAAGAAATTAGCTTGAATCCCTAGATTAATAATAATTAAGGTAATAGACACAATTCTGACCGAGTAGCCCCTCCCCTACACCTCCCATTCCCTCTCAGAGAGTAGAGTGGTCAAGTTTCTGGCTCCCAACTGCCTGCTTCTCCTCCTGAGAGAAAATAAAGTCTCCCTTAGAGAAGGGAGGAGGGAGAAGATGCTACCTCCCTTCAAGACACAGTAATACCCCCGTACAGCCTCACTGTATAAAAAAGAACAATATATTAAAAATGCAAGCTATTAGGTGGACTCTCTAAGGAAGATTTATGAGAAGACAGAGACAGGAATCATATGGGAGGAGAGAGAGCAGAAGAGTCGCTACCCGTACCAATGGATGGAGTACCCGTACTGATGACAGTCGAGAACCACATAAAGAAATAGTTTGATGAACTAAAATTTTTTGTTTTAAACATTATACAAAAAAAATAGCCAGAGAGTCTACTAACAGTGAAGAGAGGTGGACAGAAGGATAGATGAGAATATCCACCCTCCAGAAAAGAACTAAGCTTGTCTATATATTTGACAGAATGCTATCCACCAATCAATAAATGTCGATTAATTACTAATGAAACACCTACTATGTGTTCAAGTGATTTGGGTTTGTACTGTTAACTAGGTGACTGAATTTAGTTAAATCAATTAACTTCCCTTTCCTCGTGCCTCAGTTTTCTCCCCTGTAAAATGACGGGGTTGGGCTAAATGTCAGTCTAACAGTCTAATCTGCTGTTTATTGCCATATACTATTGAGAGGAAAACAGAGTTGGGGCTACACACACACACACAGACACAGACACACACACACACACACACACACACACACACACACACACACCTGGAGACCTCCCAGCCCGTATTCCCAGTGACAAGGAGCCAAGGCAGCTAACCGTACAGAAACCCCTGGTGGCTTCTTCAAAGCATTTTCACTGTGGTTGGCAATGGGAGAAATGGGCTCTTTGCTCTTTTGTGACTCTCAAAAAGCCTTGAAGCAACAGTGACTCTGTGTCTTGTAATGACATCTCCCTCCTGCTCCTTCTACCATAGAGCTAACAGCAGGTGCTCTTGAAGTGCAGTCTCCTGATGCCATAATGCAGGGGTTTTATCGGAGAGGCATTCCCCACTGGCGCCTTCCTCTCGGCTAGGGTCCTGCTGGCTTTCCTCCGGGTTTGTGCCTTTCCCTTTGTCCGCCCTTTGGTGCAACAGGCCTTCTCTGAATCATCACAGCAGGGGAATTTAGGGAGGCAATTTGGGGCCAACCATGCTGTGCCGCCCTGTAACAATTTGTGAATTGGCCTCTACTTTTTTTTTTCCTCGTGACCTCTTTTTCAAAAGCCACCAATGCTTTGCTTTTTGTCCGTTTTCATTCTTCACTGGCCTGGAGGAGAATGGGTGGTTCTGGAAGCTATCCAGGTTTCTCTAGGGCCAAACAACTGATTTAATGGTATTTTTTTTTTTCTGTCTCAGCTCTGCTAATTACTACTTGGGTCACTGTAAGCAAATCCCTTTCCCTCTCTGAAACCCAGGTTCATTATCTATAAAATGAGGGGGCTGGACCAGATGACTTCTAAGGTCCCTTCCAGCTCTATAACATATGACCCTGTGAAGTGACCAAGTTGATTGGTTAATATGAGGTTATTAAAATACAGCAGCTCCTGAAGTAAGGTGCCAGATCATAGATTCTTTCTGCTTGAGACCAGACCCTCACAGCAGCTAGTGGCTCACCCAGGCCTGGGGCCCAGAACTGGAGCTCTTTATTTACTTGTAAATTTACCTTTATGCATAAATCTTTTTTTGGCTCCTGGACCTGACTCAGTTTCCTCTAAGAACAGCAGAATTTCCCTCACATTTGGGTTTCTGCAAAAAAGGCAAAAGGACAATCGATTCTCACATAAACTGTTATACTAAAATTGACTATGTACAGGACAGACTATAATATTTGTAAAATATTTGGCACAATGCCTGGCACATAGTAGGCCTCAATAAATGCTTCTTCCTTCCCTTCTTCCCCCACATAGAAACAGGAAACACAAAAGACCCATTGCCACACCATAAGTGGTCCAAACAATTAACCTTCCATCTTTAGTGAGCTCCACAAACCCCAGGGACCTATAGAGTGCTTCATGACTTCTTATTGGCCTACCACTAGGGAAAAGAAGTCACTGTTGTTTGAGAGTCAACTGCCTCCCCATGGAAGCTATGCAGTAGGCTAGAATTACCTGGCCTATCTGCCTGTCTCCAACCCCCCAAAAAGGGGAACTCAAAGTTATCGAATAGTCAAATTCCCCTTGAACTTTCACAGTCCATGTACTATGAATGGCAAGGTCTGGATTGACTTCTCCACATCATGGATCTGTCCTTTTACTGTTCCTTTTCTCCTATTCATTCTTGATCCTTAGAATTTGTCCTCTTAGTCCAAAATTCCATCCTTTAATTGTGTCACTGCCACTCTTGTGCTGTCAGTTCTTATTCCTGCAATTCCAGGTTGACCCAGGAACTGCTTGACACCTCACCACTATTTCCATTCATCCATTTCTACCCAGGGTTCTTTCTCTCCTGAGGCCACATACTTCCCTATTGCACATATTTCCTAGTGAGGCCTCAGGGCATGTGGCCTGTATGTAGCTGACTGGCTTCTCTATGGCCATCTCAGTTCTGTTTATGTGTGTCTGTTATTCTCTAGCCCTCCTTTGTTGTCAAAGGTCTAATGAATACCCAGGACCAGACTTTACATGAGTAGCATCAGTGCTAGAATCAAGATCTCCTGTATTTCAGCCTTGTTGGGGGAGGCTAGGTGGCGTAGTGAATAGAGCATTGGTTCTGGAGTCAGGAGGACCTGAGTTCAAATCTGGCCTCAGACACTTAATACAAAAACTAGCCGTGTGACCTTGGGCAAGTCACTTAACCCCAATTGCCCTCCAAAAAGCAAAAAAAGAAAGAAGTTAACCTTGTCAAAGGATTAGCAGCTTATGAAGGAGATCCTGACCAACCTCCTACCTAGGTCTACTTTCTACATTTGCTTGGTCCTGTGAATCTTCATCACTGTGCTATAGGAAAGCTAACATCCTGACTGTTTTTATTTTTATGTTTATTTTTATTAATTAGTTCTAACTCTGTTTTAAAGAAGGCCATTGATCACTCACCTCAGACTAGCTGTCCTCCTCATATATCTTCTTCCTTCTAGATGTAAATTCTCTAATCCTGGAGAGCTCACCTTAGTCCTGCAGATCAAGATTTTACAACCTCTGACCCAGGCCCATCAAGGATCATAGGGCTTTCTGTTCATTGTTGTTGCTGGATCATTTTCTAGTCATGCCCGACTCTTTTTGACCCTATTTGGGGTTTTCTTGGCAGGGATACTGGAGTGGTTTGCCGTTTCCTTCTCCAGCTTATTTTACAGATGAGAAAACTGAGGCAAACAGGGTTAAGTGACTTGTCCAGGGCCACACAGCTAATAAGTATCTGAGGCCAGATTTGAACTCAGGAAGATGAGTCTTTCTGATTCTGTAGCCCAATGATTCTGTAGTCCACTACAACCTACTTACCCTAGGGCTTTCCCTGCTGCTTTCTTAAGGAGGTATTAATCCTTTGACAAGGTTAACTCTTTTTTAAGAAGGTTAACACAGATGAAGCCTTGTTCTTAGAATTAATGCTTAGCAGTCTTGCCTAGGGATGTAGCTGTCACTGAGCTTGGGAGATAGAGTCACCATTATCCAGCCCTTTGGAGTACTCCAAAACTTCAATACACACAGGCACTTTGGTAAAATTAGTTAAAATTCTCAGGGTCCTCATTGTCCTCAGCAGTGACAATCTCTATGTCCTTGGGGCTGCCTGCCTTGGGAGGGAAAAGGAAAATCAGAGCTCAGAATTCTTAGTCTACCAAAGCTTACAATCATAGAAACTCAGAGCAGAAAGTGGCCTCAGAGGGTATTTTGGCCAACCTCCTTCTAGGGCTGCAGTTATACCTTTCACAATATCTGTGACAAATAGTGATCCAGCCTTTACTTAAACAGGGCTACACAGAGAAGGGCCTAAAATGGACATAGAGAGGTCCTACGTATGAGTCATTCTGGACTCGTCACTCTCTTTCCCCCTGCCGGATCCAATGTGTTGTCAGGGCCTGTCGACTTTTGCAACATCTCTTCCTATATGTCCCTTTCTCCCCTCTGACACTGCCCACCACTTTAGTCACTCCTGGATTGTTGTAATAACCTGCTGGTGTGTCTTGCTGCCTCAAGTCTCTCCATTTAAGTCCACCCTCCATTCACCCACCAAAGTGATTTTCCTAAAGCACAGGTTACCCCTTTATTCCCTCCCACATGTAGCAGCAAGCACCCCAAGTGTCCTCAGGGTTTGCTGCCACCACAGGTTCTTGGATCTGCTTTGATACAGGAAAGCAACTCAAAATGGGTTAACAAGCTTACTTTAATCAGTCAAATATGTATCCTTTACCTAGTTCAGGAGAAAAAGGTCAGCACCCCGAACTTCAGAATACACAGACAGAATTATCAAGATAGAGAAACATATCAAGTAGACAGTTTCCAAATTGTCCAACCATTACACCCATACCAAATCAACATCTGGGTTTTTCAAAGCCAGGGGACTCTCAACAACCTTCCCAGAGCTTCATCTGATCAAATGACAGAACACTTCTCAAAGTGAGTCCCAAAACAAAGCTACACATCAGGGCTTATATAGCCTTCTCCTGGCTCAGAGAATGTAACAACCTTTTGGACCCACTGGCCAATCGAAAAGTATCTACTGAAAAACAAGCCTCCCACCCCAGGCTCCAGGTGCACTTTAGCCTAGGGGCAGGGAAGGTCTTTAAAATTTACATTCCCATTACACAACCCCAACTCAATACATTCCTGTGGCTCCCTATCACCTCCACTATCATCCCTTCATACCTATCGCACCCCCCCCCAACCTTTTCAGTCTTCTTATACCTTATTACCTGCCATATATTCTTTAATACAGTGGCATTGGTCTCTATCCTGTTCTGAAAACAAGATACTGCATCTCTGGGCTCTGGGCGTTTTCTCTGGCTGTTCCCCATGCCTGGAATGCTCTTCCTCCTCCTCTCTGCCTCAAGTCCTAGCTAAAGTCCTGTCTTCTGCAGGACTCCTCTGAATCCTAGTCCCTTCCTCCTGTTACTCATTCCCTGTCTGTTTGTGTACATCTGCTTGTCCGTTGTCTCTCCCATTAGACTGTGAGCTCCTAGAAGGAAGGCAAGGCCCATCTTTTGCTCCTTCTTGTATTCCCAGCACTTGGCGTACAGCCTGGCACGTAGTAGGTGGGCACTTAATGGGTGTTTGTTGACTAGACTGACTGACTCCCCACACACTGCAGGCATCCCACATGAGTGGGTTCTTGTGATGCCCAATTGCTGCCTCATCTGCAGACCTTATCTGCCTCCAAAGTCTTCACTCAGTGGGGATGGGGCAAGAGCTGCCAAACTTCGCTGCCTTCCACATGCACCCCTGGGACGGAGCCATCTGGGAGCCTTCCATCCCTCTGTCTCTGGCCGGCTTTGCTCACAAGTGATTTCCCAAAGAGACTTGAGAATTGCAAAGAAAGTGTATGTGTTGCATTCATTCCCAACAGCCCAGTGGGCTTCTCAGTGAGGTGTTTCGTTAATTTCATGTAAATTTCTCTAAGTAAATATTCCTTAAAAGTGAATAAAATTTTATTTCACTTTAACAAGAGAATATAAAAGTTAAAAAGGTCACTGTAGTAATAGACTAATCTCAATTATCAGGGCAGCCGCTGAAACCCTCACTCCCACCTAATCTCATTCGGTGCACACGCAGCTCACCGTGTGATTTCCAACACGGCTAAATGAAATTATAAAGCAGTGTTAAATTTATTAATCATTTAATTAGCTAAATGTTCCTGCAAGTACTCGGGAGATGAATGGCATGTCATTTTCTAATGCAATTTGCCTCTCAGGCAGGCAGGGTCAGGAGGGAAGCTCCTGGCATCTTAAATGATCTTTTTCTACCGCACCTCCTATTAGGGGACGGCCATGAGATCACTGATTATATTTGAGACTTGTACACAAGGCCGAGGAAGGCGCTTGTTATAATAGCGGGTTATCTCTCCAACCGGGGTGACAAACGGAAAAGCTGGGATTAACCAATTAACCCATCTGCGGCTGCATCTCCCTGTGCCTCCTTGCAGGGCAAATCTTTTCATATTTAACAAGCCAGTGAGCAGAGGGAGGAAAAGGATAGCAGCCAGTATTAAAGGGATGCTCAATCTAGTTTTATTTCTTTAAATTTACTCAGTCGAGAAGGAATTTGTGGAGTGAGAACTCTCCCCATGCTAGGTGAGTTTCTAAGCCTTCTAGTTTAGTCAGGATTTATTTGTGCTTTCCTACCTCTTGCCTTCACTCCCCAGCTAGGGCATTCAACAATTGTGTAATAGGAAGACCGCCGGCCTTGGGCTCCTGAATAGTGAGTTCAAGCTCCAGCTCTTAATACTTACTCGTTGGATATCATGCTGGCCAACTTATTTCCATCTCTTGGCTTCAGTTTCCCCAGGGCCTATCCAGCTCCAATGTCCAATATTCAATGTTCTGAAATCTCTGACAGTCTATACTCTCTACTTCAAGGTTCTTTTCAGCTCTAATATTCTGTATTTTAAAGTCCTTTCTAGCCCTTATAGCCTCCTGTTTTCACCAACCTTCTCAAATACAAGAGGCAGGGCAGTGCAGTACAGTAGTGTCAAACCCAGATGGAAATGGTACTGCTAAGGATCTCTGCTTAGAAAACCACTTATTGACATTATCCAATGCTTCACTGTATTTTTATTTATTTTTTTAAATATTTCCCAATTACATTGTAATCTGGCTCTGCCTCTGGTTTACTAGATAGAGAGCTGGTTTCAGAGCCAGAAACACCTCAAGGCCACAGGTGTCCCTCTAGCTCCTCAGGTGCAGTGCTGTGAATCCAGTTAAGTTTGGATTTAATCAAAGGGCCTAGAGGGACACATGTGGCCTCAAGGCCACAGGTTCCACACCCGATTAACCTCTCAATGCTCTAAGCAATTCCCTGAGACTATAGATTGCAGAGGAAGTAGTGACTGCATTGGTAGATTCCTCACCTGAGAGCTCCCTGCATCAGTGAACTCAGTCTTGCCTCTATCCTTTAAATGTAAGGACACTTTTTTGACATCAAAAATATTTTGCAGGATTCCCACCACCCCAAATGCACGTGCACGCGCGCGCACACACACACACACACACACACACACATTGTTGTATTACGTGTCCATTGAGAAAAAAGTTAATGACAAAAAACTATCATAAAGTCAATAATTCTATTAAATGAATTTGTGTTATATTAATCATAAAGGATGTGCATACTTTGAAGAACTGTAATAAATTGGTATGAGATATTATTCACTCTGTAGAGGTTATGTTTGCTTATTTATGGGTTAGAATTGTTTTACCCCCTTAGAAAACCTCTGTGGTCTGGGAACCATTGTTCCAAGGTCCCTTCTAGCACTGGCGTTTTCTGATTCTAGGTCCCACTCTGATCCCAGCTATCAGACTCCCAGCCTCTCCTGGGTGACAGCATTCAGATTAGTCCTGGGTATGTGATGGAATTTTTTTGATGTTTTGTCTTGTAATTATTTTTAACTGCAAAACCAGTGACAAGTAAGGCCCTGCCAAATGTATTATAAATCTGTTCCGATTGGCAATGAGAGAATTGGCATAGAGAACATTGTCTAAATTCACTTGGCAAAGAAATCTGCAAGCATGTATTATGAGGGGGAGAAGATCCAAATGAGCCTTTGGGATTGAAACTGTCAGATCTGTGTAGGCCAGCTGCAATAGCAAGTCAATGTATGACTTTGCCTGACTGACAGACAGAGATGAAAGTAGCCAATGGGTGTAATAAGAAAAGTGTTGGCCTGGGGAATAAGGAAAACCTGGACTACATGTAGTCCTTAGGGGCTCAGCCTTTTCCTTGATTTGTGATCTTGAGCACAGAACTTTAGATAGCTAGGCCTCAGTTTACTTTTCTGTACTTAAACTTCCATACATCAAGGGTGTAGAGTTTCATTGGTGTGGGTGTTCCCCCACCAATGCCAGTCACAAGTTTGTGTCTTGTAGATAGTTTAGCTAAGTCTCCATAGTTGACAAATTCATCACCTCACGTGAAGAGCCCTTTTGCACTTGGGTAAGCAAATCATTGGAAGGCAAGGTAATGCTGTGCATCCCCAGCAATGTACTTGAAATCTTTCCAACATGGTAGAACCTGTCAGTGGTATTTACCTGGAGTACCCAGGGTCCCTATTGTGCCATGAGATACCATCATAAGAGAATGCTAATGGAGATTCCTCACCTGTAAAATGGGGATAATAAACCCAGTTCCCCACAGTGAGATGAGAGTTCACCTTACGTAGGTACCCACAGACCCATAGTGAGAGTTCACTATATCTAGTTGCCTTCAGACCCACCACATGCATTCTGGCCATCTTGCCTTACTTCCTACCTCTTGCTCTGAGAATAGCAATCAGATCAACGCTACCATTCCAGGAAAGGATGTGTGTCAATCAATTGCCCCATGACTCACCTCCTCTGTAACTTCCAAGACCAAAACACTCCTCCTCAGCTATGACTGCCCTCTATGTGTCATCTTCTCCCATAAGAATATAAGCTTCTTTCTTTATTTTTTATATTTTTATCCCCAGTGCTTAGCTCATTAAGGACATAGCAAGTGCTTATAAGTACTTTTTCATTCATTTGTATTTATACAAATACAAATGCTTGGGTGAGCATTTTATAAATAGTAAAGCATTGACTAGACTAGATAGCACAAAGGATTCTTATCTTTTGACTTAATATTGTGTGTCTTCATCACCGCAGATACAGCTGAAATCCCAGGAAGGCATTCACACAGCTCCACATAGATGAAACACTCTTCATTGCTTGTCTGAGATCATCACAGGGTCTTTTTTATGGAGAGGGGAAGGCAGGGCAATTGGGGGTGACTTTCCCAGGATCACACAGCTAGTAAGTGTGTCAAGTGTCTGAGGTCGAATTTGAACTCAGGTCCTCCTGACTCCAGGGCCAGTGTTCTATTCAATGTGCCACCTAGCTGCCCCATCACAGGATCTTATACGAGAAGAGGAAAACCAGAGTTCTAGACCCCACACAAAAGAGCTAGCATTTCGGAGGAGTGCAGGACTGGGGACCTGAGGACAACAGAAAGAGAACCTTTGAGGGATGTTTCCCTGAGGTGGTCCCCTAACCTCCTCCATTCCACTGCTATCTCCCAAGAGGGCTCTCTGATTTCCATTTTTGGCTAAAATAAAGGAGTATTTTATAAGTCAAAGTATTCTCTTCAGGACATGGATAGTGCAAAAAATGTATCATCATTTTACAGATGGGGAGACTGAGGTTCAGAGAGACTTACCAGCCTCATTTAGCTAGGGATAAGTGAGATAGAAATTATGCCCAAAGCCTATTATTGTTCCAAGTTTAGCATCATACTATGCAAAAACTACCACCTTGCCAGTCACTTTGGTGTAGTACCATTTCTACCTCATTGAATGATGAAGGAATCTGATTATCTGTTGCATTGAACTAGATCTAAAGATATCCCTACTTTTTTTCCACAGTGGTAATAATCAGGAGAGGAACTGTGGCATGGTGGCTACCAGAATGTTACATTCTCTCTGTCTCTGTCTCTCTGTCTATGTCTCTCTCTGTCTCTCTCTCTCTCTCTCTCTCTGTCTCTCTCCTCTCCCCCATCTTTGGGTGTCTCTGTCCATTTCTGTCCCTCTCTCCTTTTCTCTGTCTTTATGTTTGTCTGTCTGTCTCTCAGCCTTCTCATCTATAAAATGGGAATATAAGAATAATACTAGTGGCTAACAGAATTACCTTAGTGTCACAATTACCTGACTTCATGTCCTGTTCCTGATACATATGAGTTATAGGTCTAGTTGTATTTCACGTGGCTGTGTTATATGACCTCACAATGTTCCAGGTACCTTTTTTTAAGGCTCAAAGTTAGGAAAGAGTTGCCAATCTCTTATCAGTGGAGAGTTTCTACACTAAGAGTTCCCCACACCAATGATATCACAGGCCCAAACTTCCCCATCCATCAGTCAATCAATAAACATTTATTAAATGTCTACTATATGCCAAGCACTGTGTGCAAAGGGTACAGAAAAAAGCCAAGGACAGTCCCTGCCCTCAAGGGACTTCCAGTCCAATGAAACCATCCCATCAAAAGGTGGGAACAGATGTTAATATCAAAGCTTTGTTCCACAACAGCATCACGTTCCATGTTTTGCTAAGTAGCCCATGGTCACAGCACTTCCCAGCCTTCTCTTGCCCAGAACCAAGCCTCCATACTACAGCCATTTCCATACCTTGCTGCCTCCACTATGGCCATCATCCCCATCATCTCCCCACAGGAATCTTGGGCTCTACCTGGAAGCATTCTGGGCCTCTAACTGGAGCCCATTAACTTGTTCTTGCCTGGCCTCAAGGCTACATGCAGTTTGTCAGTCCCCAGCTCTAAACCATGGCACCTGGGCTTGGTATCTCCCCATCACCCTTTATGGTTGTCTTCTCACATTAGAATATAAGCTCTTTGAGGGTAGGGACTGTCTTGCTCGATTCTATTTGTATACCTAGTGTATAAAACCTTGAACAGAGTAAGTACTTAATACCTTCTCTCTCTCTGTCTCTCTCTCTCTGTCTCTCTCTCTCTGTCTCTCTCTCTTTCTCTCTCTCTCTCTGTCTCTGTCTCTGTCTCTGTCTCTCTGTCTCTCTCTCTCTGTCTCTCTCTCTCTCTCTCACTGTCTCTCTGTCTCTCTGTCTCTCTCTGTCTCTCTCTCTCTCTCTGTCTCTCTGTCTCTCTCTCTCCTTCTCTCTCCCTCCTTTTTCCCCCGTGTGTCTATGTGTCTCCCTTTCTCTGTCTCTCTTTATGTCTGTCTATCTCTCTTAGCATTCTCATCTATAAAATGGAAATATGAGAATAACACTGTACCATTTACATCAAAGGATGTGGTTAGGAAACTGCTTTAAATATTGTCAATCACTATAGACATGTACGCTAATGTTAGGATATCACCCAGAGGGTAGCTTCAGACTTTGATTTTTGTAAATTAAGAGTCACATATCGTAGCACAGAGGCTTGAAGGGTAACATGGTTCAGTGGGAGGCACACTGGATACAGAGTCAAACAACTAGTCATGGATTTTTGAGGCAATTGATGGCACAGTGGATAGACCACTGGGCCAGAAGTCAAGAGGACTGAATTCAAATCCTGCCTCAAACACTTATTTAGCTGAATGACCTGAACAAGTCACTTAACCTTCACCTGCCTCAGTTTTCTCAGCTATGAAATGGGGACAAGGATAATACCTACCTTGCAGGGTGGTTGTGAGGATCAATGGAGATATCAGTAAAGTTCTTAGCACAATGCCTGGCAGAGAGTAGGCACTATATAAAAGCTTATTCTCTTCTCTTTCCCACTTATTGACTGGGAGGCCTTAAGAAAAATCCCTTTAACCTGTTTGAGTTTTAGTTTCCTGGTCTACAGAATGAAGCTCTCTGGTGTTGCCTCTGCTTCTTGGGGGAGAACAATGGTCCTGCCCTGGTGTGGACCACCATCCCCTCCCATTCCATTGCCTGCTGTCTTGTTTGGGGACCAAACTTTTTGGAGGCAGTAAACAAGAAGTTTCCTGTCAGCATTTTCAGTAACACAGGCGTTTTTAGTAATGTGTGACATTTAGGGAGAGCATTGGGAAGAATGCATCATCCTGGTTATTACTGAGTGCTGACAACACGTGCAGCCCGTGTAGGCACAGCGGTGACACAGTTACTCCCTACTGGGTTTAGGTCTAAAGTAAGGCAGAGAACAATTAAGGAGAAGGCCCAGAGAGGGATGAGCAATTTGCCCTGGGGCAGCGCTAGGTCAGATGGCTTCAACCTTCATCACTGAACAATCTTTAGGCTGCTCCAGTGGCTGTGGCCTGCCCAATTCTGCTAATGTGAGTTCCCATTAAGACGCGCTCGAGAATAATAACGAAGGGGCTTATTCTGCCTTTGGCAACCCCCAAAACTGCTTCAGTCCAGCTACTGATAGGGGCCCAGCTGTTGAATGTTACTGTGAGAGAGGGCAGGGTGGGCCTCAAAATCCTTCTCCCCTAACCTTTCCACCCAGCTACAGAAACCTGAGTTATAACAGTGGGTGTGAATTTCTTCTTTCCCCTTTCTTAGGAATTCCTCCCATGGAATCCTCTATGAAGAAAATGCCAAAAAATTTTTTTTTTCTTAAAAAAAATGTTTGTTATATGAAGACAATATTCCCAAATATTATTTGCATTCTATTTGCTTTTAAATAAATATGCCCACAGAATAGAACTCCTTTATAATATTGATATGGCACCAAATTACCAGAATCATAGACAATAGCCATGTTATAACAAGCCTTTTCTTTGACAACAAGGCGTTGGCTTGTAGTAGAAGGAGAACTAGGTTTGGAGTCTGGAGAATTGGGTCTGACTCCCTAGCTCTGACTCTCTGAGCAAGTCAGTCCCTCAGAGCTGCGATTTCATCTGCCCTTGAACTACATACATACCTTACAGGTTCATTTTGGTGAAAACATTTTGTAAACATTGAAGCACTCCATAAATGTGAGTTTTTGTGATCATGATCATTTTTATTTTCCTTTCTTATGTGATCTCTGTTTTATCCCAATCTGTATGTGTGCCTGCATGTATACTGGTATGGATGGGGAGGAAAGAAAAAACAAGAGAGAAGAGAGAGGGGAAAAAAAAAAACACAAACCCACTTATTTAGAACTGATACTGAATCTTTAAATATACATTTTGTGTACATCTCAAGTATGCCTGTAGGCATGATTTATATAAACACTGGCTGGAATATAGACACTCAACATAGATTTTACATATATATATGTATGTAAAATCTATGTTGAGTGGATTACTGTGGATACACTGTGGATCAACACAGCCCCCCACAGACACATACACACACACAGACACACACATACACATGCACACCCACAGATTGCCATATAAAAGCTCTTCCTTTGCACAACTTTATGGCCCAGAAACTTGACTGCAAAAACTATGATACCGTTTTTGATTTTATAGTGAAATATAAATCAATACTTTTATGTCTCTTTCCCAAGTTGGGGGAACTGCCATCACAGGGGGGAAGGAGAGGCCCCTGGGTTCCAACCTCTATTGAGTTTTCTCTTCCCATTTTTTTCACCATGTTAAATATTTCTGGTTACCCAGTTACAACGGGGAGATGGACATGATTGCTTTTAGATTGCTGCTATAACATTGAGTGAATTTTATAATAAGCAGCCATCTTTTTTCAAACAAGCTGCCCTTGTGCCCGCCTGTCTGACTTTGAGGTCCTCATTATTGTGGGTTTAAATGAAGGATGTTCATTCAGGCAGGGAGGGGGAGGGGGGAGGCCAATAGACATCAGGGCTGTTATCTGGTCCTTCTATCAGGCCAAGTGACAGGCTTCCAGAGGAAGAATACCGAGCTGATGGTGGAGACCTCGGGCAGACACCGAAGGTGACTCCCGTGACTCCAACCTTGAAAGGGAAAAGTTCCCACTTTATTAAAATGAATTTCGAAAGGGCCGCTCTGACAGCTGCATAATTAAATATTGGAGTGTCAGCGATAATTTATTCTGCTCGCATGTGGTGGTCAAAGCCTTTTCACTAGAGGGTCAGCAGGCACCGTGACAGAGCCAAGGATACAGTGGAGTCCAGGCCCTTTGTCATCGAGTTAGCCTGGACTCAGAAACTCTGGTTTTGACTCAAATATAGAAAACAAAACAAGCAGGAAAGAAGCAATAATTTATGAACCAAGATTATTACCCATTTGATCAAAGTCTCTTGGGCCCCATATCCTGGCTTGGTATTTGACAGTTCCAACTGGTCAAGGGTACAAGTGGAGAGAGAGGCTGCATGAAGGTGTGGTAAGTGGATGAGCTTTGGACCTTGGTCTGAATCCTGCTCCAACTATTCATTATCTGGGCGACCTCAAGCATCCCAGTTGATCTCTCTGAATCTCAGTTTCTCCAACTGGAAAATTCTTGCACAGCTTGCCTCCCAGAGGCAGATCGCCTTGTTGTGAGGAAAGTTCTTTGTAAACCTGAAATCATGTTAGGTGTGTGAATTAGTACTGATTGTGTGACCCTAGCCAGTTTCTTTTGCTTCAATATTTAGTGTTATCAGGTGGTATCTTTTTGGGTATGGTCCCAAACAGCACCAATTACAATCATTACATACTTCTCCATTGTGTGTGTCTCTTTCCCATGTTCTCCCAAAAATTATTCACCACAGGACATTGGATCAGCATTCTAGGGAGTATAAGGGTGGGGGGCAATGATGGGACTTCCTCTGGTTCTTGTACCATTATGTGGGGTCACTATGCAGAATAACTCTGTCCAACTATTATTCCTTACTCTTCATTCACACTCTTAGTAACTAACTCTCATGACTGGCCGACCTCCTACATCCATCATATATGACTTTTAGAGGGTCTTTGTGTAATTTTGTTTTGTTATCGTTTTTTTAATCTAACTGTATAACTTATTTTTTTCACTATAGTATATTTTGTTTTATAAAAAAATTATTTTTTAAGCTAACAAGCATTTCTTTTCTAATATCACCACCCCACCCCACTGCCCTCAGGAAAAGAAAAGAAAAACAAACATTATATCAAATGTGCATAATTATGTGAAACAAATTCCTACGCTGACCATGGCCAAAAGTATATGACTCATGGACACTTTCAGTCCATTAGAAGGCAGGTAACATTTTTCATCCTCAACCCTCTAGGATCGCAGTTGGTCATTGTAGGACTGATGTTTTCAGAAGATTGGGACTTAACTAGCATGAGTACAGGATGCCTGCTCTCAGGTTTGCCTGAATACACATTTATAATTAAGTCTGTGTAACAAATGAGAAGGGACTGCTCAGAATGATATCAAGGATGGATGACCATTTGATTTACTTGGTGAAAGGGACACTGGACCTAGGCCCTAATTCTGACAATAACAATGAATAGACCGCTTTCTTCACTAAATTCTGAAGGCTTTGGGCACTTTAAGGTGTGTCTACTCTACTATTCAGTTGCTTAGAGATCCTTAACCTTTTGAGTTGAACACCTCTATTATCCCCATATTCTTTGCATCGGTACGCACGCGTGTGCACGCACACACACACACACATCAGTCATGCCTATTTAAAGAGAAGAATGCCAATGGTGACATATCCAGTGCGTGACTGGGATGTGAACTGGCATCCTTATTTTGTTTTGTGTGTGGTGGGGATGTGGAGGGGGGGGGTCACCTTCAGTCCATCTGATGTTTAAAGATTTTGCTCCTTTCTTTATGGGCTGGATAAGACTGATAAAACTAAGCCTCCTCATCTCTTAGGATGCCTAGGCTGGCGATCTGTGACTGGTGTCTGTGATGCCTAACCAGGAGTTCTTCAGGCTGTAGAGTATATTTATGGCATAGTAGAAAGAGCATTGGCTTTCTGATCCCAAAGACTTGAGTTCAGGCCCTAGCTCTTGCACTTAACTAGTTAGGTGACTCTGGCCTCAGTTTCCTCAACTACAGAATGGAGAAGTTAGGTTTGATGTTTAGGCATTTTGTCATTTTAAAGTCTCTGCTCAGGCACTCTAGGACTTCACTGTTAACCATCTATGCTTGCAATTTAATGTTTTGCTTTACACTCAAGAGGCTGAGAGTGACACTACAAAAGGGAACTTTTTGATGGCCAACTTTGGTCCTACCATATTAATCTGGCTCTAAAAGGTTCACACAATTTGCCTGTAACCTCCTATCCAATCTTATTTTTCTATAGGGATCAAAAATTCAAAACTAGAAGGGGCAACATTACAAACTCCTCATTGTATCATCAATTATTCAATCAGTGAGCATTTATTAAACATCTGCTTTATGCCAGACACTGTGCTAAGCTAGATGAGAAAGATAAAGTGCTTTATCTAGCTAGAAAGGGGGAGGATTTGAATCGACATCCTCTCAATTTCTTTTGAAAATTTCATGCTCTTACCTCCATTATTCCCCAACACAACCTGCTCCCCAGTCATACTAATCACCTCTCTGTCCCTCCCACATCATACTCACTTCAGTCCCATTACCTGGGCTCCTCCCATTCCTCCTGTCTTTCCAAATCACAGCCTATCCTTCATGTCCCTGCTAGTCACAATTTCCCCTTCTCTGACAGCACCAGCTCAGTCATCTTTCCCTTCCCCAACTTCATCTCTACTTACTGTCAGTCCCACACATCTCTCACTTTATTAAGCCCTTTCCTGTTCTGTCGGCACCACAGAGTTTAGCCATTTGTTCTATCTGCGTATATTGCTGTGATGTATCACGCTACATCACTCCCTCACTGATTGTTTCATATGCGAATGTCTCATTTGCCCCAATAGACCATAACGTCCTTTGTGGTCAGGGATGATGCCTTGAGCTTCCTTTACGCCATGAGCCATCTAGCAGAATGTTGGCCAATAGGAGGCGTGCCATAAATTCATATTGGTAGATTAACTGATAAATCTGATGTTGTCTATACTTATAAGGACTTTATAGGCTAAATAGCAAAGATAAGGCCAATGACCACGTGGCTCTCTAACAGTAAGAACAGCTGGTGTCTGTAGTGCTTTAACATATGCAAAGCATTTTACATACATACATACATACATACATACATATATATATGTGGAGAGCATGCATATGCCTGTGTGTATGTGTGAGTGCATTTACATGTATGCATGCATGTATGTATATGATCTTACCTTGAGTTACAGTCTTCTGATGTGAGCTTGAAGGAGAGTTTTAAAGGTAGGAAGGGAAATACATGAATACACAAATGAATCAGAAAATCATTGAATCTCAGAATTAAAAGGAACCTCAGAAATTATCTAGGCTAGTATTCTATTTATCTCTTAAAGGGATCTCTCCTGTCCATATTCTCTCAGTGATGGGAAGCTCACTACCATCTGAGGCAGCCCATTCTGCCTTTGATCTGTCTCTCTGTATATCCCTCCTCTTGATCTTACTTCTGCCCGCAGCAACAGAGCAGGACAAGTCCTTTGCTTCCCATGTGACCACCCTTTAAATTTAAAGACACACCATGGTGTATTGCGGTAGAGTGTTGTATTTGTGGCCAGGAAGGTCTGACTTCAAATTCTGCTTCTGATAGTTGTTACATATATAATTTTCTTGCTATTGTTTTCTTCACTTTGCATCAGTTCATAAGAGTCTTCCTATGCCTTTTTATGTTCATTCTCATTCTTCCTATATATTCTCATTCTTTCTAAATGCCAATACTTCAAGTATCTTTGAGGCAAGCCTGCGTAGATACTCAGTATGGATCAGTGAACAAACAGCATTGTTATTAGTCATTCATATTTGGATATGTCCATACAACTTTATCAATATCCATAAAACATTGTCATTTCTCCATGATTCAACACAGTCTGTACTATATTGACCAGGATTTTCTTTAGCTCCCTTCAGGTTTGGGCTGGGTTTTGTTATGTATTGTATAATGCCAATAATAATAGCTGATGTTTATGTAATGGTTTTGATTGACCAAATACTTTGCATAAGTTATTTCATTTAATCCCTACAAGAACTAGGTAACAGGCAGATGTAATTATTCCCATGTTACAGATGAACAAACTGAAGTTAAGGGAATAAAATTAATAGCAGAGTCAGGATTCAAACCCAGATCTTCTTTCCACCATTTTGGAGCTGCCCCTCATTTCAGGGAACTAAGATGTAACAGCCTATGTGTGATATTTTTCCCCTTTATATACTGCAACACAGCCATATGAAAGCTTACTTCAGAATTCTGACAAAATTCCCAAACAGGAAAATTCAGCCTGAAATAGTAGTTCTAGATCAAACAGAAAAGCTAAAGCAGCATTTCTCCTGTCTGGTCCTTAGTTTTCTCATCTGTAAAATGGGAGAAAGAAACCTGGCCTATAGGACTACTGAGGAAAAAACTCTTCATATATCTTGATATCCTAAAGAATGCTGAATGGACCAGAAAGAATCCTCATCCAGGAGACAGACCACCCTTTGAGCCCCCTGCAAACCAACATGATCACATTGTGCATCCTTCTTTGACCCTGTGCTGTTTACTCCACCAGGGTAAAAAAAAAGCAGCGGGCCAAGCTCCGCTAGTCAGAGTATTACCTTGTCAGAGGAAAGTGAGGCTACCCCGATTCAGCCTGAACAAATTACATCCCTCACTACATCTCAGAAGCAGGGAGCAGGGTTATAACTCAGTCTAAGCACCGCTCACTCTTCTATTACCTTCATAACCAAGGTCATACTAATCAACTCAATTACCAGTCCTCTCGGACATTTTCATAATGTTTTCTGCTAGTTGCTCTCCTGTGAAAATCTCTCGGTCTAAGCAAATTAATGCCATTTTTATAACTACCTACATTTCAGGTACAGTGATTGCCTTGGAACAGAAAGACTGTTTCCCCAGCAACGTAAACTACCTCCTGACCACAGCATAGTGAGAGAACAAGGGGATCCTTTGCCATCTCCCATTCTTGACCTTTTGTATGGGGAAAACACATTTCCTCCACATTAAGAAAGCACGACTATTGGGTCAGCACCTCCCCACCCTCAAATTCAGTTTGGTTCAAAATAGTAATAGTAATAATAACTTGCATTTAAAGAGCTCTTTGAGGGCTTCAAACCACTTGATATATTTTGGATCCTTTTAACCTCTCAACAAGTGAGGTAAGTGTTATGATTGCTCCATTTTGCATGTGAGGAAACTGAGGCTGAGAGGTTTTTAAATGACTTGCCCAAGATCTCATAGCTAGTAAGTGTCTGAGTTGATATCTGAACCCAGGGATTGCAGATGCCAAGTCCAAACATTCATTAAAATACCTGCTATAGGCAGGTCCCATATTCAGCAATAGGAAAACAAAGTCTGTGTTTTCTTAAAGACATAGAGCCTGTCTTCAAGCAGCTTACATTCTACCAGCATGACATATAAGTATAATACAAGGTAGACAGTGATTGGGGACAATATACTGTATGAAAATTTGAAGAAGAAGAAAAATTCAACTTCTCTCTCACAAGCAAATGCACTTCTATTTTACCTCTCCCCCTCAAACCAAACATACTTCAACACGGTGGATAGATTAGGTACTTCTGACCCTGGGTTATTCTTGAATGTCAGAGCTGGCGACATAGAGAGGTTGCTGGCCCTGTATCTATGTGGGGGAAATCTGCTATTAATGAGAAGGCTGGGAGTATAACAACGCAACTCAATGAGCTCATGCAATCTTCAGTTGCATTCACAGACATATAAATTACAGAGCAAAGGAGGCCATAGTCTCTCCATCCTTTGCCCAGGTCAGACCTCAACTGGAATGTTCCATTCAGTTCAGGGACTAAGTGATAAGAAGGGCAAGCAGAAATATAGCTTTAGGGCAAAGAGGATGATAAGGGGACTCCATGACAAAAAGGGGTGTTTGAAGGAACCCAGGGTGTTAGCCCTGGACAATAGAAGATTTAGGGAAAGGTGGGGGCAGGTATATTTGATATTGTCCTCAAATATTTAAACAGTTGTCTCTTGTGGTAGAGGATTTAGATTTATTCTGCAAACTAAAAGCACATTGTAGAGAGTGAGATTTCAGTTCATTGTAAGGATCAACCTCCTAACAATCAGAATAGTGTGGAAGTCCACTACTCAGAGAGTTGTAGGTGCCACATCACTGGGAGTTGTGAAGGGAAGGCCGAATGACCACTTGTCAGGCATGTCTTAGGGGGGATTCCTACTCCAGAAGATTTCAGACCAGATGGCCTCACATGGCCCTTCCATATCTAATATTCTGTGAGCTATGAAGCTATGACCCACTTACTGGAAGAACAGCTAGGGGAAGGGTTGCTGGATTCAGCTGAGGCTCTGAGCTACCCACTTAGGGCTCTGGGAGAGAGCCCAGTGATACTGCCTGAGGGCAAGGGAGAAAACCAGTGTCATAAAAAGTCTGTCTGTCCCCACATGCCTGGGGGACTGGAATTAAAGAAGGTGGCCAAGTGAAGGTGCCTGAGGGCAAGTTGAGAAAACCCTGATCAGAAAAGCAGGGCAAGATCCAATCTGGAATAGGCAAGAAAGGCTGTTACCTAACTGGAACTCTGCAATGTGCCTCTTACAAGTGCCCTTAGAAAGAATGAATCAATTTGAATTGAATTGAACAAGCATTGACTAAATACTTGCTGTGTAGAGGAGAAGGGAAAGCAAGGGAAGGGAATAAGTATTTTTAAAGTTCCTACTATGTGCCAGGCTTAAGTGAAGTGCTTTACAACTGTTATCTCATTTGATTCTCACAACAACCCTGTGAGGTAAGTGCTGTCACCCCAATTTTGCAGTGAAAGAAACTGAGGCAGGCAATGGCTAAATGACTTACCCAAGTTCACACAGCCAGATAGAATCTGAAGTCACATTTGAATTCAGGCCTTCCTGTCTTTACCCTGGTATGTATAGATATACCCTTTCCTGTGCATCTCACAGACATGGAAACACTCCAGGTCTGACAATCACTTAAAGGCATCTGAGACCCTATGGGAAGACAAAAATACCAGAGAAGGGCAGAGGATGCCTTAATTTTCTCCTCTTGGGGACAAACTTGAGATGCTTATTTGATTGGGACTCTACCTTTTGTTCCCATTATCTAGACTGTTGATCATAAGCCAGAAGATAGCAAGGAACTGGCAAGGGATTAAGGTCATCATCAGAGGAGCATAGATTCTGAAGGATCCTCAGGAGCCGTCTAGTCCAGCATTTTACAGATAAGGAAACTGAGACCCAAGGACACTAAGTGAACAACTCAGGGTGAGAGAGCAAGCTTTGAATCCCACACCTCTGACTCCAAAGCCAGTGCTCTTTATTGTGGCTCACACCATTTCCATCTAGTCCCCCTTCCCCTCAGCCCCCTCCTCATTTTATAGGCGAGAAGACTAAAAGTGCCTTGCCTGTGGTCGGTTATCCCATTAGTAGGTGTTAAGGATTTTAACCCAGATTCTCTGACTCCAAACACAAAATACTTTCCAGTGCATCACATTGCCTCCGAAGTATTACAAATACCTTATTTCTGTGATGGCATTTCCTGAGGACAGGATGGTCCTTTACCATTAATGGAGCATTTCCACATGTATTCATTTGTTCAGTCCTCACATCCCTGTGAGTTTTCAGATTCACCTAAGTTGTGTAATTGCTTGAATTTTCGCCATTTCCCAATAGGACAATTGCCAATGATAGAAAGACTCAGAAACCTCAGCCTGACTCCATCTTCTAGTGGGCCAGAAACCCTTCCTTGAGCTTTAGAGAATGAACCTTTTATTTTTAGAACCTTGAACATGTAGGGAGCAGGGGGATGGGCTGCTCCCCATCACTAGTTTCCTGATTTAAAGGGAGGACGGTGAGCCAGTATGCACAGAGAGACCCTAAGCAGATCATCCTAAGTGAACCCAACAATTCTATAGACATTCAGAACTCTGTCAGAGGGAGTGGCCAGTCCCCATTTCAAGTGGAAGAAGGCTCGCTGTCCTTAGAGCCAGGAGGCTGGATAGCTCTCTAGATTCTAATGCTAGAGTGCACTGACTTTTCCGTCCCCAGAAGTAGCTCCAAGAGGAGCTAATATAGTCTACAAGGCATCAGGACTTTCATTTTCAGTTCTTAGCTCTTGGGCAAAACACTTGCCCTCTTTCTGTCTCTCAGTTACCTTACCTGTAAAATGCAGATAATATATACATGACCTACCTCAAAGGTTTGTTGTACCCATGACAACCTAGAAACAGAAAGTACTATAACTATCATTATTGTGGACATAATAATCATTGTTATACTCAGAAAACATCAAGGAAAAAAAGAGCACCATCTTTTGTATTTGCTGAGTGGTCATGTTGCATAGTGATTATTGGACTTGAAATCATGAAACCTGGGATCAAAACCTATCTCTGCCATGTATAGAGGCAATTAGGTGGCATAAAGACTAAAGTCCTAGATGTAAAATCTTGAAGATCTGAGTTTAAATCCTGCCTCAGACACTTCTTAACTATGAATCCCTGGGCACATTCCTTATCTTCACTCATACTCAGTTTCCTTATCTGTAAAATGAGGATACTAATAGCATCTATTTCACAGGGCGTATCATAAGGATCAAGTAAGATAATGTATGTGAAGTGCTTTGTAAAAAAACTTAAAGCACTCTCAAAATGCTGTGGAATCATAGGCAAAGTCATTCTGTCTTCTTTAATCCTGTTTTTTAGAGGTTAGAAAATAATCTCTCCCACTTTGTGGAATTGTGGGCAAAGTGCTTTATAAACCTTAAAACATTATTGAAATGCCATGATTATCAATGTTTTTCACTCATTCAGCAGACTATCTTGTTGTCCTTCTTCATCCTCTGTCACCTGCCTCACAGGAGGATATTTGTTAGTTTCTCCCTTGGAAAGAAGAGGAAAATTGCCACCTAAAAGGTTAAGTGACTTGTCCAAAGTCACTAAGAGATTAAGTAACAGGTCAAGATGGAAAGTCAGGTTTCTTGCTTTGGTTGCTCAGCACCTACCCTCTAATCATATTGCCTTTTAGTCCTTCAGATCCTTTCTGTGGCTTAAAATGCACCCAAGTCCTGCTTTTGAAAATCTGATCATGTTTTCAGATACATATTCCACACTTTGGCAAACTATTTATGGCCACGTCTCTATCACAGAGGTAATGGATTGTCCTTCAGACAAAGATTACCACAGAGTATGGCAGAATGGATAGGGCACAGGATTTAGAATCAGGATATCTGGGATTGAATTTCAGTCCTGCTAATCACTAGCTATGTGACTTCAGAAAAGTCTCTTTCCCTCTCTGAGCCTCTGTATAAAGGAATTTATTGAATGAGGTAGAGCTGCAACTAGGTTAGAATAATTAGATATTTGTCACAGGCAGAAAAAATTTAGAGAGCACTAAAACACTCTTCAAGGATGTGCTTCCTTCCCCCGGTTCCCCATGATTGTTCCCCTCTCTCTCCCACAGTTACAAACATGCCTAGTTATGGTTCTAGGACTAGGCAACCTCTAAGGTCTCTTTCTACCTCTAAATCCAATGCTCTTAGAGAAGATGATTTCTGGAAAACAAATAGTGGATGAATGAGAAAAACCAAACCAAGAAAAGTAGAAGGTATTAAAATCAATGAGATTGGAGGTGGAGGGGAGTGTTGCAAATTATAGCCTTTACTTCATGGTTACAATTGTGCACAATGAGGCTGTGTAAATGTATTCACGCAGCGTCAGGTTTAGAATTCTTACAAGCAGCATTCACACAGCTCTTTTTCATCTTCTTTGGCCAAGCCATGGATGGTCTCCCTTTGAAGTCAGGGAGAGCTGCACACCCAGGAATTCAGGGTGTGGAAAGATATAAAGACAAGAATATGTACTCTCGGTTTCATGCAAATAATGGGAGTCAAAACCTGTATCTGAAAGGCAGGGACCAGCGCCCTGAATGTAGGTTGGCACTTAAATGTTATTAGCATTAAACTTCGAGAAAAAAATGACGATAATCTTCTCTCTACTGAACTCTCACCCATTTGCAGAGGCTGGCGTGATCATTTTTCAGCAGTGTTTTGTCCAGCTGATCCTCTGACCTTTATTTTAACTCTAGTTGCTTCCCATCGCTCTCTGTCTGAAATCTGAGCTCATTCATTTATCTGTTGATATAAGAAGCATTTATTCAGCATCTATAGCCCTGCATGCAGAACACTGCAGAAGGTACAAAGTTTACATATAATACAGTCCCTATCCTCTTAGAGCCTGGTGTCTACTGGGGATAAATCACAAATACAGACAGACTTCTGTTAACATATATCACGTAATAATTGCTCTGGAAAGATACAAAGTACTCTGTGGGTTCCGAGGAAGAAAGGTCATTAACATGGGGGGCATAGGGAAGACCTTCTTTCTAGGAGAAAGGATTCCTCTTTTTGCTCTGCCACTTACTGCCTTGGAACCTTGGGCAAGTTAATTTACCTCTTGG
The DNA here is from genome assembly GCF_028583685.1 of Petaurus breviceps papuanus. Lineage (NCBI taxonomy): Eukaryota > Metazoa > Chordata > Mammalia > Diprotodontia > Petauridae > Petaurus > Petaurus breviceps. The sequence continues at coordinate 34,518,230 of NW_027185771.1, forward strand.
GGCTTCATTTTCCTCAGATGTAAAATTAGTTCATATCCCTTCCACAAAATCCCTTCCACTGCTTAAATCTGATCCCATGTCATCAAGGATTTATTTATCCTATGAGGGAGTATTTGAGTTGGGTAATAATAACTAGCATTTATATGATGCTTTATGGTTTGCAAAGAGCTTTATAAATATTATCTCATTGGATTCTCACAACCCTGGAAAGTAGGTGCTAATTTTATCCCCATTTTACAAATGAGGAAACTGGGGAAGACAGCAATGAAATCACTTGCCCAGCTAAGAAGTATCTGAGGGCAGATCTGGCCCACTAGGGCTGACCTCCAGAATTGCATCTCCAGTTGCCTATTGGACATTTCAATTCGATGTCTGGTAGACATCTTAAACTTAAAATGGCCAAACTGAAGTCATTATCTTCCCTCTCCCAACCCCAGCTCTAGCCGTCCCCTAACTTTGTTATTACTGTTGAGGGTACCGCCATCTTCCCATTCATGCAGACTCACAACCTAAGTGAAACCCTCAATTCTTCACTTTCACCACCCATATCCAATCTGTTGCAAGGCTTATCAATTTTTCCCTGGTAGCATCTCTCATATATGCCCTCGTCTTTCTTCTGACACAGAGGCAGGCCCTTGTCACTTTACACCTGGACTATTGCAATAACCTGATGGCTGATCTTCTTGCCACAAGTCTCTCCCTACTCCAATCCATGTTCCACTCAGCTGTCAGAATGTCAGGGGACCTTATAGTTTACTCATTTATACATATACTATTATTTTTTGTTTAGTCACATTCAACTCTTTTTGACCCCATTTGGGGATTTTTTGGCAGATACTGGAGTGGTTTGCCATTGCCTTCTCCAGCTCATTTAACAGATACAGAAACTGAGGCAAACTGGATGAAGTGTCTTAATTAGTCATATAGCTAGTAAATGTCTGAGGCTGGTTTTGAACTCAGGTCCTTCTGCCTCTAGGTCCAGCATGCTATCTACTATATCCCTAGCCACCCCACCTATGCTATGTAAGCTTTAATAAATTAGAAATACCTTGAAGTCACATACTTTTCATTTTTTATCTTTATACCACCAATCCTAAGTACAGGACCCTTCTTCTAGTCCAAAGGTTCTTAACCCTTTTGGGGTCTTAGACCCTATTGGTAGTCTGATGAAGACTATGAACCCATTCTCAGAGCAATGCTTTTAAGTGAATAAAATAAAATACATAGAATTACAAAGGAAGCCAGTGACATAGAATTTCAGTTACCAATATTTTCTTTTTAATTGCAATCCATAGACACTAGACCAGGGGTGGGGAACCTGTGACCGCAAAGGTCCTTGGGTTTGGCCTTTTGCCCAAGTCCAAGTTTTATAGAACAAGGCCTTTTATTAAAAAAATTTGTTCTGTGAAGTTGGATTCAGTCAAAGAGCTACACTTGAGGACCTAGAGGGCCACATGTGGCCAAATGTTCCCCACCTCAGCCCTAAGCTAAGAACTCTCCATCTATTAGGTGCTTAATAAGCACTTCTTGACTGACTGAATGAATTGACTAAGTCACCCCCCCCCTTTCTGCACTTATATACAACCACCCCTAAATGACATACCAGGCAAATTCCTCCTTGGTGTCATGACAAAAATAATTTTTTAAAGGCTGTGAATCCATAGGAACATGGCCCTAGATCTGGGAGAGACCTCAGAGGGCATCTAGACCAGCCTTCTTATTTAACAGATGAAGAAACTGAAGCCCAGGTTTACTAAACAATTTGCCCAAAGTAAACAAGAAACACTAGAGTGGAGATTTAAATTCCAGTCCCATTCTCAGATGACTCCCCTGTCAGTGTTCTCCCAACTACATCATCAGCCCCTTCACCTGTAGCTGAGTATCCTTAGGGACGGACTCTGCCCCCTCTGGATTTGTCAGCCTGTCTTGATGCCAGGTATATGACTACTTGTGATAAATATTCTTTTGATTCCATTTTTCACCTAACACACCAGGAATCCTTGCTCAAGGTCTGTTTTGTGTCTGAAATCTGTAAGCCTCAGGATTAAGGCTGATAGATTGCTGAATGTGCCAACTTTTTAAGTTGTCTATCATTCAGTATTGGCTGCCAAGTATGATAGCTCAATAGCCAGGTACTCAAGAGAAACGCGATGGCTTCTTATCAACTCTATAAAGACTTGCATTCGACAGAAAAGCAGTAAAAGGAGACAGTGAAGACAGTGGATTATGATGAGGGTGACAGGAGGTAGAACATGGGTTAACTTTGTGTAGCATGGATAGGGAGGTGGTAAAGAAAGTGGAGAAATGCACAGGCCACTCAAGGAGTATATGGAAACCTTCCTAAAAGAGGGGAGAGTAGATGTGGTAAATGAACGAACGAACGAACGAACGAACGAATGAATGAATGAATGAATGAAGTCAAGAGACATGTTCAAATCCCTGCATCAGTACTTCTTAGCTCTGAGACCTTAGCCAAGTCTTTCTACCTTTGGAGCCCTTTGTTTCCTTGTCTATGAATGATAGGTATACCACCAACCTCATGCGTTAAAAGCTTTATAAAGTTTCAAGTGCTCCAAATAGAACTGCTTCCTCTGCTGACCTTGCTGAGATAGCGGTTTAGTACAATGGAAAACATGCTGGATTTGGACTTAGATCCTGCCTCTGACTCTACACTGGTTCAAATCACCTATCCTCCCTATGCCTCAGTTTCCCCATATGTAAAATGAAGGAGGTTGGACTAAATCACATGTAAAGTCTCTTCCAATTCTACATCTGTGCTCCACAGTGACTAACCTCTCTCAGCTTCAGTTTCTTCACTGGTGAAACAGGAATAATAATCCTTCCCATGCCCACTGTTTTTCGCAGGGTTGATGTGAGGCTCAAATAAAACAGTCTATATAAAATGCTTGGCAAACCTTAAAGTGCTATGTAAATGTCACCTATTACAGAAATGTGGGTTATTATTAAGCTGAGAGTATAATTGTAAGCAGAGTTGTCAAACCAAGGGAATTGCCAGGAATGAATGCTGAAGGAGAGACAAAATCAAAGTAAGTTGCTGAGCATTAGCACAAACCAGGACCAGAGAATGGGGATATGGATCAGATGCACCTCAGCCTTGAGCAGACAACTGGAAATAGAGCATGGAGTAGGGACAGTTGTAGTGGGGTGGGGGCTTTGTGACTTTATGGCTCACACCAGCTTCCTAAGATTCAGGAACCAAACCCTTAGCGCACATTCAAAAGAACCTGGCAAGGAAACATTCCATCCATTAGGTTATTGAAATGAAAGAAACTGGAAATCAACATTATACCATAGGGAAGGACTTTGCCTCATCTTACACCAGTACATGGCCAATCTGAGTGGATGGAAAGCCATATTTATCATCTAAAATAAGCCAACCCAAACTATTTTTCAGGGCATTGAGGCTTAAGTATGTTCTAGGACTAGACTGTCCTTTCTATTTGTCAGTGAACCAACCTTGCCAGCTGAGGGCTTAGATGTTTCTTTCTCTTTTTTAAAATTTATTTTTTATTTTGATAATAAAATAATAATAAATATAATATATAATAAATAAAAATATAATAATATTATTTTATAATTAATATAAAATAATAAATAAAATAATAAAAATAAAATTTATTTTGAACTTAGCGAACAACAAATAAAATGGACATTTGAATACATATAGCAGGACAGAAAAAGAAAATTGTACATGAAATTGCAGATCTCTATTAAATACAGCTTGCTTTTCTTTTTAAAGTATGTAATAAATTAAGCACATAACTTTCAAAACTATCCTTTCTGTTTTCTTCTGAGCAATTTCAATAATGCTTCAGTGATTTCCTTTTCTTTTTCTTTCTTATCTTTTCCATTTCCCCCCTCTTTTATTTTTTTCCTACTCTATTCCTCCCATCTTTACCTCTCATCTCCCTTTTTCTCACCAATTGGAAGAAAAGAAAAATAAAGCCTTTATTACAAATATACAAAGTCAAGCAAAACAAATTTCCACATTGACTAGTTCCAGAAAATCTTATTCTACAATTTGAACCCGTCATTTCTTTGTCAAGAAGTAGATTGCATACTTCATTGTCAATCCTCTAGAATCAAAATTGGTGATCACATTAAACCAAAGTTCTGAGATGCTAGTCAACAGAGATTTGACCACCAGGGAATGATTTGTATAATTGTTGATTTTTGGTCACAACAACCCATTAAGAACTGTGGGACAAAGTGTTAGGGGGCAATCCCAAACTGTTGAAACCACAAATCCTTAAAATATTGATGTATCTTAACAAGCAAGCAAAGTCTCAGTGAGGATTTCATCCTCAGATCTAAATGATGCCGGTCTCTCTGGTCAAGTGAGCTGTTCCCAGTGTCAAGGGCCCTGAGTTTAGAATAAGAAGATTTGGGTTTGAACCACATTTCTTCTCTAAACTATCTGTGTGAACTTGGGTAAGTCACTTAGCTGTACCAGACCTGGGGTTTCCTTATTTATAAAATGGGTCTAATGTAGAGTGAACATTCAGTAAATGCTTGTTGATTGATTTATGAGGATGAGTTACCATTTGGGACAGTGTGTAACCTCACATTAGCCACAAGGGCCACTGAAAAAAACCAGCACTTCTGGGGGAAAGAACACAATGGATTTGGAGTCAGAGTTCCTTCCCTTGGGCAAATCACTTAAACATTATGGGCCTCAGTTTCCTGATCTGTAAAATGAGCATTTTGGACTAGCTGGTTTCTAAGGCCCCTTCCAGCTCTGAATTTATGATCTTATCATCCTTAATTGCCGGAAAAGGAATTTTGGTCTTTTCTGATGCATTATAGATTTTGAGTGTCACACCAAAGGGCTGCTTTCTTTTATCAGCCAATCTCAAGATGTTTTTTCTAAAGTCATATTGGGAGTACTAACTGAGCAAGAGAAACAGAAAATTTGCCATCTCATTCTTTTCTTTTTTGATGTCCTGACAAGCAGAACCAATCTTTAGAATCCTTAAGAAAAAAAAATTACTGTGATACATTCGATCCAAGAAGCTTTTAAAATTTGAGATCCCAGGAAGTTAATTAGGATGTCCTTTTAAGATTGCTTCCTGCATTTTTATCTACACAGAGACTTTGGTTTCAAATGCAATTGGCAACTTGCCACATGAGAGGGCAGGTCATCTCTGGGCGCCGGAATACAAGAACACAGCCCTTCAAAGCTTCATCTTGGGGGCTGGGGAGAGGATGGTAGGGAAATGCCATGGCTGTCCTCTTCATTTACTGGTTTGCTCAGAAATCATGGCACCTTATGAATACAAAGGGCTTTCACCTACATTTTCCAAGATCCTCACAATCCCCTTTCTAAGTAAGTAGTATTAATACCATTACATAGAATCTCTAAGCTGGAAAAGACCTCAGAGGGCAAAGAGTACAAGGATGCAGCATCTCCAGAAGGTCACCAGCCAGTTTCTGCTTGCCTACCACCAGTGACAGGAAACTCATTATATTGCACGGCAGACAAGCCTGTAATATGAGCAAGCTTCAGGAAGTTTATGGACATTTACTATGGACTTGCCTGATTTGTGATAATACATACCTTTGCCTAATATTTCTAGTTCAAGATATGGTTTGTTGTGGCCAAAAATTTCATCACCTATTGGCCAGTCCTTATGGCAATCAGAACCTCCATGCTGAATTGGGCTAGTGCTCAAAAAAGAAACCATGTCTGTCCCTAAGCCTGTCCTTGAAGCCTTTCCATATTGGTAAGATCTGGTGGAGCTCTGTCTCTCTGTCTGTCTCTCTCCACTTCTCTGTCTCTCTCTGTCTCTGTCTCTCTTTCTCTCCCTCTCCTTCTCCCTCTCCCTTTCTATCTCCCTTTCTCTCTGTCTCTCCTAGCATAACCTATGAGAACCCAAGACTTTCCCCATGCCTTTGGGAAATTATTTTAGCTAGCTTTTTCTTATCTATCCTATAGCTGCCTATAGCTATAATATATTCTGATTTAACTAAAAAAAAACATGGAATTTTAGAGAATCCTTTCCTCATCTTAGTGAGAGTATTACACTAGATCAGACTATTGAAAGTTCTGGCAAAATTTTTCTGAAACTCAGTTTCCTTATTTGTCAGAGGAAACTTATTCTACTTGCACTGCCTGCCTCACAGGGCTGCTATTGAGGAAGCTATTTCATAAACTGCAGAATACTAAAGAAATGTGAGCTAATTCTCTTACTTTCCCATTTGCTCCAGAATGAAAATACACCTGTTCTACACCGTCATAGGTGTCAATCAGCTTCCTAATTTGTTTTCATTGTGAGCTTCCAGGACCTAGGATCCTTTATTTTGTGACTACTTGGGGTAATTGTCTGTTGTCAAATTCAGTGGTATTAGGAGAGAAGGCACCTAGAGGTAGAACATTCTCAAACTGAATTTCAGTCTAGTTTGGGTATTTCAATTCAATTTAATTCAACTTTTACCATTGAGAGGTAGTTTGAAACAGTAGGTAGTGAGGGTTTGGTGTGTATTTGGATCACACACACACACACACACATACACACCACTTTCACCATTGTTACTGAGTCAGCTCATTTTAATGACAGAGGCCATTCCAGTAACTCCCAACCATGTGATAAGTCAACACAATGTCCACAGACTCTTCCATCTTCCCAGTATCCAGTCCCCTAGCTATTTCTATGTAGATGACACCATCTTATTTGGTCTGGGTGTACACTAATCCCCCCAAACCCAACCTCATCACAAGTAGATAGCTCAGAGAGCTTGTAAGATCTTATTTCAAATTCTACTTTTGCCACTTTTTTTGTTGTATAATCCTGGGCAATTCACATAAATTTTCTGAGCCTTGGTTTTCTCATCTGTAAAATGTGGATAATAACTCCCACTTCACCCAGTTATGGTAGGGATCAAATTAGGTAACATATAGAAAGTTCTTCCTAAACTTTAAAGCCTTATGTATAAATGAGAGCTATTATTATTATTATTACATTTTAGGGGTTTGTTTTGTTTTGTTTTGTTTTTTGCAGGAGGAAGGCAGGGCAGTTGGGGTTAAGTGACTTGATCAAGTTCACACAGCTAGTAAGTGCTAAGTTTCTGAGGCCAGATTTGAACTCAGGTCCTTCTGACTCCAGGGCCAGTGCTTTATTCACTGTGCCATCTAGCTGCCCCTATGATTATTTTTAGAAAACACTTCGCAAAAGTATTATAGAAATGTCATTATCATCATTGTTAAGCACATGTTATAGGTGTTATACAATGTAAAGTACAATTAAAGTTAGAGGACCCAGGTTCAAATCCCTTTCTAATATCTATAATTTAGGTGATGCTGAGCAAGTTCCTTCCTTTCTCTGGGCCTCAGTTTTCCTCATAAGTAAAACAAAGTGCCTAGACTAGATTATCATTCAGGTCCCTCTCACCTGTCATACCAGCCACCACTCACAGCCCTGGGGATACAAGATGAACATGCCTTTGTCTTTGCCTTCTGAGGGGAACAGCAGAGAAGACTGAAGGTACACAAGGAAACATGTCAAATAAAGGTGGAATGTGGTAAGATCAAAGGAGAAGTCCACACAAAATGCTCAAGAAAGATTTGGGGAGGGAGAGATCGCATTGAAAGATTTGAGGAGGGAGAGATTGCATTCAGCTGGTGGGATCAGAGAAGACTTCATGGAGAAGCTGATACCTGATCTGGGCCTTGAGGAAAGAAGAGTGAGACACAAGGATACAGGATTGCCATATGGCCCAGGCCTGGGGGCTGGCCCATGCTAATGTGCACAAGTGTGGGAGACACCATGTCAAGATTCAGGAACAGCTTGTCTTCCAGTTAGAAGTTTGGTGGGAGTAAAAAGCATGTATATCAGATTAATGGGAGACAAGACTGGAAAGCTGATTATGCCAGGAGGTGAAATGGTTCCTTGTGTGTGGGGCCCGCTGATGCACCTTTCTTTTTGGAAGCTAACCCCCTCCCCATCCCCTGTGCCATGCCATGTTGCCTTCTTGGTAAACAGGTTCTTTCCCACCCATTTTCCCTCCTCCAGCCTGAAATTGAGTACAATGAATAGATGTCTCATAAAATCTTTTAATTGTCTTAGCATATGTTGCTTTTATTAGGTGAGAATAATTGCATTCATGGGATCACCTCCAAAGTCCTTTGGAATATAAAATTGAAATGGCTTCACACTCAGTGCACAAGTCCTTCTGAACCACACTGTTTTCCCCTTCGCTGCCTCTTGTCCCCCTTTCGCTGTAAAGTTCACATTGAAGTGTGACAAGAGACACTTGACAACTGACACATGCTGGATCTTATCAGCCATGAGTGCAGTCATGGGCCCGGCTGAAGAGCGATTGTCATTTCTACACCATTTATTCCTCTCCGAGCCTCATTGCTTGCTTCCTTTCGGAGGACATTTTCCCTGGGAAAGTACCCTACTTGTCATTTAGTTTGCCTTTTTTTCCTCTCCCCCTCCCCAGAAGGGTTGTGCTCTGCATTTATCCCACAGGCAAGTCCTATTCAGACTTCCACTCACCTCTTAGGGCCAGGGCTCCCTGAAGCAGATTTGGCCTTATAAAAGCAACCCAACAAAGCTTTTACAGCGCCATTACATCTCCCTTAAATCCCTTTCCTGCCAGTGTCCAATAACTCTATTGCCTCTAATCAATTCACTAGCTCTTTTATTTGAAAGGAAAGGAAATCAACTTCAGGCCTAGTTCGTTTTGAGCAAGTTTTATGAGAGGCAGAGTTGGGTAATGGAAAGATCACGGTATTTGGAATCAGAAGACCTCAGGATGAATCCTAGCCCTGCTACTGGTTCCCTCTTCAGCCTTGGACTTCCCTTCCATTCTATGGGCCTCAGGGGCTTGATTTGTAAAATGAGGGTGAGGGGAAGTTAGATTAGATGATCTTAAAGCATTTCTTAACAGCTTTTATGTCTGGATAGAACACCAGGCTTGGAGTCAGGAAGATCTGAGTTTAAATTAAGCCTCAGACACTTACTAACTTTGTGATCCTGGGGAAGTCACTTAACCCCTATTTGCCTCAGTTCCTCTTCTAAAAAACACAATGAAGAAGGAAACACAATGGAGAAGGAAATGGCGAATCACTCCATTATCTTTGCCATGTAGAGTTGTACCTGACTCAACAATATCATTTTCTTTTTTGACTGTTGAAGAAAGCATCTAAAACATCTGCTTTCTGATTAGATTGTAGATGTATTAGAGTGTGAGCTCCTTGAGGGCAGGAGCCATCTTTTCATTCTTTTTGTATCCCCAGAGCTTAGCACAGTGATTGATATGTAGTGGGGCACTTAATAATAAAATGTTTGTTGACTGAGTGGTTGATTAGTTTACAAAAGAAAAAAACAGAACCTCTGAGAGAAAAGAATATTTGACTGAAAAAAAAAAATAGTTAGAAACATCTAGCTGGAATAGTGGATAGAATTCTGGACTTGGAGACAGGAAGACCTGAGTTTGAAACCTGTCTCAGGCACTCATTAAAAGTATGACCCTAGGCAAGTCACATAACCTCTCTTTGTCCTCAGCTTCCTCATCTGTAATATGGGGAGATAATAAAAGCCCCTATTTGACCAGATTGTTGTGAAGATCAAGGGAGATAATAAATGTAAGAAATTTGCAAAGCTTGAAGCACTATATAAATGTCAGCTGCTTTAGCAACACTAGTAATAATAATAAATATTATCATTATTAATTATTATACAAGGTGTCACCTATACTAGGTGCTCAATAAAAAATTTATAGGAAGAAAAGCAGAAAGTAGAAGAAGGATATATGTAAGCAAGCTAGCTAGATACTTAGAGACATACATATATACTTGCCCAAAGTAGACTGTTAATGACTAGGAAAGTTAGGATTAGGGATGCCTAAAAGGAAGTATCAGACAGAGTATTCATCAATTGAATCTTGTTATCTTTCAGCTCTTTAAAAATAATACAATTTAATTGTACCCTACATGAAAGGCAAGGAAATGGAATAAGCATTTATCTAGGACTAACTATGTGCTATACACTTCACAAATAACTTATTTGATCCTCACAACAACCCTGGAAAGTCGGTTCTATGATTCTCCCCATTTTAGAATTGAGAAAACTGAGGTAAAGAGTGGTTAAGTGACTTGCCCAGGGTCACGCAGCTAGTAAATCTCTGAGGCTAGATTTAAACTCAGACCTTCCTGACTTCAGTCCCAGTGCTCTGTGTATTGTAGCTCAGACCATTAATATTATAATTTTCCTATAGATGATAATATTTATTATTTTTATATAACTTTAAAGTTTGAAAAGCATATTATTACATACATTTTTCATTTTATTTCTGATTTTATTATTACAACTACCATGTGAAGTAGGTCCTATCATTATCCCCATTTTACAGATGAAGAAACGAGGTTGAGAGGTTTAGTGACTTGCCTAATATCATACAGCGAGTATCTGAGACAGGATTTGAACTTACATCTTCCTAACTTGGAATTCTATTCATTATGCCATCTAACTGCCTCTGATGGTGATAATAACTTTAGTACCTAGTATTAATCAGCAATAATAATTAGTTGATTACTAGTAATAATACTTCAAAAGATCTGGTGACTGCTACCTCAAGTTCTAGGGTCAAGATTGTGGGTTGCTGCTGCTACTATTCTTCCTCTTTCCCAACTCTTCTTTCTCTTCCTCCTCCTTCTGTCGCATCTCATGAGCCCCCACCAATGTGCTTCCCATTAATAGTCAGCCAGTAGATTAAATTAGCTCTTAGGAAATGAAAAGCATAGAGTAAGAACAGTTGCTACAAGCCATTGCTCCCATAACCCTGGGACCCATTATGGGACACCTTATCCCACAACTATTCACAGTGTCCATGGGAAGAATCAGCTTAAAACCAGTATATGGTGGTAGTGAGGCTCTTGTTTTGGATATAAGTAATGGTAATTTCTGGTACGGCAGGGCCTAGAAGTTCTTTCATTCTTGATGGAAGAGAGTTCATGCATTGTCCTTTGGTGTAGAGTCTACTCAGTTGGGTTCCCAGATTCTGTTCTTTCTCAGAGGTCTTTATAGATTCTTGAGTAGGGAATTGACAAAGCAAAAGGGGTATATTCTAAGGATGAATGTGGTAGGGGATGGATTAAAATAGGAGAGACACTAGAGACAGGTAGACTAACTAGGAGGCTATTGCCAAATCTCCAAAACATACACACACACACACACACACACACACACACACACACAGAGTTGTGAGATGATGAGTCAAGACAAGGAAGAAACAATTAAAAAGAAGCAGAGTAAGTATTGAAGGCATTTAAAATAAACAAGACTGGAACATAGAAAGGATATAAAAATTGAAACAAGGGTCAAAAATAACAAAGTTTTCTATCCTGAGAGAATAAAATATCTATGGGATAGTTGAGGTAGAAAGCTGGTTCGGAGAGATATATAGGGAGTAGTGTGGTACAAAAAAGCACAGAGTTTGGAGTCAAGGTTGTAGTCATGACTCTGCCATTAACTATTATAGATTCCCAAATGTCATTAACCAGTTGACTTTAGGGATAGCTTTTTCCCCTCTGAGTCTCACTTTCACCACCTGTAACATGTAGCTGTTGAATTAGATGATCTGAAAGCCCTTTCCAGCTCTGTTATTCTATTCTATGTGTTCTTAGAACTGTCCCTGCTCTGACATTGTGTTCTATATTCTGAGATTACTCCCAGATCTGATATTCTGTGATAATGATCCTGTCAACTCTCATTTTCTGTATTCTATGTTCTAAAATTCTATCAAGATTATAGATTATCTAGTCCACCACATCCCCAACACACACACACACACACACACACACACACAAACGCACACACATCTCATTTTATAGAAGTAAAAACTAAATTCTAGAGAGAAGTGACATATCATGGGTTATACATCACATCAGTAGCAGAACCCAAGAAGAACCCCAGATGATCTCACCCAGTGTTCATTTCACCACTGTCTACCAAACACCAGAGCTAACAATCCCACATTCCCTGTTTTCCACCCATGTGAATGATGGGACCCTTGACTCAATACAGCAAGTTTTTAATATCTGGTGACTGTCTTTGGCCCAGTCTTTCAATTACACCAGATGATTCAGCTCCTACTCTCTATGCCCTCCTCCCCAAAGTTTTCAACATATTGCTAGATTTGGAAGAAGCAAGAAGCAGATGACCCATGATGTGTCCAGTTCCAACAGAGCCCCTACTTGGTTAGAAGCCAACTCTCTGGGGCCATCATCATTGGGTCTGTAAACTAAGCCCTCAGACTTCAACTCACTTTAGAGAGATGTTGGTAATTTATGGCTTGACATTTTTCTCAGGTCTGTATAGCACTTGTTTATTAGAGATAATTTGCTTAAGCGCACAGAAGGTGGAAGGTCATTCAAGGAAGGTTTTTATTAGTTGTGGACTGCCTGGATCAATAATCATTTGAATACTGTAAATCTATCCCATTAACAGGTTTATTTCTTCATCAGATATTAATTCCAGAGGGTTTCACCCATTATGGAATTGACATAAACCATGCCATGCAGATGTTGTCTCTGTAATCAGGTTCAGCTGCCTGTCTCGAGGAGCCACTCTGTGGACTGCCTCTTAATGCTTCAGCGAGGGTCTTGTGGTTGAGGGAGCTGTCAGACTGTTGAGTCGTCAGAAAAAAAATAGAGACTTCTGGTTTGCTCAGGGAAGAAACAGAGGGAAAATGGAGGCCCATAGGCTATGGTTACCAATAACAATCCTACACATTTCTGCTACACCTTTCATCCAAATGCATCCCAAAGCACTTTACAAACCACAGGATAAACAATTGGGATCATTTCATTCCCCATTGGGCTGAGCTGTTGTTATTAATATAACTTTACAAACAAAAATTCTTCTGAAAGCTTCTGGCCAGACCACAGTTCATTAGCGAAGCTTCATACCAGTGGCAGGGCCTGCAAAGTTGTGACCACCCACTGCCGCCCAGCGGTGCCCCAAAGCTATTCCTGACCAAGACAGTGTCCATTCCCTTGGCCTTCTGCTGAGCCAGCAATCATAGAGTGTTGGCCAAAGGCACCTTAAAGGTTCTGTCTCACCTGACAAGAAAGGGGAAGAATGAAGCCCACAGATAACAAAGTGTTTGCCCCAAATAAGCTGCTAAATGAGAGAAGTAAGGCTTGAATCTGTCTCTCCCATTTCCCAGAATAAGACTTTTCCCTCTATAGTACACTTTCTTTCTAGACCAAGAGCCCACTCACCAGCTAGGTCTTTAGCCAAAGCAATAACTGATAAGCTATTTCATCTAGTAACATATAGGGTTGATAATAATGTTGAAAGGTAGGTGCCATAGTGAGTAGAATCTGGACCTGGAAGTCAGGACGACCTGAGTTCAAATGTGACCCAAGTCACTTACTAGTTGTGTGACCTTGGGAAAATCATTTAACCTCTCCCTATCTGTAAAATGAGAATAAAAATCATTATCTGTAAAATGAGAATAATAATAGCTGCTAGATGACACAGTGCCTGACCTGGAGTCAGGAGGACTCATATTCCTGAGCTCAAATCTGGCCTCAGACTCTTAGTAGATGTGTGACCCTGGGCAAGTCAGTTAACCCCATTTTTCTCAATTTCCTCATCTCTAAAATGAACTGGAGGAAGGAAATGGCAAACTAGTCCAGTATCTTTGCCAAGAAAACCCCAAATGGGGTCATGAGACAAGACTGAAAATGACTGAAAACATTTTACAGGTTTGTTTTGAGGTCTAAATGAGACATAATGTTTATACTCCTTAAACTACTATGTAAATAATAGCAATTATCAGCTGATATCTGTATAACACTTTAAAGTTTATATAATGCTTCATGTACATTCTCTCTTTGATCCTCACAGCAACCCTGGGGGGGGGGGAGCAGCTCTCATTTTATAGATGGAGAAATGGAGGCTGAGAGACCTGAGGCAGGCTTTGCATCCTGGTCTCCCTGACTCCTGAGTTCAGCACTATGGCACACTGTCCAGGGTCTGAGGTTAAGGAGCTGTGATTTTGTTCTGTGAGGAGATAAATATGTGATAGAAACATAGCTTTACTCTATCCAGAGTGGGCTAAGGATAGAGGATGGGGATGCTTTCTGGAGTTGTTATTTATGCCTTTTGTGAATATTTCACTCCATTATCTGACTTTGTATCAAAGTGCCTTGTTGGAGTGTTACTAGTTAGAACAAAGAGGCCTCAGCCTACATGTGCCCAAGCCCCACATGGTATGAAGAGCTGCCCAGAGCTCCTATCAAATGTCTGCTCCCTGTACTTTTATGGGCCAAATCAACATGATACAGTGCATGGTGTCAGACACCTGCCTGGTAACATTCCACAGAATCACATCTGGAACCTATCATATGCCTCCCCCTCCTCCTCAGTCTGGGGGAGGAGAGGAGCAGCAAGTAAAATGAATCAGGGAATTTCCAAAACTCCCATTTCTGTGTCACCCTATGGTTTACCAAAGGCTTTTCTCGTGACAACTCCATGAGGTAGGAAATGAGAGTATCATTATGCCCATTTTTCAGGTAAAAAAACAAAGGCTCAGAGAAGGCATGCAGCTTGACTCTCCAGTAACTGCCAGAGCTAGGATCTGAACAGTTTCCTGATTCCAGGTCCATTGGCCTTCCCCCCTCCCATGCAGTCTCTCTAGAAAGAGAGGAAATTGAAAATGAATGAAAATCCATGTAGATACTGCTCTCAAGCCTGCCTACCATGATGTATGAATGACATGTACTTAGGAATGCAGACTCTGAACATATTCTCACTTCTGCACCATCCCCAAGAACTGGTCATCAGCTGTTGGCTTCCAAACCTGCACTGATGGGGGCTCATGTTCTCCCAATACAGCCCATACTCTTTGCACAATGCTAAGAGTTAGGGAGTTTTTGCCTATCTGGAGACGAGCTCCATCACTCTACCACTTCTACCCAGTGGCGGCAGCTCTGTGGCCAAGCACAAGAAAGCTGACACTCATCTGCATGTCAGTCCTTCACTTAAATCAGAACAGCAAACATGTCCCCCCAAAGTCTTCTCTGTTCCGGGCTAAACATCCCCTATTTCTTCACCTGAGCCTCAAATGAATTAACTTTCTTTTTATGGACTTAATTACATAAAATGGCTTCCTGATGGCATTCCTTCCAATGATGAGGATCCCAGACTTTCCCTGCTTTAGTAGGCAGTGCTGTGAGTTGTTGTTAGGTTGTTTCAGTCTTGTTTGACTCTTAGTGACCCCTTTTGGGGTTTTGTTGGCAAATATACTAGAGTGGCTTACCATTTCCTTCTCCAGCTCATTTTATAGATGAAGAAACCAAGACAAACAGGGTTAAGTGACTTGTTCAGGATCACACAGCTAGTGTCTGAGAGTGACCTTGAACTTGGGTTTCCCTGATTCCAGACCAAGTCCTCTATCCACTGTACCACCTAGCTGCTCTGAGTTAGCCATGTCCAAAATAATTCATCTCTTATGATGAACTTCTCCATGTTCAGTGAGATTGATTGGTCCTCAGATGGCTAAGACAATACAATTTGTTTCCAAGCCCACATTCAAAATCTTTCCAGCATGACAAGAGCTTCCTAAGACCTGCTAGACTTTTTTAGAGAACTCTGGTTTCCCCTACTCATGTGGCATGAGTGGCATGAGGAAGTATAAGAGGAAGATGGCCTGCAATATTTCAATGGCCCTATAATTTCTTCCATCTGAATATTCCTTCCACTGGTACAAATCTCAACATGTGCATACCTTCTCCAAAAAGCCTTTCTTTAGATCATTGCAAGAGTACCAGTGCTATACTTAGGAGGTCTCTCTGTTCTATGTGACTAGCAATCCTTGGACTTTCTATGTGGCCAGCCCAACTCTTTCTAATCCTATGTTTACTGGATGATGTAATTTTATACCATTCATTCTGCCTAGGTTGTCATTAGAAATATATACCTACAATAAATTTCTCCGTTGTTCTTTGGGTCATCTATAACTTTGATTTGTCAGAGATTGTGGGGTTCCAAGTTTTGCAACCATACTGGAAAGTATGTTTGAAAGTTAAGGTTTTCATGTTACAGAGTAGCTTGGGCTGGTTAAAAATCATTGTGCAATTTTAAAAAATGTTATACAGATTTTCCTCACGGTCCTATTCAATTCAAAGTTCTACTTATGTTCTTACAGCATTGTCTATTACACATACACACAATACTCAACTGAGTGACCTTTCAACTGTCCAAGCAATAGACATTTTTCATCCATGTAGTTTTTCTTATATAGTTTGTTAAGCAAATCTCTTTCAAGTAATTTTTAGATTTCATTGAAGAGACACTAAAATGTTCTATGATTTAATGTTATTTAAGGTATTATATGCAAAAAGGAGAATTTGGAGGACCTTAACATCCATAAGGAATTCTAAAATTTGAACATGGTCATGTCATTGACAAACACCTTGGCAAGCATGTGCCTCCAGTTTTAGGTTTCATTTAATATTAATAATCTGAGAGTTTTAAACAGTTACCAATGTGGTTGTATGTAAGAAAACATTTTGTATGATCTTAGTATATGCATTCAAAGCTCTTTGTTGACGGAGCATTTTTATGAAAGCATTTTGTTCAGTTTTAACAAATGCATTTTCTTTTCTTTTTGAGGGTATGGGAATAAGCAACAAACAATAAACAGCAAGATTTTTTTACATTCTCTGCTACTTTGACTCAATTGTGTAACTATAAAGATAGGGTGTACTGTAGAAAATAATTTGTAAAAGCCTTCATTTTCCATTCTCATATCAAGGATACCCTTGACACATGCATAAATTGTTCCCATAAAGCATTTATAAAGATGGAAAGTTGGTATGTCGGTCAGTAGTTATTTACTGTATTTGGCTGGTAGTAATATTGTCTATGAAAGGCATTATGGAATAGTGAATAGCATACAGGATCTGAAGTCAGAATGTCTGAGGTTTGTCTTGTCTCCAATACTTACTTGCTATGTGACCTTGGACAAGTCACCTAAACTCTAAGACTATAACTTACAGAGACATAGTAGTTTATGCCAGTGTCTTCCACACTAGTTGTGTCAAACTCAATTGGAAATGGAGCTACCAAATGATACATATGGATCCCTGACAGCTGTATATTGCCTTAGAAAACCACATATTAACATTATCTGTGCTCTATTGTATTTTTATTTATTTTATTAAATATTTCCCAATTACATTTTAATCTGATTCAGTCAGCATGTGATAGGGCCCAGCAGGCTGTGTGTTTGAAACCATTCTTCCACACCAACAACATTATTTGTCCTAGACATATTGATATAATATCATTTGTGTGTTTACATTCTCTAAGTATCTTCCCTTCCTTAAATATCTTGTAAAAATGATCCTTTACTGTTTTCAGGATTGTATCGTGTCCAGAATAAAATTCCTTCATGTGTGCTTAGTCTGGTCCAGGTGCCTTTTTGAGCACCATTTTCTTAGGTGCCATTTTTGCTTCTCCCTATAGCACATTAGGGATTGAAGGGTGAGGGTCCAAACATGGTGAATCCATTGTTATTGATGATAAAAATGAGTCATTCTAGAAACACTGATAAAAACCAGTTCTGTTTTCCATGTATTTGTTGTGCTCCTGGCAAATTCATCAATGAATTCTCTTGAGATGTTATTGTAGAGTTCATCTTCATGCCAAGTTTTATATAGACTTCATGTTGTTTCTACAACCTTTAGCTGTTTTATGAGGTGATATGACTCCAATTCTTTTACTATCCTCCTGTAGGTTTTTACAAGTGAATTTATATTTTAAAATAGCTTTGCCCCTGGCCATCATCTCTCTGAACTTGGCAAGGACACCTGCTGGCATTGCTTTTGATAATCTGGAGTCTTTCCTGTGCTATGAGGAGGCATCAGAAGAGGACTTAGAAGATAAATTTGATGACCTAGATGCTTGACATTAGGAAACATGAGAAGAGAGAAATTTGGAGGAAATGGAGCATTGGTCCTGGAGTCAGGAACACTGGAGTTCAAATTCAGCCTTAGTTACTTATGAGCAGTATGACCTTGGGCAAATCACTTAACCTCCCTAGTGCCTCAGTTCCTCATCTGAAAAATGAGGATAATAATAACATCTACTTCCCAGGGTTGGATAAAATAGATCTTTGTAAAAGTGTTATATAAATGCTACTATATTATTATTACTTAAAACAGCAGCATGTTATATATGCATCTGTTTTCATTGGTACCTTCCATTTTTCTTGATTACTTTATATGTGGAAACTGGAAAGTCAGAGTAAGTCAATTAATATTTATTAAGTGCCTACTATGTGCAAGGCACTAGCTAAATATTGAGGACACAAATGCAAAAAAGAAAGTTCCTTCCCTCAAGCAGTTTATAATCTAAGGGGGAGGGGGAGACAAAATACACACACACACACACACACACACACACACACACACACACACAAAGGAAGCTGAAAAGGGAAGGGGTGGAAGGGAAGGTATTTGGTATGGAAGAGACCAGAATGGAGTCCAGGTTAAAAAAGTGTAGTCATTTTGTTCACAAAGTACCTTTGTACTTTTTTTTTTAGAGGAGCAAGTCCTTTATGGGATGTGATCTGGAGATAGAAACGTCCTGTTGTTACTGTTGTTGTTGTTGTTGTTGATGGTGGTGGTGTTGGTGTTGGTGATGGTGGTGGTGGTGGTGATGATGATGATGATGATGATGGTGGTGGTAGTAGTGATGGTGATGGTGGTGGTGATGCAGCAACAGCATGTTTCTCTAGTGCTTAAGATTTATAAAATATTTTCCTCACTACAGGTTAGATAGTGCAAGTCTTATTATCTCCATTTTACTATAAGGAAACTGAAAATTGAAAAAAAAATCATAACAAATAACAAAGCAGGACCAGCATTGAGGTAATAATGTCAAAGTTTCTCATGCCATACCTATTTTTTTAATTGCACTATGAGATTTCTAAAGAAGGACATTTTATAAATTGTCCTGATGAAGTAGATAATTCACCCCATTGGGACAGCAGCTCACTGGCTCCAGCTCCCTCCCCCTTCTCCTTCTCCTCCATTAGCCAAATCTTAGAATCTTAGACCTGGGAGGGACCTAAGAGAGCAACTGTGCCTGACTTACAGTGTGCCTGCAAGCTGTGCTGAGAAATGGGCATCTAGGCTTAGTGTGAAGACCTCACGGTGCAGGTCCTTGCCGAAGCAGTCCATTTCTCCTTTCCTCGGCTTGAATAATTTGAAAGTTTTCCTTTATATCAAGTGAAATCAGTCTCTGTAGCTCCCACCTTTTAGAAACTAAGCCTGCCCCCTAGGGCCAAGTAGAACAGTTTCAATCCTTCCCAGCCCTAAGCAGCCTCTCTGTATACAGTACTGCCTTTTCCATGCATGAAGAACAGCAACAACAAGCATTTATGAAGCACCTATTGTGTGCCAGCCACTATACTAAGTGCTCACCAGTAGGAGCCACAGCTAGGCATAAGGACGCGCACACTGGGCCCCAGAGAATCAGGAAGGAGCATTTCCTCCATCTGCAGCTCTGAAAATATGTTGTTATGCTCCCTGGAGCCTGAAGGGAAGGATGGAGCCCATTTTCAATAGGAGCTGTGCAAAACTTCTGGGATTTTATGATGCAATCAGGCCGATTAAATATATGGGGCACAGATTGCTAGAGTCCTCCTGTTTTTCTGGAGTGGTTTGAAGAGGATTGAATACAAGTGCCAGTGTTAATGAGGTAGCAAGAATAGAAAGGATTAAGCAGTTTGGTTCCATGGTGGATGGTGCTCGAAGAGCTATTTATTGAATTCAGCAATTCAAGTCAACAAACATTTACCAAATGCCCACCATCTCCTCTTTGAGTGCTGGTAGTGCTGGCTCTTGAAGGCTCTGCCAGGAGATCAGACCCAGAACTGGGTAGGACCTCAGAGGCCATGATGAGTGGGTACAGAGGGAGACAGAATTACAGGCAGAGAGAGACAGAGGAGCACAGGTTGTGGTCTGACAATCGTAAGTTGTCCATTTTGGGCTGTTAGTGCATATAAAAAGAATAATGTGAAACCATACTGGAAACTGGGGATAGCTTGTAGAATGCTTTAAATGTCAGGATCAGGAGTTTGGACTTTATCTGGTAGGCTGTGGGACTCACTGAAAATTTCAGAACAGGAGAATAATGCCATTAGCTGGAAGTTAGGATGATAAGACTTAGATTTTGGTATTCAAAACTGAAGGGACTTTAGAGATCCCTTATTCCTAGAACCAGAGATTGTAAAGTTATAGATAGCTCAAGAGCTAGAAAAGATCCTAGAAGCCATCTACTCCAACTTTCTCATTGTGCAGATAAGGCAACTGAGGCACAAAGCACTTACGAGGCTTGCCCAAAGTCACAAGGTATTTTATATCAGAGTTAGGATTTGAACTCAGTTCTTCTGCCTCTAAAACCAATGTTTTTTCTACTCTACTAGCTGCCTGATTTGCAGCAGGGTGTAAGACAGATGAAACTATCTCCAAAATCTGTCGTCAACTTATCTTTTCAGCTTGGATTCACACTATTCTTTCTTCTGTGCTCCACACACCAGCAAAAACGGGCTACTTGCCATTCTCAGATCACAAGCCATATTCTTCTGTCTCTCTGCCTTGGCTCACAATGTTACCTATGCCCCTTCCTCTCCCACGTCTTGCAAATTGTTACTCAGAGCTGGACAGGGTCTGAGAAAGCATCCAACCCACCCTCCTTATTTTACACACACAGAAACTAAGGGCCAAATATGGTGACTTGCTCAGGGTGGCAGGAGTAGTAGAGATAACAGAACTGGTATTCAGATACATATCCCTCTGACTCCAAATCCATTGCCCTTTTCAGTGCACCATGTAGCATAGATTAGGTTGTCAAAAATGGTCTGCACTTAAAAAAAAAAAAAACTGAATCCATACTTTTTTTTAAACTCTTGCATTTGGAAAAGTAAAAATTTGGAATTAATTATTTGGAACATGTGCAATGTCTAAGCATTAGTGGGTAATGCCAACCCCAGCAATGTAAAATTAATCATATTCCTCCTTATCTCTAATTGCCTTGTATCTCCTGTATACATGGGGAGGGAAGCTACATTCTCACGCTTCCTGTGTTTCTTTACACTTTCCTCCCTTAACGTTCATAGCCGATGATGCTGTCGTTCAAGTGGCTTTCTTCCTCCAGCCCTTCCTAGAATGTGTTTCAGAGAGGCCTCCAGCTGCTGAGTCCTAGAGGAAGATGAGGCCAGAGAAGGAGGTGAGGGAAAGGGAACTGCCCAAAAAGGGGAAACGAAAAGTGAAAAGAGTTAGCATTTTTTGGGGGGAGGAGGGATAGAAAGGCTGGAAACAGCAGGGCAGCAGGAAGAAGGCATATTTACCTTCCAAATGCCTTATTTCCTTTTTGAATAACCATTCCAGTTTCCTCAAATGGTATACATTTCCTTTCCGAGATGCCCCAAATTCCTTTATCTCTGAGAGAATGCTTGAATAGCAACCTGGCTAAGAAAACTTTGTTGAGGAATTACAAATCACTAATGCAAGTGCTTCTCCGAATCGTTTTCCTTTTGTTTTGTATCATTTCCACACTTATAAAATCAAACTTTCTGCTAAATGTTTATATAGTAATTCAGCCAGTCTAAGCCATCTGCCGGGGTAGTGTCTGTGGAAGTCTTTGAGGCGTGCTCAGCATTGTGTCTTCTGTTCAGCCTAGCACAAAGGCATGCTGTTTAAATCCCACGGTCTCGCTGCAGACTTTATATCAGGATTGCACTTTCCATCAACTTCTTATGCTCAGGAGAAACCTACACACATACCGTGCATACACTTGGCCCAGCCTGCACCGTGCCATAAGTGGTAGCCTTGATACATGAGGAACCAAGCCTGCCGTAAGGCAGTCAAACCCTAGTTCAGCATTGTTTGGCCAGGTGCCCGTTTCTAACATTGATAACATAGTTAACAGTGGAGCCCTCTGCCCCTTGCAACATCGTTTTGCCTATTGTGCTGTTTTCACAGACCCAGTTAATGATGTTAGGCAAAGTGTGCTTGCATTCTGATTGATGTTTGCATTTTCCATTCTGGAATCATAGATTCAATTCATTTCAGTTCGGTTCAGTTCAATTCAATTCAATTCAGTTCATGAAACTTACCAGGTACCTACAGTCCCTGTGGCAGGTGAATGATTCACCTATTGTTAGAATAGAAAGGACTCTTGAGAAATAACTGGAAGTTATTTTACAGATGAGGAAACTGAGGCCCAGAGAAACTTTCTCAAGGTCATGTAGCCAGTAAGGGGCAGAGATGAGAGAAGAACCCATGTCCAAATCCAACATTTCCTATATGAATCTCAGTCTTACCTTGGGATGCTATTTTCTCTTCCTTTCCCAAATACTTGTGTCATGCTGGAGGTACAGAGAGGCTTGTGGCATTAGCATTCACACTTGTGTGTTAACCACTGCTATAACATGCACCAGAGGGAAAATATTATTTCTCATAAATGCTCAATAATTATAGTCTTTATTGTATCCAAATCTATGTTGTGACACATAGCAAAAAGCTTTCATAACTCGGGTACAATGGTTGACAGATACTTGCAGGTGGAAAATGTGTTTCTAGGTGTTTGGTTTATTCTCTTGCTGCCACAGTAAATATTCATCTAAAATAGCATTAACCTTCGGAAAAAGAGACTGAAATTAATGAAAAGGGGGTTTATTAGGAAAATGTATTCTTAAGGAATAATTATTCATAGCCGTTCCTGTTTCTGTCAGAGGGTTTAGAATGTGCACTTCTGACAACAGATGTTAACCAGAAGAGATGAGGAATGTGTCAGGCAGTGGTTTTAATATTATGTTTGTAATTTGCTTGGCCATGCTGAATTCTTAGGCATAACAAAGTATTACCAACTTCCAGATAAGGGGGGAGGAGGGGGAGAATGATTGTTTTGCATGTGCTGTTGATAAGAAAGGAGTAATTTTCTCAGTAATTTAACTCTTTAAGCATAACTAGCAGTTATATAATCCTCTAAACTATCGAAAACTGTTTTTTGGAGATCTGGAAAACAGAATAAAGAAGATATGTTCATTTGGTTGGGCGTGACTACTCTGTTATTTGACAGTTCCATGAAATCAATGTAGGAGTAGTAGCAGAAAGAAGGGGAAGAGGGAGAGAAGGAGGAGGAAGAAGAGGAGGAGGAAGAGAAGGAGGAAGAAGAGGAGAAGGAGGAAAAGAAAAAGAGGAGTTGAAGGAAGAAAAGATTAACATGTCCTTATTTGTAGCAAAAATTCATAAATGAATAGAATGATATTAGGAATGATAGAATTGTAGACTGGGAAGTATTTTTAAAGACTGAAACTATCCCCAAATAACCTTGGAGCTAATAGGAAGATGGGTACTCCTTCAAGAGAAGATTGCACAAAGTCTGACCAGTTAGTTTTGTGGAAAGAAATCATCCAAGGTACCCCTCCCCTTCCTTTTTAACTAAGTTGACAAGCTGTTGCAGATCCCTTCTCGGTCATTTTTAAATTTAAAAAAAAAATTGAAAAATACCATCAGTGACCTTTTTCATTCTTGTGGTACATGTTTCCTTCCTTGTAAATTAATCAGAGTACCCTTAAAACTAGGGGACCTCCTGGCACCCATTTCTTCTTTATGTACTTGGTCAGCTCCAACCATGCTAACTTCATCTGAACTGTCATTGTTATTTAGTTCATTAACTAATAAAATGGTGGTGTTGATGTGTGGCAGTTCACCTATTGCTGTGGGAGAGAATTGATTGCCATGTGCAGGTTGGCAGAACTATTCCATTTAAAATCTATTTGATGTTATCCTTCCAGTTTCATCCATAAATAATCTCAGGATCATCTGGCATAGTAGGGTCTCACACCAATCTTTTGCCTGTACTGTTTTTTTCTATTTTATAAATAATAATTATTATGATAATAGCTAGCATTTATATGAGTGCTTTACAAATAGTTTACCTCACTTTATCTGCACAACAACCCTAGAAGATAAGTGCTATTATTATCCCCATTTTACAGTTGAAGAAATTGAGGCAGGCAGAGGTTAAGTGATTTGCCCAGGATCAAACAGCTAGTAGCTGTGGTCAAATTCAAACTCAGTCCTTCTTCACTCTAGGACCATAAAATTAAATTGCTCTTAATCTCCTATTATCCTTACCTATAAAGTTTTGCAAATTAGCCTGTCCTTTTGACTGTTTATGTGACTTAACTGAGTATCTACTTCTTAACCAAACCCACTTTTGGTCTGCCCCTGTATTCTCCTTAAGTTTGAACTATATGGATTTAGAAGGTGAGAAGTCTAAGCCTTTTTTGGGACTTACAGAGTTCCTACACACACACACACACACACACACACACACACACACACACACACATATGCACACGCACACGCACACGCACACACACACAGTACTGTGTTTAGAAATTGGGTGTGGGCTTTTGAAAAGACTATTCAATGCCAGTAATGTTTGGTGTTCTTTCAGTGACATTTATTTCAAAACAGCTATATCAGCACAAGGAAATTCTCTTTCCTTCTTCCCAAGGTTTTGTAAAATCTTACTCATTCCCTCCCCCTTTTTTTTGAGGGCGGAAGGCAAGGCAATTGGGATTAAGTTAACTTGCCCAAGGTCACACAGCTAGTAAGTGTGTCAAGTGTCTGAGGTGGGATTTGAACTCAGGTTCTCCTGACTCCAGAGCAGGTGCTCTATTCGCTGGGCCACCCTAGCTATCCCTATTTATTTACTTCTAACCAGAATCTGCTAGGCCAAAGAAAGGTCCGAAGGAGGAGTTTTCTGTGAAAACCACTGAGCTCATATATCTCTTGAGGTATGGAAGGAGAGCTAGACTCAAGTTTCTGAGAACTCCTCCATTGGTCAGTGATGAAGATCTTATGGAATGTCATCTGAACAAGTTCCTATTAAATCCCCTTTGGACTTATCAGAAAAGCTTCCTTGCTACAAAACTATAGTAAATGCCATGGTTAAGACTCAAAGGCCCCCCCCCCCCCCCCCCCACCATCTTGGCAAGTCTGGAGCAGGAAAACTGGGCCTAGGAGTAAAGACTCTTAGAGAATCACAGCACAAGGGGAAGTTAGGCCTGTGGCAGGAGATGTCCACAGGGAAAACAAACTGTCCTCTCCCTTAAAAAAATGCTCTCTTTTCGAATGCATGAAGTTAAGAGTACACTCACCAAAGGAGATGCTCTCAGGGGGAAAATGAGCATTTAAAATGAGTGAGATAGGAAGAGTTGAGATTTGCTGTGTGTATGACATTAATACTAATTCCAGTAATTAATGCAGGGCTTTTAAAAATCTAGATAGCCGCTTATTTATCATTAAAACAACCTTCCTCCACACATGTAGGTGGTGAGTGCCCAGAAACCATCGGTTGACTTTCTAGTCTCAGTTATATAGGATTGACTAGACAAGAAAAGAGGTATGTATTAGCATCCATGCTTTTTATCAAACATCAATTTCATACTTCCCAAGTATGGAGACAGCAAAGTTGATGGAGCATTGATCAATTAGAGTCAGGAAGACCTAAATTCAAATCCTGCCTGGGATACTTGCTAGCTGGTTGACCATGCATGGCTGAGTCACTTAGCTTCTGTGAGACCAAGTTCGCTCATCTACCAAATGGAGATAATTGTAGTTATCTACCTCACAGGGTTGTTTTGAGGCCCAAATAAGATCGTGTATGTTAAAACATTTTGTAAATTCTTATAGTGCTCTAGAAATGTTAGTCATGCTTAATGATTATAGAGCATTGTGTTGGGCACTGGGGAAGAAACAGTCCCTGACCTCAAGGAGTTTATGAACTAGTACAGGGAGAAAAGACATAAACATAGAGAATAAATTAGAATAAAATCACTGCACCTCAGAGGAGGAATCCCCTCTATGCTGTTCCTGACAAATGGTCCTCTAAACCTGAAAACTTTCAGTGGAAAAAAACTTCTGCCTTCTATAGGTACCATATCCCAGTTCTAGAAGGCCCAAATTCTTAAAATTTTTTCCCTTTCCTTGGGCTACTCTCTGATGCTTCTCTTTAATTTTAAGTCACATTCCTCCAAGCTCTGCTCTCTGGGTTCCTGCCAAAGTAATCTAATCCTTCTGTCACAGGATAAAACAAAGGCAAAAATTGACATATATAACCCTTAAGGCACGCAAAACACTTTTAAACAAATATTCTCTCTTTTAATCCTTAGAATAAAGTAAGGATGATAGGTATTATTATCCTTTTCCTCAGGTGAGAAAACAGGCCCAGAAAGATTAGGTGAATACTTGAAGACAATTATCATGGCTCCCTAAATCTTCTCTTTGGGCTAAATAATACTTGATTCTTTTAGCTGTTCTTTATATGGATCGTCTCTAACCACTTTACCATTATGATTATCCTCTTCCATATATTCTTCAGTTTGTCAGAATCCTTCCCCCCAAATGTAGTCCTACTACTGAACACTGTGCTCCCAAAGTGTCTGACCAGCATGAAGACAACAGAACCATCACTTCCTCTGTTTCTTTTGTTTTTGTGGAATGTCACATAACACTTTTTATTTTGTTTGCGGTCCACTAAAAAACCATAGCTCTTCTTTACAAATAGAGCTATATAGACTCTCCTCCCCATTGTACATTTGTTGTTTTTTGTTTGTTTGTTTGTTTTTTGCTTTTTGGAGGGCAATTGGGGTTAAGTAACTTGCCCAAGGACACACGGCTAGTTGTGTGTGTGTGTGTGTGTGTGCGTGTGTGTGCGCTAAGTGTCTGAGATCGGAACCGAACTCAGGTCCTCCTGACTCCAGGGCTGGCGCTCTACTTACTGCACCACCTAGCCGCCCCCTCCCCATTGTACATTTGTACAAGTGATTCTTTGAACCCAGTGGCAAGACTTTACATTTTTATTTATCAGATATAAATTTACTAAATTTATCAGCTTCTTCTAGCCTAGTGAAGTCTTTGATATTTCATTTGATTTGAATTTGTAAAATGTGGATAATACCTCCCCTACCTAGAGGAAGGAAGCTGGGCAGGATGATCTATTAAGGTCCCTTCCAGCTTAAATGTCTGTGATATTATGAAGTTACTTGATAAAGAGAAAGTTTGGGGGTGGCTAGGTGATGCAGTGAATAAAGCAGTGCCCCTGGAGTCATTGGCCTCAGATATTTAACACAAAAACTAGCTGTGTGACCTTGGGAAAGTCACTTAACCCCAATTGCCCTAACCTTCCCCCCTCCAAAAAGCAAAGAAGAAGAAGAAGAAGAAGAAGAAGAAGAAGAAGAAGAAGAAGAAGAAGAAGAAGAAGAAGAAGAAGAAGGAGGAGGAGGAGGAGGAGGAGGAGGAGGAAGAGGAGGA
>NW_027185771.1:34545702-34550411 GCF_028583685.1 Petaurus breviceps papuanus
GGAGGAGGAGGAGGAGGAGGAGGAGGAGGAGGAGGAGGAGAAGGAAATTTCTTTAGGAGAAAGAGGAAAGTCATCCTCTGAATGAAAATGTTAGGAGCGTTATAGACATTTCTCCTCTGAAGTGGGAGGCAGGTTAAATTCAATTCACTTTAACATGTATTCCTAAATATCTACTATATTCTGAACATCTGATACTTATCAAATGCAAATTTTAGAGAAGCTATGGTCGTTGTGACAAATGGGAAGAAATAAGATGCAAATACTGATAACTGTAATATTTAATATTCCATACTAAGTATATTAGAGAGATACAAAGTGCCATGTAAAGTCATGGAGGAAGGTGATGGTCACTGATGGGGAGTCAGGGAAGGTTTCATGAAGAGGGCAGAATTTATCTTGTCCTTTAAAGGGTGAATACATACCAGCTGGAAATGAGAAAAGGTCTTTCTCAGCAGAGTGAATAACACAGGCAAAAACATATGATCCAAAAAACTGCGAGAAAATTTAGGGAATGAGTTATCAAGTTTGACTGGAATACATACAAGGGAATAACGTGAAATAAGGATGGGACCAGATTATTGACTTCCAAAAAAGAGTCCATGGGAAAGAGGGAGCTACTGAAGATATGGATGGATGGATGGATGGATGGATGAATGGATGGATGGATGGATGGATGGATGGATGGATGGATGGATAGAAAGTGAGATCTATACACACACACACACACACACACACATATATATATATATATATATATATATATATATAGCAGAAGAGTTACTTATGAGATGTATGGGATCTATGGGAGGTATGAAGGAAGGAAGAGGGGGAGGGAATTGTGGTAAGAATACCAGTTAGGGGACTATTATGAGATTATCAAGGTAGCTAGGTGATTTAGTGCATAGAGCACCAGGCCTGCATTCAGGAAGACCAGAATTCAAATCCTGCCTCAAACATTGATTTAACAGTATGACCTGGGCAAGTCACTTAATCTTTGCCTCAGTTTCCTCAACTGTAAAATGGGGATAATAAAAGCACCTACCTCCCAGGGTTATGAGGATAAGATGAGATAATGACTTTAACGTGCTTAGCACAGTGCCTGGCACATAGTAGGTGGTATTTAAATGTTGTTGTTATCATTCTATTTCATAATGAGGGCCTAAACTAGGGTAGTGGCCCATGAGAATAGAAAGGATGGACAAAATGACTTAGGTAGCAGAATTAGAGTAGGTAAGGAAAGAATACCCTTTCCTTTAGAACTCAGCCTTATGCCTACTCTTCCCCACACCTGCAGTATCCCCACAGGCCCTGTATCTGCCTATCAGCTACACAAAGCTGTCAGCACATTGGCATCTGGTTTTTCCCTGCTTGCCTTGCTTCATCATGTCCTGTCCTCAGGAACAGCAGGGATGTTATTGGCAGGGTGGTAGTGCTTCTGGGAGGGACTAAGAGCCTCTAGAAATTCCTAGCCTATTCATCTGTCTCTCCCTTCCCCTTATCATCATTGTGGTGATATAGGAGCAAAGTCAAAAGAATCAAATTTGGAAGCAGACAATCTGGCTAATGCCAATTATTAGAGATAGAAGGAGCCTTGGAGATCATCTCATGCAACCATCTCATTTTATAAAGCATGAAGCCAGAAAAGACTTACTCAGGGTTGAAGAGGTAAGAAGTGACATGAATTGGACATGGGTTTTTTTTTGACTCTGATACACCATGCTGTCTCCACTCTGCATTGTACCCATTCGACATTGGGTAGCTCACTCCCTCTCTCCTGGTCTTTACAATTGGGTGGTTGGACTAGGTGAACCCTAAATTCTCTTCCAGCTCTAAGTCTTATGGATTCAGACTCTGTTAACTCAACAAAATACAAAACCAGTGGTTTTCAGAGAACAGAACAATTTGTGGGAAGGCTACAAAGCTGCATGCTTCAATCCAGTCATGAATGTAGCATGTGAGGGGAAATGGGGTAGAGACACAGACATGGAGTGAGAGAACCTACTTTCAATTCTCATCTCTAACACTTATTACCTTTGTGACCTTGGACGAGGTTGCAGAGGGCAGAAACTATAGGTAGGAGAAGAGAATCGCAGTGGTTTTGAGTTTCAGCATTTGGATTGAAGGGCATATCAAGAGGGTGAACGAGAAAGGAAAGTTGACTGCTTTTGTCTTTTTTCTTTCTCTGTTACCTTTGGTTTCTTGTCTGAGGAAGAAGAGCTATGTTTTACACCTGCAGTTTTAATGGGGAAAATATTGCAGGTGACCTAGAGGGCAATAGAGAAACACACGGTGGGCATGAGTAGGTTGTGGCATTTGTTGACAATGGCTTAGACACTCAAAAGAGCATAAAAGATGCCATCACAGACATATGTGACTGAAAAAGGAGCTGGTTAAGCCATGTAGTCAGAGGAAAGGATAAGAGCGGGGCCTCCCAAGTCCTGCCCTGGCCTCTATGAAAGAAGAAAACGCGAGCAAGGCTGTCATGATTTCCAATGGATTCTTTATGGAAAGTCATAGAAAGTCAGGGACCAGAAAAGTTTGGGTGGGATAGTGTTCAGAGATTGCGATATGATTGGCTGTAGGGAGTACTTACACCAAAGCAGTTACAGATATGTCTTTGTGTCTCAGTAACTATGACTTTGTCTTTTAAGGGAAATACCTTTAAAACCTAAATGATGATTAGGAAGGAAAGAAATGATCATTTATTAAGCACCCACTATATACCAGGAACTGTGTTTTTGAATTATTATCTCATTTGATCCTTACAATACTACTAGGAGGTAGGTTCTATCATTACAGTTTACAATTGAGGAAACTAAGGCAAACAGATTAAGTGACTTGCCCAGGTTCACACAATTAGTATATGTGTATGGTTGGATTTGAACTCAGATCTTCTGGACTCCAGGACCAATGCTCCACCTATGTGCCTCTGCAGATAGTTAATAATACAGATTAGTTAACAAAATGTTCTGTTGGAAAGTGGGAATGATGAGGAAGTATGGAATAATGAAATTACCTTGAACATGAAAATATAGGTTTGAATTCCATATCTTCACTATTTGTGTGACAGACAAAATTCTTCTACCTTCAAGACCACAGTTTTATCTTCTGTAAGATGAAGACATTGGACTCAATGGCCTCTAAACTCCTTTTCAGCCCTAAGGATCTGTGAATGTACACTATTGCAAAACAGACATTTTAGATAAAGTAATTGGTATTGCTTTCCACAATATGAGCCTGTCTGCACTTTCGCTTGAGGAAGTATTGGAAGAATAAAAACATAAGTTAGAGTTTCTGGACCTCTGTGAAATTTAGTAGAGGGGGGTGCATATTGACTTCTGGTGTTATAAGCTGAAATGAAGACACTATTCAAACATCTACCTCAACATAGTGGGAAGGCTGCCAGGGATTTTAGCTTTTTAATCCATTAATTGGGGAATAGTAAGAGTGTGTAAGAAGTGTAACTACTATTTATTATTTCTCATAATGCCCTCTGCTCACAGTTGGTCAACAAACATTTATTGAGCTCCTACTATGTGTTAAGCACTAGACATTTCTGTAGCACTCTATGAGGCTTTTTCTTCAAAACAATAGTAGACAGTGCAGAGCTTTTTCAACAGCTCTGGGATCATAGTGATGGAAGTACTCCTGGTACAGACTGAGATCCTTCTTTGTCTCCTCAGTCTTCTATAATTCCCATCTACCTTTTCTCAAATCCACCCAAACACGCAAGCAGATTTTCCCCCTATTCCTTGAATATTACATGGGTACCAACTGCAGTGCTGCGTCTGTCCAACAGATGACCCTTGTTTTTCCTGACTCCCTTTCTGACCACATAGATCCTGGATTTTGTTTTATAGCACATCCTGCTCATAAATCATCCTTGGTAACATACCTTTTCTATTCTCCCTCCACCCCCATCTAATTGCTAGTCCTTTCCCTCTGTTGATTATTTCCCATTTAGTCTGCTTATATCTCATTTGTATGTAGTTGGTTATGTATTGTCTCCTGCATTAGAATATGCACTTCTTGAGGGAAAGACTTTTTTTACTGTCTTTGTATTTCCAATACTTAACTCAGTACCTGGCAAAGTAAGTGCTTCATAAAAGCTTGTTGACTGACTAACTATGTATCTCTCTATCCCCTTTGGTCATTTGCAATTTTGATTCTTCTGAGATGGGAGGAGGGGTATCATTATTTATAGCCACCTCTGGTTTATAGATAAGGAACCTGAAGACCAGGAAGTAACTGGACTCTGTGTTCAGTCTGGGGCACCATACAATTTCTGTCAAGACTGGGCACTCTTTTCACCATAGCGACTACTTCTCATGGAGCACAAAAACCATATTTAACCATTCTGGGTTTTTGTTTTTGTGTTTTGTTTTTCCAAACCAACTACTAAGTTTCATGGGAATTTCAATGGTCATTTGCAGACCATCTATCCAAGGGAAGAACAATTGGGGTTCCTTGACTGCTTTGAGATGTATTTCTTTAATATCAGGCCAAATACGTAACTTTGGCTTTTATTCATTCGCTCCTGAAGCTTTGCACCATTTGCAATGACAGGAAGTCAATCCAAGATGTGTTCTCTGGGACAGTTAGAGCATCTTACAGTAGCCTATACTGGAGGCTGCTAGCAGGGTAACACAGAGTCTCCATTACTGTAAACCTGAAGGTCTTTGTAGCTTCCTATTTTGGCCAAAAAAAAA
>NW_027185771.1:34550511-34580068 GCF_028583685.1 Petaurus breviceps papuanus
CTTTGAACATATGAAAGAAGGGCTTAAATCAATTGATCATTGACAGAAACCTATGAAGCAGGAAGCAGCTTAAGAGTGAAAAACACTGAAAATTGAAATATAACTAAAGGAAGTAAACTTTTTCCCCCTAGCTTGAGAGAATGTGTCAGAGTGTTTGCCACTTATTAATAGGAGATTGGGTGTTTTTCAGGTCGTTATTTTCGTGTGATTAGCCAATGAAATTGCAACCTTACAGCTTTCTCTTTGGGGCAATGGAACCGCATCACTTTCTTGTTCCATTGTTATGCGGACATGACCCTGGGCACTAGAAGGATGTACTGGCACAGACTTTGGCAGGTCTTACCAATTTAGAATGTCTTTGTGTCTTGCTAGTATGTACAGAGGTGCAATGACATAGAATATAATGTGCTAGCTGGAGAGTCAGAAGACCTGGGTTCTGATCCCGCCTCTGAGGATGATTGCTGGGGTGATTTTGGGAAAGTCTCTCCTTTTTTTTTTTTGACCATCACCAGAAAAGCAAAAACTTTATAATTCTCTGGGGAAGAAATAAGTCAAAAGGGTTTATCATTCCTCTAGATATTCACTGTGCCCCAGATATGCCTGGTTTGTCTTTTCCTCTGTGCTTTTAAGGTTGCAGAATTTCCCCTTACCTTCAAAGTTTTTCTATTTTTTAAATTAAATTGCTTTGTTTATTTACCTTTAGTTTACAACATCCAGTTCCACACTCCCTTGAGTTTCAAATTTTCTCCCCCTCCCTTTCTTCCCCCTCCCCCATCATGGCGGCATGCACTTATATATAGGATCTACAAATATCTTCACAGGTTGTAAAGAAGGATTACAACTGATCAGTGGGAAATAGGAAACCAAACAAAACAAGAAAGAGAAACACAGCAAGTAGTTTGTTTCAATCTGCACTCAGACTCTGCACCTCTTTCTCTGGATGTGGATATCTCTTTTGTTCATGAGTCTTTTGGAGTTGTGTTATAACCTTACATTGCTGAGAGGAGCCCAGTCTATTGAAGTTAGTCATCACACATACATTGTGTCTGTGATTGTGTATAGATTTCTCCTGGTTCTGCTCCCCTCACTGAGCATCAGTTTATATAAGTCTCTCCAGGTTATTGTGAAGTCTGTCTGCTCCTCACTTCTTATAGCACAGTAGTATTCAATTACATTCATATACCACAACTTGTTCAGCCATTCCCCAATTGATGGGCATCCCCTTGATTTCCAATTCTTTGCCACTTCAAAAAGGGCCATTATAAATATTTTTGTACATATGGGTACTCCTCCCACTTCTCTGATCTCTTTGGGAAACAGTCCTAGAAGTGGGATTGCTGGGTCAAAGGGTATGCACTTATTTGTAGCCCTTTGGGCATAGTTCCAGATTGCTCTCCAGAATGACTGGATCAGTACACAACTCCACCAATAATGCATTAGTGTTCCAATTTTTCCACATCCTCTCCAGCATTTATCAGTTTCCTGTTTTGTCATCTTAGCCATTCTGGCCAGTAAGATGTGGTACCTCAGAGTTGTTTTGATTTGCATATCTCTAATCACTAGTGATTTAGGACATTTTTTCATATGCTAATAGATATCTTTAATTTCTTTCTCTGAAAACTGCCTGTTCATATCCTTTGACCATTTATCAATTGGGGAGTGGCTTGTATTCTTATAGATTTGACTCAATTCTTTGTATATTTTAGAAATGAGGACTTTATCAGAGACACTAGTTATAAAAATTCTTTCCCAATTTTCCACTTCCCTCTTAATCTTGGTTACATTGGCTTTATTTGTACAGAAGCTTTTCAATTTAATGTAATCAAAATTATCCATTTTGCATTTTATAATGCTCTCTAACTCTTGGTTTGTCATGAAGTCTTCCCCTCTCCATAGATCTGACAGGTACACTGTCCCTTGCTTTCCCAGAGTGCTTACAGTATCAGCCTTTATACCTACATCATGCACGCACCCATTTAGACTTGATTTTGGTGGACGGTGTTAGATATTGGTCTATGTTGGGCAAGTCTCTTAATCTTCCCAGGTCTCATTTCCTTCATCTATAAAATGGCGGAGTTGGCTTGGATGGCTTCCAGCAATGAGCCTATGAGCCTTCATCTTGGTTCCAGCCTATTTAAGTATGGAGAGGCTGGTGTCAGCCACCAGGGAATAATTTTTTTTTTTTTGCCATAGTATTTCAAACAACCTGGGATCTCCATTTATGGAGATTATACTTAAATTAATGACACCTTTCAAGAGACAGTTAGATGTATTGAGGAAAGTATAAGATTTAGATTGGGAAGACCTAAATTCTCATCCTGCTCTGCTTCTTAATACCTTTGTGATTTTAAGCAACTCACTTCTGTTCTCTGACCTCAGGGTCTTCCTTAGTGAAAAAGAAGGGGTTGGACTAAATGATCCCAGGTCACTTTTAGCTCCAAATTCTATGATTGTATCAATGTAATTTGGGTTATTGAAGCATTTCACAGTTAGGATTACCAGAATCAAGATGAACAGCACCCAGCCAAGATGGAAAATCAATCATAGTTCCCCATATCATTACCCCCATGCCACCTTCCTCTGCCAATCTCTAACTGGTTTGGCACATTGCTTAGAGAATGGCATTTCATTCTACTCAAAAATCCTTACCAGCAGCCAGCATCTGTGATTGGCAGCTCTAGTTGCATGGTAAGAAGACCCAGCCTCTATCATACTTTCAGTTATGCCACTAAATAGTGTGAGAAACTCCTTATCTTGTTTATCTGGATACATTTGACCCCAGGCTTCCAGCTGTTGTGGAAAATGTCAAATTTTAACTGGTTTTCTGTGGCTTGGACATCTCCAGTCATTGTCTACCATGTAATCGCTCAATTCCTCACTTCCCTTCGTCTGTGTAATCCCACTGGGGGACTCTGGGTTTATGCCTTTTAATGAGAAGAAATGCAGTGCTCAAGGCTGCTTTCATTTCTAAGTCTTGAAGGTGGAGATGTAGGCATCTATTTCCTAAAAAGGAGAATCACTACAAATTGGAGTGGTCTACTCCAGGAGGTAGTGGTTTGCCTTCATTGTAGCTCTTCAAGAAAAGACTGGATGACTACCCTTACTCTCACCTTCTAGGTCTCCTTTACATTTTGTCTTTTCTTATTAAAATGTAAGATATTTCAGACTAGGGACTCTTTTTTTCTTTTTGTATTCCCAGCCCTTAGAACAATTTCTGGATGCATAATAAACTCCTCATAAATAGTTGCTCTCTCTCTCTCTCTCTCTCTCTCTCTCTCTCTCTCTCTCTCTCTCACTTTCTCTCACTCACTCTCTCTCACCCTTTCTCTCTCATCTATCTATGCATTTATCATCTATCATCTATTATCCATACACCTATCATCGATCTATCCATCTATCCACTTACCTATTTATTATCTCTCTCTGTACTTGTTGTTCAGGCATTGATCGGGGCTGTTTGAGGTACCTTCCAGCTCTGAGTTTCTGGAATCTCCAAGAATGCTATCACTTCTTCTTTAGGCATCCATCCCATTGTGAGGTTGAGTGAATTATCCTCCAGTGTTTTGTTCCCAAATGGTAACCCACCATCACCGGATCATAGGATTTCAAGTTGGAAAGGACCTTTGAGATGCTCTAGTCCAATCTTTTCATTATACAGAAGAGGAAACTAAAGCCCAGGGAGAAAAGACTCACCAAAGTCCACATATCCATTAAACCAGTTGAGCCAGTATTTGAACCCAAGTCCTGAGACAAGCCTTATCCAGTGCTCTTTCTACTAAAGGTTGCAAATCTTTCCAAACTGGTTGAGCCACCAGGAGAAGAAATGATGAATACCAGCATTGTTCTTATGACTGTGATTCTCCTGTGTTTTTTCTCTTTTTTTTCCTGGCTGTGCTTGTGCACATGATAGCTATACTTTATAGCTGGATACCTCACACACTCACAGTAGTAGAGGCTGTTGATGGTGATCAAGAACACATCCTTTGCCAGGACCTTGGCCTCTGGCTTGGAGAAGAGTCAGTATAGAGATCTGTAGGGTATGGTGGCTATGAAATGGGTTTCTTAATGGAAGAAATCCATATAGCCAACCTGTCACCATGACCATTTGGATAGTCTGCATGGTGCTTTGTTTGTTTATTTGTTGTAAGAAGAGAAATCCTGTATGGCAACCAGATTGCAATAGACTTCAGTGTTTAGGAACACATACGCTACTCAGACTCTAACAAAACATCTCAGCCTTTTTTTCCCCTGAATGTGGCTGATGGAGTCAGAGAACATTTGAGCTAAAAGAGACCTTCTAGACCTAGTCAACCCTCCCCTGCCCCATGGTTAGCCTGGAGAGGGAGAGACCTAGGGCGGAGAATGTGATTTCCTTCAAGTATCTGATGACAGGGATTGTATTTCTATTTGGTGCCCATTTGAGTTCAATATAAGGAAAAACTTCCTAATGATCAGAACCAGACAAAAGTGGGATAGATTGAGCTCCCTCTCACTGGATATTTCAAAACAGGAAATAGCTGACTACTTGCAGGATATATTTTAGAGGAGATTATTAGTAAGGTATGAGTTAGATTGGATACGCATTAGATTTTCTTCCAACTTTCAGATTTTGTGAATCTAGTACTTAGCTTAGTGACGTGTATGTATTTGGTGCCGAGTAAATGCTTATTGATTGATCAGTTCTGTGAAAAGTTAAAAGAGATGAAGATTTTTTGTCCTGTAGAAATTAAGGTTCCATCTTAGTTTAATAATGAAAGAACTCTGACATGGAAAGGTGACCAGATGTCCTTTTTTTTTCTGGTGTGGGAGGAGGGGGGAGGCAGTCATTCATTCTATAACCATTTAGCAGATACCTGCTATGTGTAAAGCACTGTGTTTAGGTACTGCAGGAAATGAAATGATTGTTTAGACATGGCTCTTGGTCTCATAGAACTTATAGTTTAGCAGCAAGTTAGAACATATGCACAAATATGCAAGATAATATAATAACTACATAGAAAATTCAAATAATATAACATCAGAAGAGAGGTACAAAGGGCTATGGGAGATCAGATGAAGGGACAAGACACTCATAAGGAGAGCTTTCTGGAGGAGGTGGCACTAGGTTGAGTTTTAAAAAATGCTTAGAATTCAACAGATGAAGAGGGAAAGGAAAGACATCCCAGGGGTAGCTTGACCAAAAAGGCATGGAGTCATTTATGTAAAGAATATTTGGGGGATGAAGGGAACCTAGTTAATCTTGAGCTTTGTATTTATGGGGAAAAGAACTAAAAATTAAAACCATAAAGGAACTAGTTGAATAACAAGGCCCAAAGATTGGTCATAAGTGGCTATGATGTCATATTTAGCCAGAGATCTCTTGGGAGATGTAGCAAGATCTATCTTCAGCCCTGTGCCACTTAATACTTTTATCAGTGGGGTGGATAAAGGTTTAGATGGCATGCTTATCACATTTGCAGATGACACAATGCTGGGAGGGAGAGCTAACCCACTGGGTGACAAAGTATAAATCCAAAAAGATCTCGACAGGCTGGAATCACGTACTGAATCGAATCAAATAAATTCTAATAGAGACAAATGTATAGTTTAAGACTTGGGTTCAAAAAATCAATGCCATAAGTACCCATAGAACCTACCTCACAAGGCTCCTGGGAAATTTCAGATAATGTGTATAAAGTGCTTTGTAACCTTTAAAGTGTGACACAAATGTAATTTATTCCCATTACTATTGTGGCAAGATGGAGAAATAGCTGGGCAACGGTTCCTATGGAAAATGTAAGGATTTTAGTGAACTGGAAGCTTAATATTAGTCAATAGTGTGATATGGCAGCTTGAAAATGAAAGGAAACTGAGGTTTGGTTGAGCCAGGCATAATGTTCAGAACACAGGAGGTACCTGAAGTATTTTTGTTCAGGTTTCATATCACGTTTTAGGAAGGACATTCACAGCCAGAGGAGAGCTACTAAAATGGGAAGCGTACTTGAGATCACACCAAAGGAGGATCTGTTGATGAAACCCGTGATATTTAGCCTGAAGAATGGAAGACGTAGGGTAGGGAACATAGGATAGCAATCTTTCAATATCTTAAGGCCTGTCTTTGGAAAAGGCATTCAACTTTGTTCTTATTAGCCCCAGAAAGATTAAAAGGTCATAAATCTAGAGTTGGAAGGAACCTAATAGGCCATCCAGTTCCTCATTTTACAAAAATGGAAAGAGAGGGCCAGGAAGGATAAGTACCTTGCCTGACGGATGTAAGTATCTATCAGAGGTAATATTTGAACCAAGGTCCTCTGACTCTAGTCAGTGACCTTTCCATTGTACCTCCCTGCCTCCAGTTAAAGTTAGAGTTACATCCGTCCAACATAACAAAAACCAACATTTCTATCACCTAGAGTGATCCAAAATTTAGAATAAGCAGCTTTGGTAGAGAGGTTTCCTATTAGCAGAAATCTTCTAGTGAAGACTATTAGGATACCTTATTAGGGCTGTTACAGAGGGAATTTTCAGTCAGTGATAAGTTGGACAAGGTAGCCACTGAGATCTTTCCTCTGATAGTCTATGAATCAATGAGGTGCCTATGGGACATTAAGGTGAACATATCTTATAGGTTGTTGGAGATATAGAAAGTGAGTTCTGAGAAATGGTTTGGACTAGAGATTTGAGAGTCACTATGTAGCTTCCAGAGCAAAATCCTACAGGAAATTTGATGGAATGGGATCAAAGATACAAATAGAGGTACCTCTTCTTCTGTGACTTAAGGTAAGGAGAAGAGAAAGGTTATTAAGGCTAAGATGTTCTGATGAATAAGGGAGGGAGTCTGTGGGACCAGTGTTCCACTATGGGAAGAGTGGCTTCAGTTGTTTAACTCGGATAAGTGACCCATGCGTAAATCCCCACACCTCAACTTCATTATTCAAAGAATTGATTTCTGGGTTCTTAGCTCATGGGGAAAAAAGAATAAGGAGGGGAAGAAATCTGGGCCCTTTGGTGGTAGGGGAGAAGTAGAGAGATTGTAGTGGGTGGTGACCCAGATGCCTTCTGGAACTGAGATCTGAGAAGCTGTGGAGGAGGAGAAAAGGTGGCCACCACCTGGCCTGCTGCCCTGGAGAGCATCAGTCCCCTGAGTGAAGGAGTGGCTAGCCCAGTGGTCTGCCCATTTCCTCCTCTGCATCCTCCGATCTGGCAGAAACTCAAATCCACCCTACCCACACTGGATCTTCCTCCACTCCCCTCGCCAGCACAGGAGGTGCAGATATTGATTCCTGTTCCATGGAGGTTAAAAACATCCTCTCCTCTTCCAAGGTGAATGAAGTGGGCTTTATTTGTGGAAGGCTAATAGGAGAGGGAGCCATTTTCTTGGCTCTCTATTAGAGAGAGTGCAGCTTGAGTTTCACAGGACGCTCATGTCAGCTCAGCTTTTTAAACACCCATCTTCACAGTATCTTCAAGGGCTCTGCAGAAGCTCCTGAGCCATCAAATTAAGTTTGGAAACTTCAAGACAAAGTCGTGAAGGGGACTGTCAATTAATGCATTTATACTGAAAGAGCGCACTTGGGAAGAGAATCTTCAAATACCAGCGCAGTTCTCCAACCATTAAAAAGTTTGCATGGCATTTGGTTTCCATAGCTACAGAAAGCAAAACTACCTTTTTCATTTCAATGAGGAGGGCGTGCTGTCGGCTAGAGTTTTCTTTACTCTGCTCCTCAGTCCCCATTTATGAAAACAAAAGATAACTAAATTGAAACCTGGCAATGAAATTTGTCCATGGAAGACAGCTTGATCTATAAACTCGGGTAATTTCATTTTTGTTCACCTCCCTACAATTGAATGGCTTTCACGGGCATGCTGTAGAATATCTGGAAGAAGGAGATGGGGAATTTATCAAACCATTTATCAAATTATTTTTCCAGTCTATCAAACTCATAAACATACTAAAAGGGGAAATATGGGTGCTTAGTTTAAGTGAGGAAGGCTGAGGTGTGAGGGCATCAGTTCAGTGCCTGGCAAAACCCCAAGCCATCTGTCAAGCACAGTACTGTGTTGGAGGGGACACTGGGTCCCAAGTCTGGGGTTAAGGGTTCTGGTCCCATTAATTCACTAATTCACTGTGTGACTGAAGGGTAATGTTTCTGCTTTCAGAGCTTTCATTTCCTCATCAGTAAAATAAAATAGTTAGGCTAGATTATCTCTGAGGTCCTTTCAGCTCTAGTGTTCTATGAGTTAATGCATGACATAGTGCAGATTTAAGAGTAATTTGCCAGTAGACATTGTGTAGTGGGAAGATCACAATATTTGAACTCAGATGTCCCAGCTTAGAGGCTTGGGTTTATTTCTGGCCACGTATATGACCATGGGCAAGTCACTTCCTATCTTGGACCCTCTGTTTCTTCATCTTTAAAATGGTGGGAAGAACATCTGCCCTGCTGCCCTCATAGTACAGTTGATAGAAAGGAAAGAGCTTCTTCAAGTAATTCAGCAACATGAGTTCTTGCTATGCTGGTGGAAAGAGAATTACACCTAGCACTAGAAAGACCTGTGTTAGAATTTCAGCTGGTTTAATTTTTGAATGAATGAGGCAATGGAATAGCCCTGGGCTTGGAGCCAGAGAACCTGGATTCCACATTCACCTCTGACATCTGCTAACAGTATGACTCTGGACAAGTCACTGTTAGGCTCTCTAAAGTGCCATTTTCCCCCTCTTTAAAATGAGGAGCCTGGCCTTTTAGATGGACTCTAGTGCCTCTTTCTTTTTAAAATCTGTAATTGCTGAATAACTCTGAAGAAGCCTGGACCCACCACTCACTAAGGTTGTGAGTTTGTATAAGTGTGTTAACTTCTCTGAGACACACTTAAATGAAGGTGATAATTCTTGTACTACTTATCTCAGAGGATAGTTGTGAGGAAATTTTTGTGGTTTCTAAACCTTAAAGTACTTTAGGATTCAAACCATTCCCATTTCTAGTACATAGATGGCTTTCTCTATTCATTTCTGTGGTTCCAATCTCCCCCCCCCCATAACCTTAGCCTCATGTGCCATTGTTGTCCATGTTCCCCTGGAGACAACCCAAGAGCAGTGTGATACTCAGCTCTCTCTGCCCCTGTTACACTCTGCTACCACAGTCAGTTCATAATCAGAAAGGGGCTGCATGACCCTGAGGACTAGTTTGTATTTTTAACTATTTCATGGCTCACTCTAATCTTCTTTCTTTTGAAGTGTAAGATCGTAGAGGGCAGAAACTGTTTGATTTTTACCTTTGTACCCAGCACTAAGCACTGTAGCCTGGCACATATTAAATGCCTGATAAATTCTTTTTATTTGATGGATTCATTTGGATTGGCCATGAAACTCTCAGTACCTGGCTAGGTTGGTCCTTGGAGGGAAGACCCAAAACCTCCTGATAATCTTAATAGCTTGGCAGGATCAGATAGAGGTTGGATCTCATGGAGACAGCCTTTGAAAACCTAGGATCACTGTACATTATGGTGAAATTATGAGGAAGCCTTTTGTCCCAATTTTATAACACTATCAATAATAATAGACTCAGAATCACAGAGCTGTGAGGGACGAGCTAGCCCAACCCTCTCTTATTTTACATATGAAGAAACTGAAATATTTGTAATAATAACGATAAGAAAAATAACTAACATTTGCATAGCACTGACTAGGAGCCAGGTAATGTACTCCCTTTACAATTATTATCTCTTTTGATCCTCATAACAACCCTGGGAGGCAGGTAGTATTATTAAGCCCATTTTCTATTTGTCCTTTATGTTTTTGAAGAGGACCATGACATTAAGGAAATGATGGTGCAACTTGCAGTTGACTTTGATTTGAGTGAGAAAGGGCTGTGCAAGGTCACCAGCCTCACTTACTCCTCCAGAGTCATCTGAGTCCAGGGGCCAGATATTCATCAGAATGACTGGAGATGGCCCAGGATGCATTGGGAGACCCTGGCACTTTTAGGCTGAGGCCTTTTTAGGTTCTTACTTTGAGTGAGGTAACGCCTATTCAGTGGATAGGTCTCTTTTAATAACAATACATAATAGCAATAAAAACCCATTTTATAGATGAGGAAACTGAAGCAACCAATAGCGTCCTGGGGTTGGAGTTCCCTCATGTTAACTATATGCTTCACTTGGGGAAAGGGAGGGATCTGTGCCAGGGGGCCCCTCCTCAAGTTGGGCCCTTTTTGCCGAGGCAGACACCAGTGACCCAGAGAATGCAGTAAGAGAAATGGAAACGACAAGTCTAGTAAGAAACCTTTAATTTTGAGTAAGCTTTGAGAGAGTTTTGTTTTTTGTTTTTGTTTTTTAACAAACCAGTTTTGATACATGCCTTGGCTTATAAAAGTACCTGAAATTGCCTAGAATATCAACATGCATAGCTTAAAGAGTATTTACATCTATTTACATCAGAGAAACCAGAGAAAGAGAGATCTACAGTTATTTACAATCTACAAAGGAGAAGAGAAAGGCAGCATAATTGTATCCCCGAAAATACAATTGGGGGACCATCAGTGCATGCATATGGAGATCATATTTGCATGAGAGAACTCAAAGGTTTTTAAGACATACCTTTGTTCCTTCTATGCTAAGGACTAGCATGATTAAAGGACATTTTTTTTGTGTGTTTTGTTTTGTTTCTAGTCTATTTGCTTTAAAATGTTCACTAAAGTGGCAGCAGTATTTACCTTGGCAATTAAAGCAACAGTACACACTACAATTTCCTACTAACTAGCGACAAGCTGCTGGTGAATGAAATATCTATTGTTTCTCATTATCCATCGACCAGCATACAGAGATCTCTCCTTGGAAAGGCAGTGCCTAAGCTATCACCATTAATTATGGACATAATATAAATGAGACTCTTGCTACAGTATGTTCTAAATGAAATATTAACAAGCCCGGTGTCTTTGAGCCTGAAAGACACACTAACAGGGCTCACTTTATAACAGGCTATCTATGAACATCACACATACATTACACAGAAGTGCTCGGTTTAGAGCGCTAAGTCTGGTCATTAGAGGCCTGGTTACTAGATTGGTATTATTGCAAAATACATT
The DNA here is from genome assembly GCF_028583685.1 of Petaurus breviceps papuanus. Lineage (NCBI taxonomy): Eukaryota > Metazoa > Chordata > Mammalia > Diprotodontia > Petauridae > Petaurus > Petaurus breviceps. The sequence goes on from NW_027185771.1 coordinate 34,561,575, forward strand.
CCCTTAATCAGTTTCTGGAAGACAGAGTTAACAGTTAATTCTTAGCCCGCTATGGCCCCTTCAGAACACCCTGTGGTTTTTCCAATGTGTTATAGGTACCAAGGTGTCCATTTCAGCAGATGAAAAGTAGCCATTAGCTTTAAAAATCTAAACAAACCGCTTGGTGGATGTCTGTCCTAAAAGCCTCCCTTATCAGAAAACCTGTGCTGCAGCTTACTTTTCTGTGAAAATCACAGTTAGGCTGCAGTCAGGTCAAAATAATTCTGTACCAAACAAGGGCAGAAGTAAGCTGTTGGTTTTAGCTGCATTATGAAGCTGTTCTTTGCAATATTATGTCTGAACTAAAATTGTTAATTTTGTACGGTAATAATATTAAAAGTCTATATAAATATATACGGTATATATGTATGCATACATTTATATACAGTATATAGTGCTAGGCCAAACAGAAGTTGAATAAGATACATAGAGTCAAAATATTAAATGTTCCAAGTGAACACAAGTTAAATACAGAAATTCTTCATCTCCCAAATCCTCTTTTCTTTTTCTTACGAACGTGGAGCTATCTCAGCAGTCACCACTGGAAGTTGTTCACATGCCTCCTAAATGAAGTTTCCCAATATGGTGGGAGAGTGATAGTAGCCCCACATGGAGTCTCTCTGCCAGCTCTCTTCACTGTTGTCAACTGAGATTGAGGAAAATTCAATATCCCAATATGACTTTCATTCCCAGCAAGAAAATTACCCCATGTGGATTCTGTTGGAAAAGAAGTGACATCCTCTAGGATGAAGTCAACCTATGAGTTGCCACCTCACTGGCATTGGGTGTCCTGGACACTGTGGAAGGAAGGATGCTTTGTACAATCCTTGAGTCAAAAACCACTGCTATTCTTCATGTCTCTGGAAAGTGCCAATGAGCAGAAGAATGGGGGCATTAAAATATCCCCAGGCAGTCTAAACCCATCCTTTCTTCCGTTCCTTGTAGGGGTAAGGGCACCACTGAGAAAGGAATGATCTGGTCACCAGTAACAGCAAAGCCCATAGTCAATACCAGGACATTGGCAAAGCCAACACAAGGTGAGATAGAACAGGGCAACCTAAAGTCTGGAGTGGAGAAAGAGAGAGAGAAGGGACTCAAGAATTTTAGGAAAACAATGGAAGACACTTCATCTCCTTGAAAATACAAGCCCTTAAAGTGTGCCAAGGTCATTTGTCCCAGAGTACTATACAGTTTAACTACTGGCTATTTGTGTCACTACCAGGACACAGTATTTTTCATAAATCTACTACTTCTCCAAGAATTCAGTTTCACTATCCACAAGTTCATATCTACAAAGTTTCATGCCTGAGATCTGTTCGCATCTGGGTGGATTTCTGTGGAATTCTTCTGAAGACAACAGTAACAGAGAACTCTTGGCCTCTCCTTTTCCCTGACTTCTCCCCAAGCCCTGGCTGGAGTCAGAAGGAGACGTGCTCCCATAAATTCTCGAAAAATTCCACAAATGGGTTCAGCAACCATTTATCCAGAGCCCACTGTACTTAGGGATATACAGAGTTTAAGGAAGACCAAGTCTTATCTAGAAACAGACCCATTTTTAGAGGCAGACTCCCTCCAACTTTGAGAAATTATATTTACACCAGATATTTAGAGATAGGGAAATTGGAGATCCAGATGGGAACCCATATCATTTGAGAGATTCTGAGAGAAGGGAGGATTGTAAGTCAAGATAAAAGACAGTTTCAGGTATATTCCTGCCCCCAAGATCATTGACCAAACCAGTTGGTTCTTCACAGTTTTTGATCATGTTGAGATCAGTCAAGCTCAGTTCAAGTCTCCACCTGAAATGAGAGGAAGACAAGCTGCTTGTCCCCCACCCTTGACCCTTCACCCATGAGAGGAATTTTCTACAATTCTCATCATTTCTTTCCATGGAGCAGGTTCCCAACATAGTGTGGAGGGGGAATTTGGCTGCACAGTGATGTCCAGGCTTCTGGGTCCTTGTACCTCCATTCCCAAGAACAGGTTGCTTATTTATTGCATAGCAAAACACTATAATGTATTATCAAAATGCATTTATTGCAATGGAAACATTTTCTCCTTCAGAGGTGAAAACCAGAACACTGCCTAAAGGTAGCTGTTCTCACCATCACTCTGTTTTAATGCTTTAACAGTTGAAAACTCTTACATGAATTCCTTTTTTCCCACTCAAGGAGAATATGTTGTTTCAGTCATATATTTATAAAGTCTATTCTATGTGTACAAAGCTCTCAAGGGCCATGAAGAAAGTCTTCCCTTAAAATCAACCTGGAAAAGATCTGAAATAACTTGATTGGGAGAGTGGAATCGGGGGGGGGTTGGTCTTTGCAGTCAACTACTGTCAGGAATTAATTGTGAAGGAATAGAACAGAGGAAATAAGCAGATCAGATAGACCTCACCTTCAGTTTTTCTGGAAAGGTTGCACTCCTTGACATCCCTGGCTAGGTACTGACTTATTAGGCAGATTGTGGAGATGCGCCCCTAGTTTTAATGCAGTTCAATTCATTCTCTGTGGCCAGAGAGCAAGTTCAGGTTGGGTTTTCTGACTGGGGAGAAAGCTGGACTTTGGAGGTGACATTTTGCTGCAGATGTTGCTTCATCATCTAGAGGTCATTTGCTCTTAGTTCATCTCTGACAGGACTGGACCTTTGTTCTTGTTCATCCAAATATATATAATGTCAATTTAATGTGTTCTCCAAGCCGCCAGAGGATAACCTCCATGTCACACTGCTCATCTAAAGAGAGTTATGCTTATTGTAGGCTGTGTCCAGATGGAATAAATGCTGTTGAGAGGAATATGGAAGAGGAGCTGGGCAAAGAGTATGAGAAAGCTTATGTCTTAATTGGTATGAGTTCATGAGAGCCAGAGATGCCAGGTTGGCCATAAAGTAGAAGGATCATCTGACTTTCAGAATATCTCCCAGGCTATCACAGATACATATCCAGGGATGAAAACTCAATGGGATGTGTTAACAGTCCTGCTTTTTTTTTCTTTTTGGAGAGGGAAGGCAGGGCAATTGGGGTTAACTGACTTGCCCAAGGTCACACGGCTAGTAAGTGTTAAGTGTCTGAGACCAGATTTGAACTCAGGCCCTCCTGACTCCAGGGCCAGTGATCTATTCACTGCACCAGCTAGTAGCCCCAGGAGCCCTACTTTTAGGATAAAAATAGCACTGGTAAGCGTTAAGCCCCTCAATTCTTGTATTCAGCATACCTGACATATGTTACCTATAGAGATGATGGATCTGAATAATTAATGAAGGTAAGATCCTGCAACAGAATGTGAGCCCTCTGAGGGCAGGGACTATTCCAGGTGGCCATCTCTGAGTGAGTGTTGAGGGAGTGTGCCTAGAGATGTCTACTGAAGAGGAAGCCAAACTGGGTCAGAAGGAAAGTATCCTGTGCTCCTTATCTATTCAAAGTTAGAAGCAAAGGATTTGGACCTGGAAAAGACTTTAGAGGTCATCTCTTCCCATTTCCTCATTTGAGAGAGGAAATTGGAACTCCAGAGAGATAGAAAACACCAGAACCCAGGATATCCTCAGTCAGAGAGACCCCAAACTAGAATCTTCGGACAAAGCAAAAATGAAAATAGAGTCAAAGTGACAACCTGGGTTCAGATCCTAACTCTGTTATTTAACCATTAGTGTGTGGCAACAAGCACAGCATTTTCTTTCTCTGGACTTGGTCTCCTCCTCTCTCAAATGAAGAATCTGGCCTAGATGAGCTTTAACTCTCTTCCTGCATTAAATCCTCTCTCTCTCTCTCTCTCTCTCTCTCTCTCTCTCTCTCTCTCTCCTCTCTCTCCTCTCTCTCTCTCTCTGTCTCTCTCTGTCTGTCTCTGTCTCTTTGTCTTTCTCTCTCCCCTACACTAAACACTGGGAGAGCAGGGATTGTGCCTTGTTTATTGTTTCTTATTGTTTCCCTCAGTGCCTAGCATAGTGCTCCACACACAGTAGGTGCTTACTAAATGCTCAATGAACCTAATGAATGACAAACTGCACACAGTAGGCATTTAATCAACATTGAATGGAATGAATAACACATCTCACTCCCCAAATTTAATTGCTGGTGAGGGACAATCACTTTATATATCAGTATTAATGCCGATTCAGAAGGCTCTGTAGCAGCCTCATTTCCATGAGGGCTGAATTTTGTCATTAGCTAATGGAAAATTTTCCAATTCAGTCCATTTCCAGGTTGTCTGTCCTCCCACAGTGAGCTGAGAATAAATAGGCTTTTGGAAGTGTTTGCTTTTACACTGTTTGTTCAAAACAAGGGATTTTAAAGTAACTGTTTCCTGTGGAATTGATCCCTAGCCGTTGCTGAGAGGCCCACAAAGAAGCTGGGAAACCTGGCGTGGCCCCTTTCCAGCCGAGTGGTTTTACACCCTCTTGCAGAAGTGTTATTGGAGGACATGGAGAGATGGAGAGGGCGGGGAGATGGCCATTCATTCCACAGTGTGGAATGCACTCTTATTACCTCATCTCCTCCACTGCTGGGTAATAATAAATTATTCCGCTCTGTGTGGCATGTTCACAATACCGCTGGATTAGCGGCTGTTTTTGCATTTGGAAAGTGTTTGCTTTGCCTAATAGACCTGAGATGAATAACAACAAAAGGCCCAGACTGTGAATAAAGCACAGGCCAGACCTGCCTTTGTGGAGCTCAGCCCTCCTCCTTCTTCCACTTTGCTCCTCAGATCCCTGGGGTATAGCTGGGCAGTCAATGATGGCTCTCCTTCCAGGTGCTGCTCCTCATAGTAGGCCTTGGGCTCCACATGTCAGTCCAAGCACATCCTCCCACTTTTCCTCGAAGAAAATACTCTTTGGAGAACTTGATGCAATTGGCATTGCTTGGCAATGCCCGCGATGGCTCTTCTCTGGCCCTGCCCAAATGTCTAGGTATGCTACGGTTCTGAAGCTAGTCTTCAGAGTGGCATAGAGCGACCTGTCTCTAACAGCAATCTAATCTGTACAAATAGACATGCATTTAAAAACAGATAAATCCAAAATGAAAAACTAAATTGTGTTAGCATATCTTCTTATTAAGAATGCAAGGATTATCTGCAAATACTAACAGATGCATTACATATATTAAGGTGTGACTTTTTTTTTAACCCTATACTATACACCAGAAATCCCTTTCCTTTTACCTTTAAGATATTTGATGCTCATTCGTATTCGATGGCGACAGCAACAAATTGATAGCTAGCAGTTATCAAATAAATTCCAATGAAAAGCCACTGTTTAACATTTTCCTCCCAACAAAGGATTTTGGAAGGACAGATAATTTAGGTCTTTGTGCTCTCACCATAAATAAACAGCAACTGCTTCCTCCAACCACCCTTCTGTGGGCTCAGATTGTACCGCACATCTGACAAATGATTTGTGAAAGAGAATGATGAACCCTTATTACCAAGACACTCTTAACTTAATCCAGAACAAGAATCCTGGGTAATTTTACATACACTATCAAGATTGATGGCCTGGCCCTCCTCTGGCAGCTTGCAAATGTTTGACTGGATCGGAAATGGCATTCAGGCATGATTAAAGATTCAGCTGGGCTTCCCAGAAATTCGGGATCCTTTGTATCCATCATCCAAATTCACTGCCTTTGTTACAGGTTAAAGATATTTGACCTCAGCTCTAATGATTAGAAACTTCGTGCAAATGACAAGTCAGAGAATTTCTTTAAAAAAACAAAACATTAAAACCAATGTTTGTGGGAGAACCCATAGCTCCAATCATCATTTATATGCTAACTATTTTTATTTTTTTTTAATCACAATGGATCAGCAAGCAGTGGTGACGACTGACAAGCCTGTTGTTTGAGGAAATTTCTAACAAAGTTGTTAACATTAATTCTTTTCTATAGGACTTTCATCTTTTCAGAATCCCCAGCTGACATGCCACAAACTGCTTAGCATTGAAAGTCATTCATCAGTGATTAAAGTGCTCTGCTTTATTTTTTTTTTTTAGCTATTTTTTTTATCAGTTTAGGAATGGTTTTTCTTTTATCGGTAGCATGGAATTTTTTCCTAATGAGATGCCCTGACATTCCGTTCTGTCTTATGCTGATGATTTGTGAACCGGAAAGCTGATGAGCAAAAAAATGAAAACTTGTTATTGGACTATCATAATGTCGGATTGTATAAAGCTGTCTTTCAGAAGATGCTACAAGTGCGGCCGAAGGAACATCTGTGGAGAAACTGAACCAATGGCACATTGAATACCAAGTGGCCATTTCTGTCCTGAAGTTGCCAGATGTAGTCTGAAGGAGAAAACCATTCCCTTTAGGGGTATTTGCCAATCAAACTCTGACCCTGTGCCAGCTGAATGAAGATATTCCTGGGGTAGAGAAGTCCTTTGCTCTCAGATGACAATATCCTATGTTTTCCTACCAAAAAAAAATGCCTCTTGTGAGGTAATTAAAATTGCGTTTCACACCAAGCAAGTGGTGTAATGATCCAACCAGCCAATCCAATCCAATGAAACATTTTAGAGTTGAGGGTTGCAGTATGGCTGCCAAATGCCAGTTGACATGAATGAATGTTGAATGTTGTTGATGTCAGATGATAAGGACAAAATGTTTCCTAACCACCTGCTTCTGGGATCAATGTGAAGACACATTTTCCTAGGAAAAGAGAGCTTCAACAATGAGGCACAGTCTTCTCGGGGACTATTTTGTACAGCAAAATGATGCCTGGAAAACAGCTTCATCTGGGGGAAAAAATGCTTTGCCACACTTTCTTCTACTCACCTAATTATGACCAGCCTCAGCTTCGACTCAGCATCTGTCCAGGTGCGAGACACCGCTCTCAAATCACACGCCAGTGTAAAAGTTTTTTGTGGTCCTCTGGACTGCGTTGGACTTCTGGATAGATCCCTACCTTCTCAGCTTCATAAGAGAATGCAGGGCAGGTCATTCAACTTCTCTTGGGGGTAGGTTCACAGTTATAAAGTATAAGTGTAAAACTGAGGCAAATATCCAAAGACTCTAGAGAAAACCAATTTTTCAGATCATTGAGGCCCAAGTTATTATTTATGTGTTATGTTAGCTGGAGAACTGGTTTAATTCTGCCCTTTCCTTCATGGATACAGCTTTGCCTCAGTTTCCCTTCTTTTCAAGTAGACCTAATGATTCTGAGGGAAAGATGGAGAAATATCATGAACGCTTTGAAGAAAGGGGCCATCACAGGCTTAGAATTTTAAGGAATAGTTGATGACTGTTCCATTAAACATACTATTACAACAGGAAGAAAGAGTGACATTTCCTGGACATACTGAAATGGGACTGGAAGAGGCTGGGTCTATATACACATACACACACTCCAATTTGGAAGAGAAACAGTTGAGTTTAGTCAAACAACTGTTTTTTTTTGGGGGGGAGGGTTCCCCAGAGGGAAGGACTACCCCCTAAGCAAAGACAATGGTTAATTCCATTGATTACTTATTGAATCCAAATGAATTCAAACAGCCAATCCTCTGTCCTTAACAGTAACCTACAATTTGGGTGAATTTGACCATTTTGTTTACAGACTGGTTTGTGCAGGTTAGAACATGTAAAAGGCCAGCCACCCTGAAGCCAGTGAAACATCATTTTACTGTATGGAGTTCCCCTCCATGGAACCCCAGCCTTCCAAGTGACTATGGGTTGTTGAAACCACAGGGAGCCAATCACATTGAACAAACACCAGGCTCTCATTGCCACACGACTCTCCCCTGATCTCCAATCAGCTCGGTAATGTGCCATGACTGTAACTCTCTGGGGACACACAAGGCTGTGGAGTTGGTTGGTTGGTGGTGTGGAAGGTGGAGGGGGAGGCAGTGACGTCAGCAGTAACAGCAAGAGCTGGTTCTTTTTTCACCATATCTTCCTAATGTTCCATTGGCAACTCTCTCTCCGGTTATCTTCTGTGTCTTTCTTGGCAACCTGTATGTTCTGATTGCTATCAGCTTATAATGAGTTACCTTGACAAGGTCTATGATAAACATAAATACCCATAAGATGCCAGATAAGCTGTATTGGTTTTAAATTAGAGCTGTGTGGACTGTCTCTCTATGAACTCTAGCTTATTATTTTTAATTATCGCTTATGAAGCACAGTGTTTTCTTTGCCCTCTTTACGGCTCATCTGACAGCATTCTGTCAGACCCCACAAAGTGCCACCACATCAAGCACATTCACATGTGTGCATATGCAACGTCAGAACTCAGACTGGCTAAGCAGTGTTCTATCAGGGGAATGGGAAGGGATCACTTTCACTCCCTTCACTTGTATCTTGAAGAAGAGGGAGGAGACAAAATTACCCTGCCTTTTCTATGTATCTATCTAAATGTAGCATTTCTTTGGGATTTATAAAATGATTCCAAAGGGCAAGAAGAAATTTAGATCACTGAAAATCCAGAATTATTTCACTGTGTGTATAAATGCACATGTGGGGTGTGTGCATATGTGTGTGCGTGTGTGAATGGTGACAGTAGCCTCTGTCACACTGTAGGAGACCAAAGATATATGGAGCTCTGCTACAGGCCCCAAAAGTACTCCACGTGATAGACTTTAATTGAAGTGCCTGTGTTAATTCTGAAAGAAGGTCTTAGAAAAATCAACTGTCACATCACATTCTTAGCTAGATCAGGAGAATGTAGAAATTAAAAGTATGTTTCTACTTGTAAAAGTAACACTCTTGCCCCTCTTTTCTCTTAGACCATACCTTCCCCCATACACCTGTTGATTTTTCATATTTAAGTGTTTGCCTTGGCTTCAGGTTTTCTGGGTTTTGTGTTTGTTTATATTATTTTATTTTTTGGCTTGTTTTCAATGAAAGCTCTTGACTTTTTTCCCTCAGGTTAGTGCCATCTTTCAGGGCCTTTTGCTTTGAGTCCTTCCAATGGAAGCCTGTGGAAATGTGGCTGTCCTTCAAATGAGATAGGAAGCTGAGGAGGCCAAAACCATGTTTGCTAATTCCTCTTCTCTGTTCTTTGAATTCCAGCAACAAGGAGCGGCCACCACCGTCTACTGTGCTGTGGCCCCCGAGCTAGAGGGCCTGGGAGGAATGTATTTCAACAATTGCTGTCGCTGCTTGCCTTCAGCAGAGGCCCAGAATGAAGTGACGGCCAGGGCCTTGTGGGAGCTCAGTGAGAGGCTGATCCAAGAACGAGTTGGCAGGCAGACCAGCTGACGGGGACCTCCTGTAAGGATCAAAACACACCAAGTGTATGTGTGCACACTAGAAAACTGCCAACTCTGGAACCTTTCCAAGCTTATCATCTAGAGGGTTTCCATATACCTCGGTTACAGATTAGCTAGTGTTAAACAGAATAATAGCAGTCACAACATAGTGAAAAATGTTAAGTACTAATGGGAAGTAGGGAATTCTGTAGGTTAAAGGGACAATATCTCTTTCCGGGGCTTACTTTGACTTTTCTTTAGGATAGTAGCCTTTGCAAAGTAGAGCCCTCAGTGAAATGTGGGCCATCTTTTGTGTTACTTTAGAAGTACAAGCCAACTTTTTCATTGGTTTCCCTGGTTAAGTGTTCTGCAAATCACCAATACACAATCCCCCTCCTCTCCTTCCCCAGCCCCTTTGGGGAAGGAGATGTCTTTGAGAATTGATCTTGATCAGGATATATCTGTTTCATGCAACCTGACCAAATTTGATCGGCTTGGCAATAGAAAGGAAGGAGAATCTCTTCCCTTCCATGCCCTTTACTCTGGACAACAAATGCCTCAGTGATGGTTACGAAATCTGTGGTGCCGAACTAGCAAATATATACACAGAAAGCAGTAGTCATTCCCTCCCCTGCTGATTAAATATTGAAGATTATTTTGAGATAACAAAAAAAAGTATATCGCACACTATTCCCTAAAAGGCTTAGTTTAGGATCAGGAAAGAAGATCCCAGGTCCTTAAGAATACAGAAATGTTGTCAGGGGGGCTGATTCTCCATGGAGACTTCGAAGGAGGAACTCTCTAAGGTTCAGTTGTCCAGTTCTCCCAGTGCCAGATCCTGCTTGCATTTGTCTTTGTCCTCTCATCTTTATGCTTTAATAAAAGAACATGCTTGAATATTGTCACCTGTAGAGAACATTTGTATTGTTCCTTTAAATGTATCAGTTTCTCTTAAAAAAAAAAAAAGGAAAAATAAATAGCTTCTTGTAGATGCCGTGAAAAGAGGGTTCCTGTGTCTTCACTGAGTTGGGTTGTGTTTTTTTTTATTTGTTTTGCTTTTTGTGCTTTGTGGCTATTTTCTTGCCCAAAAGTTGTCTCACACCATCAGCATCCCAGCATCACATCTTCTGAAAACAAGATAAAGACAGGAAGATGGTTAATTGTGTTTTCACATTTCTTGGGTGTCATTTATGGCAAATGAGTTATTTGCTGAGGGTTCTCCCCTCTGTCATTGTGAACTACCTGGGGCTAGGAGGATGTGTGTGTGTGTGTGTGTGTGTGAGAGAGAGAGAGAGAGAGAGAGAGAGAGAGAGAGAGAGAGAGAGAGCCATGCTCCCCTCTCCACTGCCTTTGGCTTCTGTGTATCTCTGAAGAAAAGTCAAACAAAGGTGATCAGCTTGGGAATTCTCTGGATGGAAAGGATGGTTCAGGTCCCAGAGGAGTGAACAGATGCACAGAATACAGGGCTCAATTTAAAACACCAAAGGGGGACCTAGAATCCTTGGCCTTTGTGGACTTCAGATAAGACCTTCCTGTAGCAAACGCTTCCCTCTGACATGGATACCTTCTCAGTGGCCCATGCTCACGGCCTTCACCTGTTTTCACTCCTCTGTGGTTAATGTGCTGTTCTCTAAATCACTAGTGGCCCATAGATAGGGTGGTGGATTAATTTATAGACATGGCTAAAATATTCCAATGAGAAGTAGGAGAGCATCCCATCAATCCAGGGCAGCATTCATTCACCAACATTTCTCATGTTTCTATTTCATGTATAAAGTTTATAAAGCATTCTCACAACAACCTTATGAGATCAGTCTTGAATGTGTCACCATCTCCATACAAGGAGAGATGAGCCAACTGAAGCCCAGACAGGGCCAATGGCTTGCCTAGGGTCACATAGCTAATACACTGTTGGAACTGGTATTTAAAGCCAGAATCTTAATTTCCCCATTCCTTATACTACACCATACTTCCTTCCACCAACTCTGACCACCTGCTTGTGTTTCAGATGCCTTATATGTGCCTTTCAGATAGTTTTGGTAAATTTCATTTGTCCCCCAATAGTTGCATTGTCCCCAGTCACACTCCCCAGTATGCCCTTCTACTTATCTTAATGCCTTACTATGTGTCTTTAGACAAATGACTCAACCTCTGTGAGCCTCAGTTTCCTCATCTGTAAAATTAGAAGGCTGGACCAGATGATCCCTGAGGTCCCTTCTTGTTTTCTATCTATAATCTTTTGATCCATCCTTCCTGCAGGTCCCTATCTTAAACTCAGCTTGTACAAAACCAAACACCTTTTTTCCCAAACCCTCCCTCCTTCTTACCTTCCTCATTAATGTAAAGGACCACACCATTCTCCCAGTCTCCCAGGCTTGCAACCTAAGAGTCATCCTGAATTCCTTATCACCTCTCACTCCCCATTTCCAAGCTGTCACCAAGATCTCTTAAAAACACCTGCTTTTCTTCTCCAGCACTGCCACCACTCTGTTACAGCCCCCCCCCCCATCACCTTCATTATTGCGATAACCTCCTGGTGAGTCTGCTTGCCTCATGTCTCTCTCCATTCCACTCAATCCTCCATTCAGCCACCAAAGTGATTTTCCTAAAGTGTAGGTCTGAGTATGTCACCCCTCCCCATAATCAATAAACTCCAGTGGCTCCCAGTCTCCTCCAGGATCAAAAACAAAATCCTCTGTCATTCGAAGACCTTCATAAACTAGCCTCGTTCTGTCTTTCCAGTCCCCTTACACCTTACTCCTGACATATATACTCTTCTATGGCCACCTCCTTGCTGTTCATACTATGATCAGGACACTCCATCTCTTGCCTCTGGGGACTTTCTCTGTCTGTCCCTCACACTCTTCATCTGTAATGCTTTGCTTCTACACCTCCATCTACTGATTTCCATAAGGAAGTTCCTGACTTCTTATAAGTCTCAAATAAAATTCCATCTTCTACATGAAACATTTCTCCAAACCACTTAATTCTAATGCTGCCCCTCTGTTATTTACCTCCCATTCTTCATGCTGTATATAGCCTGTTTGTCCATATTTGTTAGCTTGTTGTCTCCCCCTTAGACAGTGAGCTCCCTGGTTTTAGTGACTTTTTGCTTCTTTTTATAGCCCTGGGGCTTAGCATAATGCCTGGAACATAGTAAGCATTTAATAAAATGTTATTGAATATTGACTCTTGACTGTCTCCCTAGGCATAAAGAATGTCACTATCAGCTAAACATAATGAATCATAAAGTGTCAGAGCTGGGAGGGACCTGAGAGCCCATCGACTCTAACCCCCTCATTTTATAAATGAAGAAACTGAGGTCCAAAGATCACATTGTACATCCATATTAAAGGCAAGACTAGAACCCAGTTCTCCTGACTCCTGGACATTTGCATTTTCCTCTATAATTCAGCTACCTGGAGGCGATACCCAGAGTCCCCTGTAGACATCCAGGCCACTGACAACAAGCCAAATGAGATGAGAAGTACAGCCCCTATTTCTGAGTTTCCCTGGGATCCACCTGGATTTCCACTCGGCCATCTCTCATCTTCAATATGGGCTGACAGAGATTGTTCAGGCTGAATACAACCAATCAGTAAGAAACAGCAGCTCACACAACCCTTCACCATGACTGAAGGTTGTGGCTTGTGGTTTCACTCTGCAAAATGGGGTTATTGGTGGTTTTGTGTTGAACTTTACTGAAGTAGGCCCAGCTGCTTCCATTAAAGGTTATGAGTAGGCCAGAAACTTTGGTGTGGAAAAGAGCCCAATAGAGACTTTTATCCTCTCTGGGGAATAACACTTTATAGAAAAAGGAATACATTTCAAATGCATTTATCAATCCTATCAGGCTACTTCTATATACACATACTTGTTGCTTTGAATTCAGGGTTTGGGTTTTTTTTTAAGTTAAAGTCAATAAAATTAGGATTTTCTGCTTTACATATCACCAAATAACCAGTTTGACTGAATGTTTCTGTTACAGCCTGTAACTAATTTTATATTGAATTCATGGAAAGTTGTGTCTATTTGTTGTGGTGGCACTTTGCTATATCATCCATTTCCTGTCCCCTAACCATGGCTGTCCCCCAAAGCTCCATCCTCAACCTTCTCTACTCTCCTTCCCTTGTTGATCTCATCTGTTCAATGGGATCAACCATCTCTGGACAGATGACCCTTCAGTCAAACACAATTTCTCTCCTGCACATACTGGATTTCAAACAGCCTATTAGACATCTCCACCTGGCATCTCAAAGCCAACATATTCAAAACAAAATTCATCCCATTTTCCATCCAACCCCCCTCTTCTGCCTCAAATTCTCTCCTCTTGAAAATTTAACTTCTTATATGGGTGCAATGAGGATTCCCTTCATGCATAGGTTGGACTACGTGGTCACTGAAATCCCTTCCAACTCTCAAATCCCTTCCAACCCCATCACTTAAGTCTGCAGTGTCAATCATTCTTGACCCTGCCCTCTCCCTCATCTCCATTTCTGATCAATAGTGAAATCTTGGTGATTCTGCTCTGACTGCATCTCCTGTTTCCATTCTTTTTTGTCCACTCACCTAGTTCAGGACCTCCCCACCTCTCATTTTGACTTTCACAATAACCTCTCTATTAGTTTTTCAGTGTCTTGCTGTGTCCAGTACATCCTTCAAATAGAGATCAAAATGTTTCCCAAAGCACATTTCTGATTGTATCACTTTCCTAATTAAAAAAAAAAATTTCGCTGTCCCTTTATTGTCTCTAGAATAATTGAAGTCAGGATTATTCTAGGGTAATTGAATTTATTAGGTGATGCCTATGTGTCTAGCACTGTGGTAGGTACTGAGAACACAAAGACAAAAATGAAAAAGTCTCTGCCCTCAAAGAGCTTACATGCTAATGGATAAAAAGAGAAATCCCCTCAGTCTGGCATTCAAAGCCTTTCATGAAAGTGTTCAAAACCATCTTCTCAGACTTCTTTTACAGAACTCCCCTTCAAGCAGATCTACATTTCAGCCAAACTGGCTTATAAGGCATTTTCCATCCATAATCCATATTCCATGATGGAGGATTGTATCTGGTGCCCCTACACCTGCAATCCACTCCCTCCCCACTCAGGCCTTGCATAATCTTTTTTTTTAGAGGGGGGAGGGCAGGGCAATTGGGGTTGACTTGCCCGAGGTCACACAGCTAGTAAGTGTTAAGTGTATGAAGACAGATTTGAACCAGGTCCTCCTGACTCCAGGGTCAGTGCTCTATTCACTGCTCCACCTAGCTGCCCCAAGCCTTACATAATCTTTATCCTCATTCAAGGTTCAGCCCAGTTGCCACCTCTTCTTGGAACCCTTCCCTGATTGTCCTCACCTTGTATTTATTCACCCACAAACATGTAACATTCTCCGTCCTTCTTGATCCTGAGTGAAATTTAAACATCTCAGAGAGAAAGAACTATTGTTTTCTAATATTTGTAGGTCTAGTGTTGACCACAATTCTTTGTGGTGCCATCAGGAGAATCAGAGAACTTGGGAGTTGGAAGGGACCTTAGTAGACAGCTGGTCCAACGCATACATAAAGGCATTTAAAACAGGTTTATTTAATTACTGCTCTTTCTCTGTAGCAATGATGATTGATGATGGCTTGCATTCCTAAATCACTCTCCAATTTACAAAGTACTTTTCTCACAACAATCATGAGAGGCACGTAGCAAAAGTGTTATTATCTCCTTAAAGCCTCAAGAGGTCTCGCCCCTCAGACTCAGGCCTTCTGACTGGTGCTCTTTCACTTGTAGTAGGATATAAGCCCCTTAAGAGTCAGGATCATCACGTTTAATTTTGTCTCAGGCCCTTATTATGGTCTACTGAATATTCATAAACACGTGACTATGACAGTGTTAGAGATAAGAATAACCCTTAGAACACAGAACATAGAATGTCATGTCTAGAAAGGGTTGTGGAATAGAGAACATAAATTGTCAGAGCAGAACTTTGAACACAGAACAAATAATGTCAGAGGTTTAGGGACTTTAGAAATCACTTAATCCCCTCAGTTTTATCATTAAAGAGACTGAAGTCCAAAGAAGGATCCTAGATCATAGGATCAGGGCCCTGGAGTTTGAAGGGATTCCAGAGGCCTTCTAAGCTAAGGCCCCTCTCTTTACAGATGAGGAAACTGAGGCCCACTGAGGTAAGGTAACTTGCCCAAAGCCACAGATTTAGTGACAGATCAGAATTTGAACCCAAATCTCCTGACTCCCAATCCAGGGAAATTTCCATACCACAATGTCAGAAAGAATACTCTATTTACTAAAAAACAAAACAAAACAGAATACAGCGAATCAGTCCACCTGTGAGTTCTGATGAAGACAGGTTGCGCAATTGCAGTTCTTCTCCTTACAATGGCAGACTGTATTATCACTGAAACACAGCAACAGTGTTGCTGATTGACACCCAGACCAATGGCATGGTCAGCCTAATTGGCTGGCCGAGAGTCTGGGATCTGTCCCTCCTCTCTGCAGAAATACTGCCTCCCTCTGTGAACACATGTCTCAGCGCTCACAAAGATTGTCTCTGCTTCTGAATGTGTCTGTTTGCCATGTTGTCCATCTCTGGCATGAGGATGTCAAAGGCCTTTTAATCTCGCTGACAGCTGGGCCTTAATGAGATGCCTCTGATCACCCTGGGAGGCAGCTCTGGTTCTTCTCTCCATGAGGAGCCTCCTTGCTATGTATTGTTTGCTCAGCACCTGACCTTTGATTCTGGAGGACTGCCCAAACTAGAACTGCAAAGATCTTTAGAAAGCATTTTTTTCCAAATCCAATTCATAAAAGGGGAAACTGAGGCTCAAAGAGGAGAAAAGACTTGACTAAGCTTACCCAGTAAGTAAAGGATAGAATTGGCATTCAGGCCCCAGACCTCTGACTCCAGTCTCTCCACTCCACCATTCAGGAGGCTTCATGTCAGTTGGTGTCCCCATTTTTACCAGAGGACCAGTCTGATGTGCTGTGCAAAAGTGTTACTCTAACTAAATATTTTTCTTGCCCATTAGAATTAGTTAGATGTTCCAGAATTTTCCTATCAGCATAGAAGAGAAATGTTTTATGTTTTTTGGTGTCATAGACCCCCTTGGCAATCTGGTGAAATCTATGGACCTTTTCTCAGAAAATAAAAGTTTTTAAATGATTGAAGGAAATGCCAAATTGCAGGTAAAAGTTAGCAAAAAAAAAAAGGTATGATGTTTTTCTCTATCCAAGGTCACAGACTCTGAATCTATCCAAATCCTCCAAGGTTTCATGGACCCCAGGATTAAAAACCCCTGATCAAAAAATAAAGCATTTGGAAATTCTGAATGGACGGGTGTCAGCAGAAGAAAAAAAAACTTCATAAGGAATAGTAAAGCTTTATGTTTTTAGCAGATGTCCAATTTGGTATCTCTGGCACCTAGTATTAAATAGTTACATTCTAGTTTCAGTCTCACCAAGAAGAAATGAAATTCCTCCCTGGGACATTTTGGGTAAGTCTACAGGGATTTGCTTGCCTTAGTCTTTTGAGGCAGGGAAAAATCTTTGAGGATTCCCTTAAAAGATAAATGAAAGAAAAAGCATGTATCAAGGACTTACTATTGGCCAGGCACCGGGTTAAGCACTAGGGATACAAATATTAATAAAATAGGGACAGTCCCTGCACTCAGGGAGATTACATTCTAATAGGGGATGACCAGGAAAGGGAGTTTTGTTCTTGGAAAATGAAAGCAAAGCTATAGTATTTTAATTATGACAAGGTGCTTTCCTCATAACAACCCTACAAGGTACAGGTACAAATAACATCATCCCCATTTCACAGATGAGGAAGCTGAGAGGCAAAATAATTGGTCCCAACAGGGGAGCCAACATGCAAACAACTATGTACGTATATAAGCCATGTAAAGAGTAGATGGTCCTTTCAGAGGAAGACAAGTAGAGTGGGTGAGGTGAGGGGACAGGACAGCTCATGTGGTGCTATGTAGTTGATAAGATAGTTTACATACAATATCTCATTTGATGTGGAAAGAACACCAAACTGGGAGTTTCTGACTTCCCAATTCTGTTATTGGTTCTGTATCCTGTAAAGCTATCTCAGTTTACTTAATATTAAAAGAAGGTTAATAATATCCTGAGATTGTTGTAAGAAAAGTAATTTGTAAACCTTAAAGCTCTATACAAAAAGATTTGAATTTAATTAAATTTTAAAAATGTAAAAGTCTATACCAAAGCTAGTTATTATCATCTGTGATATTAAAATTGAGCAAATGACTTACCACTCTAAGCCTCAGTTCCCTCATCTATAAAATGGAGTTAATAACATGTTTGCTAACTACCTCAAAGGAAAGAGCCTGGTGAATTGTATAAAGCACTATACAGGTGAGTCACAATTTAGGGTCCCTGTCTGGTTGAGAATAGACACTGGGAAGATTTTATTTGTCATTGTTTTCTCCTCTAACCTTCAGCACCTGCCATGGGGGTAGCTACAGAGGGAAAGCACAGAACTCAGGATTTTAAGCAGACCTGAGATCTCACCATCTTTATGTTATAAAGGAAGAAATCAAAGCCTGAAGGAGTGTTACAACAGTGGAGAAAAGCAAGTGAACTGATTTTCAGTTAAAAAAGATGTTAGTTTTTGAAAACTATAGTCCAGGGAACTTGACTTTAATTCCTGGAAGAAAAAAAAGCTAGAACAAATGATTAAGGGAATGGTTTGTGAGCTTTTAGAAAAGGGAACCATGATTACCCAAAGTCAGCTGTCTAAAAGACAGGTCATGTAATGCTAACCTCATTTCCTTTTTTCCAGGGTTACAAGAATATTAGATCTAGGAAATGTATTAGGCATACTTCAGAATCAGAAATTTCAGGAAAACATTTGATTAAGTCTCCCATGTAATCTTTGCAGAGACACACACATGGAAAGATGGGATGGTTAAGCACCTCAGTTGTAACAGCTTGACATCAAATTAGAGAAAGGTCTCTAGCGGAGTGCTCTTGGGATCTATGCTTTTCCCTATTCTGGTTAACAATTTTATCAGTGATTTGTAAGGTTGCATAGATGCCATGCTTATCATATTTTCAGATGACTCCCAGAAAGGAGAATCATATAAAGTAATAGATTTCAGAGTTGAAATCCAAAAAGATCTAAAGAGGCTAGAAAAAGAGACCAAATCTCATAACATGAAATAGCAGATAGATAAAAAGTTATATGTTTGACATTTAATAGTATGCCACCACCATCAGCACCATCACCACCACCAACCAAGTGCACATGTATAA
>NW_027185771.1:34580078-34585397 GCF_028583685.1 Petaurus breviceps papuanus
CTTGTCTGTCAGTTTCAGGAGTACAGTGCTCAGATCTAGGCTACTTGGAGGAAGGGGATTGATGGATGGATGAGATGGAAGGCATCCAGGGAAAAGTTCAGCTCAGGCTCCCCCTTCTACAAGTCAGTTTCTCCGGATCCCTCTCAGTGTTAATGTTTTGTCGCTTTCCAAATTGTCATAGATGTAGTAGAATGTAAGCTCCTCGAGGTCAGGGACTGGTTTGTTTTGTCTGTATCCTGAGTCACTAGTATAGTGCCTTACATATCTTATGGTTCATCCTTGCTTGTTGAATGAATAAGTGGTGGAAGGACATGAGATCAGTGCCATATGAGGACTGACCGAAGGAACTAGAGGAGAAAAACCAGTACAACTTTCGGGGATCTGAAGGTTCATTCTATGGGAGCATGTTCCACTTGGTCTCAGAACTAGGAACAACGGGTAAAAGCTATGGAGAGGCAGATTTCGGCGACTTGGTGTAAGGAATAACTGACTTCCCAATAATTAGTCTTGTACAAGTGGAATGGGTAGTCACAGGAGACAAGTGGTTATTCCTAATCTGAAGTATTTGAGAGATGCCTGGATGACCTATTGTGACAGGAGAAGGGATCTTGCTCAGGGATAGGTTAGACTCAATTGGCTTCTGAAATCCCTCCAATTCAATGGAAGATTCTATGGGGAAGTTATGCAAGCACTAGAATAATTGAGAACCCCCTTTACTTCCTCCCTCCCTATCCCTCAAATAGAGCAGAAGAAATATGCACATGAGCCATTTATTTATAGGATTTTATATTTAGAAAACACCTTCAAGATTATCTAACCTAAATACTTTCATTTTACAAATGAGGAAACTGAGTCTCAGAGAGAAGAAATAATTTGCCCAATGTCATACAGAGAGTAAATATCAGAACCAGGACTGAAACTGTCTTCTGAGTTCAAATCCAAAGTTCATTTCCATTCTGCCTTTTATTCTGTCTGCCAAGCAAGAAACCCCAAGTCTCTAGGGCCGGGGACAAGGGGAGTGATTGTAATGAAGTTTTATAAAACTTATATAGGTTCCTTGGGCCACTTCAGGGGCAAAACTTAACCTTTTATAGCTTGAACTTTGGCCATTCAGGAGCAGACCACATTTATAGCTGTGTTCCTATAAAACATAGCATCCCCTAAACCATTGTTTCCCCTAATGGTAACTTTCCAGCAAACCGATTAAGTTAGATGGGGCATGCCTGGAATTTCTTACCCACTTACAAAATAGTCACCCCTTTAAGAGGCATGAAAAATCTTTACCCAATCACATGTGCCAAACCGTACCTAGAGTCAATATTTTAAAAATTGAAATGCCTCTCTAAAAAATTGGAGCACAAGTCCTTGCATTGTTATAATCCCGCTAGCTGTAGTTAATGTAAACTAGACTTCGAGAAAGAACACTCTGTGTGCTGACCCAAGGCCTTACCTGGCTTCACAGCCATTAGTGTTTTTAAGCTTGGATTGGGGGAAATTACTGTCAGTGGCTATAGTCACAAAACACTTCAAAAAGGAATAATGTCTCTTAACACTTTCTTTGTGGTTTAACAGAAGAAGGTCTGGATCTGAAGTCAGAGGATTCAGAGCCAAATCCCAGTTCTGCAGCTGTGTGACTTTGGATGGGTCAGCTATCTTTTTGGGGTTTCTGTTGCCTTATCTGTAAAATGGAAAGGTTAGGGCAGATGCCCTCTAAGATTCCTTTCACCCCTAACTCTGTGATCCAATGGACTCTGTAAGAAAGTTAATATAGGGATAATGATCTCCATTTGATAAATGAAGTCAATGGAACCAAGCTGAGAAATTAAGTGAATGACTCAGGCTCACACAGTGAGAAGTCTCATGTCTTCTGATTCTAAGTTAGATACAAAAATAGCAGTTATTGTTAATTAAATAATTGTGCTTATATATATCATAATTATATATTATATATTGCATATAGTTATATATTATATACAACATATATTATGTATATGCAATATATATGCCATAATATATAATGTATATTATATTCCCCTCCTTCCCCCAAAAAACAGTCTCTGTGTGTGTACACAAAACTTTGCTGTTAGCTTAGCCATATAAACATGTCCTAAGGATCTTTCCTAGGGCCATATGCTTTCTCATATAAGTGGAATTGTCCATTGACAAATTACAAGTAATAGAAAGAACTTTCCTGGGACTCAAGGAATTTGGTTTGAGTCCTGCTGTTACCTAGCAATCAAGATACTTCCCCTTTCAGGGTCTCAGTTTCCTCATCCACAAAGTTATGTCATTAATTGAGATGATCTCTACGGCCTCTTATGAATCTAAGTCCTTTGTCAGGCTAAGGAACCTCCCAACTTTACCATTCTGTGTTGGATGAGGTTGGGAATGGAGGATTGGACTTGTGATTTCATCACTGCAAGGAACTCTCAGATGAGGAAATTCTCCCTATCAATGCAAATCAACACCTTCTCTGCAATTTAGGGAAGGAAGGAAATAAGCATTAATTAAGTGCCATGCTAAGAACTTTACAAATATTATCTCATTTGACCATTACAACAACCCCATTTTACTACTGAGAAAATTAAGGAAGACAGAGGTCAAGTGACCTGCTCAGGGTCACGTAGCTAGTGAGTGTCTGAGATCAGATTTTGAGTCTTCCTGATTCCAGGCCTGGCACTCTATCACCTCTGTCACCTAGATGCCTCTAAGAGTCTTGAAAGATTTGCTTATGCACTGAGCAGTTAAGTCAAGTGACCTGCCTAAGGTCATATAACCACTATGTGTCAAAAACTGAATTTGAACCAGATCTTTCTGGTCCCAAAGGCAGCTTTCTTGTGATCATGTTTTCCTGACTTTGACCATCCTATGTTCTGTGTTCTATAATCCTTCTGGCAGTCCATATAGTCATAGGTCTGTTCCAGCTCTGACATTCTGTGAATTTCATCAAATGCTTTCCCCAGTCAGACCAATACACTCTCCTACCTAGTCAGTTTATCATCATCTTGATTGATATCATGTAAATGAGAAAGTCTACACAGAGCTTTCCTTCTTCACTACAGGTTTAGGCAGCAATGGTCTGATCTGCTGGAGAAGGCCCCCTTTGCCACACTACATTAAGACTGCTCTAAATTTTAAAGAATTTAATGGCATAATTTCCAAAGCAATAGTCCAAAGGTCCCTGACTGTGCTTACAACTTCCAAGGCTGATTTCATCTTTAGATAGTAACATTCCTACTGATACAAAAGCACAGGGTTGAAAAGTGGGGAATGAATGCAATGGAAAGAACATAGCTAAGAAATATTTGGTTGCTGGTTCAATTGTGATGGGCTCAATGGTGAGATGGGAGGAAGTTTGCACCAGAAGGGGGTAACATAAGATAATGAAGATAATTTTGGTTTTGGAGTCAGGAGAAGTGAGTATATCTCTGGGCTCAGATGCTGCTCTTGCATCCCTTTGTAAGCCACTTTGATTCTGTTTTACCATCTGTAAAATGGGGGTAATAATGCTTACACTCCTTACTTCCCAGAGCTATTGTCAGAAGAATGCTTTGGAGACTTTAAAACAGAGACTCAACGTTGTTTGCATCACGGACCCCTAATACAAGGACAATGTTACATTTCTGTTTAAAAGCAAGGAAAAATAAAGATGCAAATAAATATCCACCTTTAAAAATAAAGATCTGGGGTGGCTAGGTGGTGTGGTG
Source organism: Petaurus breviceps papuanus (assembly GCF_028583685.1). NCBI lineage: Eukaryota > Metazoa > Chordata > Mammalia > Diprotodontia > Petauridae > Petaurus > Petaurus breviceps. The sequence continues at coordinate 34,583,786 of NW_027185771.1, forward strand.
AGTAAAGTGCTGGCCCCGGAGTCAGGAGGACCTGGGTTCGGATCTGGCCGATATACACACACACACACACACACACACAAAACTTAGACATGTAACCTTGGGCAAGTTACTTACCTCCAATTGCCCTCCAAAAGGCTAAAAATAAAGGTCCCCCTTAAAGTTCAAAGACCCAAGAAAAATATCCACAAATATGGCTTGGAGGGGAGAGTGGTCCGTGGGTACCAGGAACATAACCTGTTCCTTGTAGCTCTATAAAAATGTTAATTATATGTTTTATTCCTCTGAGCATACTTTTGCCTTTCGCCAGGACAGAGGGCCCTGAAAGGGGCCAGCATACATGATGGATAGAATGTTGGCTTTGCAGTTGGAGACCTGGGTTTGAATCCTACCTCAGATACTTCTGAGTAGATGAATAACTCAAACTCTCTTAGCTCACTGTTTCATGGTCCTGAGTGCCAAGCTAAGTGCTAGGAATTCAAAAACAATGATAACTGCAGCTACCACTTATGTCAGGCAGATTTTCTGAGGATAATGTATAGAAGATTCTTTGCAGACCTTGAGGACCTATATGAATGTCAATTGTTTTTTTTAATATTATTGTTATTCCCAACAAAATATTGAGGGAAGAAGAAAGAGCAGCCTTTCTGAGTGAGCTTTCCCGGGTGCAGAATCTTCCTGGCTTTTACCTACTCCCTCCACCCTGTTAACAAGCCATTTTGGGGAAGGATGGAGGGGTGGTGCCATTCCCTGGAAGGGTGGGCTCTGGCCTCCAGAAGGGGCAGTGCCTCTAACGAGGTCCTTTCTAACGGGCATTTCATGAAGTTGCCCTGTGCTGTAGGGGAAGAGATTGCTCTGGCAGAGAGCAGAGGAGATATAAAAGTGTCAAGGTGTTATAAATGTCCCGATGATGGAGGCCAGTTGTTATTTGCCGGGTAGTGAGGGAGGGTAGCTAATGGTGTGCGGCGTGTAAACTGTTTGCTGCTCTAATCCATCTGTGAGGAGGGGAGTGAAGAAGAGGGGAGAAATGCTGCAGAAATTACTTGGACAGCTGGAGATAAAGTGGATACTGATGGAGTTATCCAAAGGTAAAGTCGGCTGGAGGAGGACGAGGGCAGGCAGACAGGCAGGCTGCTTTTGCTCTCGGACAAAAGGGTCTGATTAAATGTTCCCTCTCCTCTAAGCACCCCGCCCTGCAGTGGCATTGCTGACAGGCCAGATGTCCTGGCCTGCACTGCTCTGGGGGCAAGGCCTACAGGGAGAAGCGACTGAACCCACATAAAAACCAGGCTCCCAAATTGCTCGGGAAAACTCAATCCAATGCTGAGCAGCCATTTTATTAATTCAGCTCTCTTTTATAGGCCTTTTATATGGGACATTAACCATACAACTCCACTACCTAATTAAAAGGGGCTCTTATCAATTTGCTGGACAGTTGCTTATTAAAAAAAAATAATAAAAACACCACCCAGAACCAGCCGCTAGAAAGAGGTAAACACTAGAGATTACCGGGCGCCCCGATGAGAGTATTAGTTTATAATCACCTCTCCTGTAAACAGGCTATAAACTTGTAAGACAACAGGGCTGGAGATACTAGAGGAAAAAGTTTCTGCTT
>NW_027185771.1:34590397-34594890 GCF_028583685.1 Petaurus breviceps papuanus
TTTCTTTCTTTCTTTCTTTCTTTCTTTCTTTCTTTCTTTCTTTCTTTCTTTCTTTCTTTCTTTCTTTCTTTCTTTCTTTCTTTCTTTCTTTCTTTCTTTCTTTCCTTCTTCCTTCTTTCCTCCCTCCCTTCTCTCCTCTCTTCAAGGGCAAGAGAGAGGGCTCAGCCTCCGGGTCCAAGGGGAGCAAGCTGTCCCTCAGGCCTGTTCAAGATTCCCTGGGTCCATGGGACTTACCCCTTTACTTTTCAGGAGAGTCATAAGTCTGAAGCAGACACATGCACACCAAGGGAAAGGGGAAGTAAGCCTTGCTTTCTTCTGGTCATCTGACTAGGGAGAAAAGAAACTTCTGGAATATGGGGCTTCAATGAACCAAATGGAGATTGGCAATCAAAAGGATGGTTGTAGCCAAGGCCCAGAGGTCACTAGCTTCAAGACAGAGTGTCCTCCTGATGCTTATAAAACCTAACAAAAGGGGAAATATAAACTCTCAGAGGTGGGAAGGGTCTTTAGGGGACTTCTAGTCTTATCTGGACCTAAGCAGGAGATTATATAGGGAATTGATGATCTCTCCCAGAGCTAAGCCACATGAACTGTTGATCTGTTGATCCTTTCGTCCAGGGACATCTCCCCTTCACATTCACACATGCCAGGGAATCATCCTGTATGATGCCTAAGATAGCCAAAGGCACAGTGTTATTTATATTGTAAGTCACCAAACTTGGTAGTTAAGCACCAGTCACAAAATTAATCATATTTATTCTCTCAGCCAGATTTCAAATGAAGACCCTGGAGACATGTGGGAAATTAATTTATTAAAAAGCAATAGCCTGATAATACAAACTAGATAGAAGAAATGAATATGTTCAAAATCTTATAAAACAGTTGGCAATCACATAATAGACCATTCACTGTCAATTTAGTGGCTTGTCTTATTATACTCAGCAAATAGGAGGAAAATGGTATATTATTCATGAACCAACATGCTTTAATTACTTTTGGAGAACATTTATTTTTCAAATGTAATATGTGTTACATTCATCCATAAATGCAGCCCATTTTGCAAAACTCATCTTCCTTCCACATACTCGACCCCAAACCAAGAGTGCCAATTCAGTTCACATAGACAGGGCCTAAGAACAGTGTGTTGGAATGGAAAAACAAAGAAAGGAAAGAAAGAAAGAAAAAAAAAAAACATTGGGCCCAGAAGCAGAAGCAGAGCTATAGTTTGGATGGATTGACTGGGGTTTTGCTTAGGGGCACTGAATTTGGAGGGGCTCATAGTAATTGAACTATAGTAATGCAGAACTAACATGACCTAGTCAATAATACTAATTATTGGGGCAGCTAGATGGCGAAGTGAGTAAAGCGCCGGCCCCGGAGTCAGGAGGACCGAGTTTGGCTCAGGCCTCAGACACTCTTAACACCCACACAAAAAAAAAACTAGCCATGTAACCTTGGGCAAATTACTTAACCCCAATTGCCCTCTAAAAGGCAAAATAATAATAATAATAATTATTTTAAATAGTAAGCCATCAGATGCACTGTTCTGCACCCCCTAATGGTTTTTCCATTGCTTGTTTCTGTTTCCCCCTCCTCTCCTTAGGACAGTATTCCAGTCCCCTCCTTCAACTGATGACTCATTTTATGTCAGTTGGCCTAGTTAGAAAAAATCCTTGTTATGTCTCTGGTCAAAGGATTTCATTTTGACTTGCCGTTACTAACTACCTGTGACCACAGACAAACCCCTTGTAAGTCTCTGGGCCTCAATTTCCCCACATGTACAATGAGGGCATTGGAGTAGCTGATGTCTGGTTAAGTTTAGTTCTAAAACCTGTGATCCCGTCTTCTCCAGATGACTACTGTCAATTGTTTCTCCACTTAAGATCAAAAATGAGACCAATCCAAACTCATCCTGTTAAGTCCCCTGTGAGGAGCAGCAGCCAAAAGGCCTCCAAATCAGATTGTTGAGTATTTCTCTTTGACCTCATTTCTCCGCTGCTGCAAATCTGAAAAACATTCCCTTCCCCCTCCCTTGGCCCCCCACCAGGGTCCAGATTTCTTAATAATACTGATAGGTTGGTTAAAAACAGGAGCCCTCTTCAGTTGACTTCCCTGGGAGTGTTATGAAACACAAGGTCAGTTAAACTCTGTGGCCCATTTCAATTAAAATGTTTTCCCAGATTTATAAATAATAAACCAATCTTGCTTATAATCACTGATAACCCCCTTCCTTCTCCTCCTGAGGGTCACATGGTCACTCACATTTGTTGGTGCGGGCTGTTGATCTCCATGCACTGAGATAAAACAGGTCCGTAAAATAAGAAGACAGAGAAATACAATTAAAGTATAAATCTTTTACATCCATTAACATTTAGGGCCCATTAGATGGCTCTATCCAGGGCTAAATAAAAACCCTGTAGAAGTTGTCTATAGTCTGGAAGGGTATGGTTTTGGTTCTATTTATTAAACAAATGTAATTTAGCTTTGTAAATCTTCACTGTAATTGCTTAAGAATAAGTAAGTCCTCTACGATATAACCACTGAAAACTGGAGGTCTGACAGCTTGTTTTTGTTTTATCTTTTCAATGCCTCTTCCTTCTTCTGTCATCTGGGTTTGCAGAGATGAGATGACAACAGAGAATCATAGAAATGGAATTTCAGAGCTGGAAAAGACTTCAGTTATCACCTAGTCCAACTTATACCTGGAAATGAATCCTTCTACAACACACCTGAATTCTAGCTTAGGTAGGAAAGAAGGAAGGAAGGAAGGAAGGAAGGAAGGAAGGAAGGAAGGAAGGAAGGAAGGAAGGAAGGAAGGAAGGAAGGAAGGAAGGAAGGAAGGAAGGAAGGAAGGAAGGAGGGAGGGAGGGAGAGAGAGAGGGAGGGAAGGAAGGAAGGGAGGGAGGGAAGAAGGAAGGAAGAGGGAAGGAGGAGGAAAAGGAGGAAGGAAGGGAGGAAGGGAGTAAATGAGGGAGGAAGGAAAGCGAAGGAAAGGGAAGGAAGGAAGGAAGGAAGGAAGGAAGGAAGGAAGGAAGGAAGGAAGGAAGGAAGGAAGGAAGGAAGGAAGGAAGGAAAGAAGGAAGGAAGGATGGAAGATCATAGTCTGTCTTCATCAGGGTGCAAGGGAAGATGGTGGGTCAGGTGGTAGTGGTGGCATTGTATCTGCTGTCTCTTGTCTACCTCTTGCTGTGCTCTTCTGTTTCAGCTGGGTCCCCTCGCTCACCCTAGCAGTTACTTGATAGTTGGTGTAGATAGGCAGGCCATGCTTCCCCAGATGATGGCTATAAGGACTGACCTGGAAGAACCAGTAGTCTTGGTGGGGGACTGCCATCCTTAAGACTCTTGCCAATGAGAGTAACTCACATTCCCAAGGGTAACCAGGCAATTTAATATGAAACCCACTTCTGATTGTATAACAAGGGGTCTTTCCCAAGGTGATCCAATGAGGAGTCAGTTCTGAGGAGGGTGCCCCATTTCCCAGTTCTTCCCAAACCTAACTCGGAAAGTTAGGCCTCCTGTCTCAGATGTGGCAACAACCAGCATTGGCTTGCTCAGTTAGCCAGAGAAATAAGTACTCCAAAAATGAAGCAAAGACTGGAGCTATAAAAAAGCTTGTGCTCATATGGTATATCAGGTGACATGGGTTCCTCATAGGATTCCTTCCTTCTGATCTTATATGTTGTACACAAACACACACACACACACAAATGCAGGATGTTCTAAAACTCTTAGCACAGTTTTTAGTTATTAAAGTAAAATGCTTTGGGGATACCTATATATAAAATATTTTATAAAACTTAGTGTTATACAAATATTAGTTATTTTTTAATTTTTTAATTAATGAAGACCATTTTTTTATCCCTTCTACTACCTCTCCTTCTCTTACCATGGTAACAAAAAAGAAAAACAAAATCTTTGTAACCGATATGCATAGTGAAGCAAAATGCCCACATCTGCTACAACCATATACAAGTATATGCCTCGAAGTGCCCCCTGAGACCATCACCTCTCTATTAGAGGTGTATAGCATATTTCTCATATCCTAGAATTGTGGCTGGTCATTGTGCTGTCAGTCATTAACAATGAGCCCTCCTCTATGGGGCAAGCCTTGAGGTACTTCAAGACAGCTGTTATAGTTTCCCCAAGTCTTTTGTTTTCCAGGTTACGTAACCAATCCTTCAAAGGGTCATCACTTGGCATGGTCCCCTCATCATCACAGCTGCCCCCTCTCTCTGACTCATCAACATCATTCCTCCCAAGTGATCATTCCAAGTTGCCCACCGTCCTCGGGCAGGTCTAAATAGGGCAGAGAGCAGCAGGGCTCTCCTCTCCCTCCCTCATGGAAGAGTACGCCTCCCTTAAAGCAGACTAAGCTTAGACCTCAGTTCCTTCTGCTACCATCAATAGTGCTGACTCAGATGAAGCTTGGCCTACCTGGTCACTAATTCCCTGAGAAAGGGGAGGGAGAGAGAGAGCAGAGAGAGAGAGAGAGA
>NW_027185771.1:34594990-34595500 GCF_028583685.1 Petaurus breviceps papuanus
AGGGAGAGAGACAGAGACAGAGATAGAGACAGAGAGGGACAGAGAGACAGACAGACAGGGACAGAGAGAGAGAGACAGAGACAGGGTGGGGGGAGAGAGAGAGAGAGGGAGGGAGGGAGAGAGAGACAGACAGAGAGAAAGAGAAAGAGAGAGAGAGAGAGAGAGAGAGAGAGAGAGAGAGAGAGAGAGAGAGAGAGAGAGAGAGAGAGAGAGAGAGAGAGAGAGAGAGAGAGAGAGACAGAGAGAGAGAGAGAGAGAGAGAGAGACAGAGAGACAGAGAGAGACAGAGAGAGAGAGAGAGAGAGACAGAGAGAGAGAGACAGAGAGGGAGGGAGAGACAGAAATAGAGACAGAGACAGAGAGAAAGACAGAGAGAGACAGAGAGAGAGACAGAGAGAGAGAGAGAGAGAGAGAGAGAGAGAGAGAGAGAGAGAGAGAGAGAGAGAGAGAGAGAGAGAGAGAGAGAGAGAGAGAGAGAGAGACAGAGAGAGACAGAGAGAGACAGAGAGA
>NW_027185771.1:34595600-34615240 GCF_028583685.1 Petaurus breviceps papuanus
ATTAACGTAAGTGGGGTGTTCGCGGCCGGTGCAAAAGGGCGCGCGTTAGAGAGAATGGGAGAGAGAGAGAGAGAGAGAGAGAGAGAGAGAGAGAGATGCTTTCACTAGCTTGATGCCCCAATCATACAGAATAAGCACTTGACTGCTTGAGAAATAGCATTCCCCCTAACTCAGTCATCGGGTGAGTTTTGAGGATTTGGCACTTGGTGAACTGGCATTAGGGAGAAAGAAAAGAAGAGTGTTTTTGCCTTAACAGCCCAAATATTTCATGTAAATGCTTCCCAAGGCACCACTTTCCCATTGGAAGTAATGGGTGGACGTTTGCAAACTGCTATGGCATCCTCACCACATCAACCAATGTTCATTTGTTCCAGCTGGAACAAAAGAAACTGCCTTAAGCATTTATTGGGGAGGGGTGGAGGCGGAGAAACAATGTTTTATTTGAATGTGACTCAACAACTCCCCCAACCCTATTTTTTTTTGTGTTGAAAACATAATTTTTTGAAAAAAAAATAGCAAGGGCCTATTGAGACACATCCAAATGAAACACTCACATGCTGACACAAACATTAAAAATAGAACACTTGGTACCTGAGAATTTCTGGGAAAGAAAACAGATCATGGCATTTAGTGCTAGAAGGGGCTTTAGAGATCATCTAATCTAACTTGCTGGTTTTACAGATGAGGAAACTGAGCCCCAGAGCAAGGTCACCTATAATCTAGGAAGTAGCAGGGAAGGGATTTGAACTTGGGTTCTCTGACTCCCAGTTCAGGATATTACCTAATTCTTTCTTTTTTCCAAATCCACTTCCTTTGGTTCTGTAAAGAGGGGACTTCCTTCTTCTGTATTTCTTCTCTGGTCTGTTTGAAAATAGCCGTCCAGTTTACGGCAGAGATTTCCATTCAGTTATGAATGAGCTTGGTTGACCTCTGAGGTCCCATACAGCCCTGAGACTGGAGTTCTCATTCCTCCCACCACATATAACCTGCCCCCACCAGCCCCTTTGTCCATATTTACCCTGAGTAAGTATTTATTAAAAGGTCATCCAGCACATGGATTAATTATGCAATTGATTCCTTTTGTTGTGGTTATAAAGTTAACTGGAATTAAAATGTTTTTTTAATAGATTAACATGTTTGTTCCAAAACTTACCAGGCTGAGAAGTGCTTTGGTTAATTTACGACTAGTCTAATTACACATTAAAGGATAAGATAACTAATTAGATGATTACAGAAGGCAAGTTTTTTACACACATGAAACATCTTTTTAAAGTCAGTCTTTTGACTGAAACATGCCATGGTGTCAGTATTTGTGGCCTCGCTGGTGGCTCTGTGGCCTTATCGGTGGCTTCATCTGCATGTTCAGGGTTTGCATGTTCAGGGTTCTGTAAAATGATTCCCTTTTACTCATTCTATGTTCTATTCAAACTGGCCTATTTTCTGTCTCATAATATGCCATCTCCCATTTCTATGCTTTTGCATGGGCTGAGTCCCACACCTGGAATGCTTTCCTTCATCTCTGCTTCTTGAAATCTCTTTCTTCCTTCAAGCTTCAGCTCAGGTGACATCTCCTACCGAAAGCCCTTCCTGATCCCCCAGGTTGTTAGGGACCTTTCCCTGAAAATTATTTTACATGATAAATCTTTAACTAATTTATTTGTGTTCCCTCCACCAGAATGTAAGCTGCTTGACCTATTTTGTTTCTCTTTGTATTTCTAGCACTCAGAACAGAGCCTGCTTTGACCATCTGTAGGTCTCTGCATTTAGCAGGCACTTAATAAATGCTTAGTCTTTAGTTTGCCTGAATTTTACCATTTTTTCTCAGTATTTCTTAATTTTTTCAGTATCCTTCTGGTTTTAAAAGTATTTGAAAATACTAGTCCAGATTCTTTTTCTCAATTAAATCCTTTCATAATCTGTGACTTTTTTTCCTAGGAATTTAATTCCCTCTGCAGGACTATAATATGAAGAGAGCTGATCAGGTCTATATTTCCAGGCTTGTTTTCCTCCCCTAAAGATTAACTTTACTAGAGTTTGGCTCCTTCTCAATCCTTTTCTTCTCATTTTCACTTTTTCTTTTTTTTCCCTTTTTTTTTTAAGGACTCATATCTCATTCAGTAGGGCATCTTTTTCTGTTCTCTGGAGATAGGAACGTCAGCTCTGTGAACATGTTTTAATTCTGCCAAGCACTTCCTACTTGAATTTCATATGATGTGCAGACAATGAAATTGAACTAAAAAGTCCTTTCAACTTAACTCACCGTGACTTGTCTACAGAGGATATTGGATACTCAGTCAAATTGGTCCCAACCATCAGTCAAACACCCATATATTGCCCCGTAGCCAGCACAGTGGGTAGGTTGACTTAATTCAGTCGAATTTAACAAGTAACTTTTGTTATATAAGTGCCTGCGACTCAGCGTAGAAGAGACTTTATAGAAGTCAACGTGGCCATTGTCCTCATATTGGAGGTGAGAGCCAATCAGATGAAACAACTTTGACTAACCCAAGGTCACACAGGAAATAAATGAGAGAGTCTGGATATGAACCCAGAAGCTAAGTGAAACAATGAAAGCTAACAGAACCCTGGGCCTGGGGTCTGGAAGACCTGAGTTCAAACCCAGCCTCAAACACTTACTAGCTATGTGATCCTGGGCAAGTCATTGAACCCTGTTTACCTCAGTCTCCTCATCTGTAAAATGAGCTGGAGAAGGAAATGACAAATCACTCTACTCTCTTTACCAAGAAAACCCCAAATGGGGTCACAGAGTCAGAAATGACTGAACAACAACCACCACCACCTCAGACCACACATTTTCTGTTCTTTCTACTATACTACCCTGTTGTATATGGGACTTGGCTTGGTCCTGGGAGAGAATAAAACATCCAATAAAATACAATCCTTGACTTCCTCAGTCTTAAGATATAGTTGAAGGATATGCATATATACAGGTAGCTACAATGCGAAATGGAGCTTAGTGGGTGCATTGCAAAAGTCCAAAGAGCTATGGACAGGGAGCAGGAAGAAATGAAATTTTATTTTTCAAAAGGTGAGTTGATATGAAAGTACATCACTATACTGACTCATTGTTTACTCAGTATTAAGAAAAATCCAGACAGATTGAATATTACAATTCAGTTACTGATGCTTCAAGGACTTACATTTCCATTGTTATGATTTTAAATCACCACCACTCCCTATATTAATGGAAAAAAAAAATCCAGAATCTCTAGTTTGGATCAATCCATACCTGAACAAGAGTCCCCAATATGACCTACCCAATAAATGATCATTAAATCTTATGATATATCTGCTGTGGGTCAATTATTTTTTAAAATTGTTAGTGTGTATCTTTTTAATTTAAAATCATTTCTTTTTAACTATGAACTTAATCATCAACAAATGTGAAAATTTCAGTATACAAAGGAGAAAAAGGAGTTGTTGTGAAGTCACAAAGCTATGCACTATTTTTTAAAAGTGTGCTACATTTAACACAATAAAACAAAATTGCCATTGGCCATGGAAGATAATAATAATTAATAATAAAAGCATTTAAATAGTACTTTAAGGTTTGTGGCGTACTTAACATTCATCATGTCTTTTCATATAGTAACAGTGATGAAAACAGATGAAAAGAGATTTTGGTGGTGTCTTAAGGTTTGCAAAGCACCTCCCCAACAAGGACAATTCTGAGCCACAGGTAGATTAGAAATCACTGTTTAATTCAGGCCCCAGACCACAGTATGTGCGTCATCATATGATAAACATTAACAACTCAAGAGACTAGCCCACAGACCACAGGGAGGAGCCACCAGGCCCCGGACCACACTCTGAGAACCATTGACATGTTACTATAGCATAGAGCCTCCCTGGTCGAGAGCTTGGATTCAATTACATCAGCAACTGACAAATAACCATCTATTAAAGTTTACTGTTACTTGAAAACAACCCTGTCCTCACACAGCCAGCCAACATTGCTCTAGGCCTGGGGTCTGCCCACATCTCCAATCCAGCAGCTGCTGATCTTGTCCATTGTCTGTAAGATGCCTCCCACATCAATGTAACACGCCCTGCCCTGGAGTCAGGCCACTGGGCCTTATGTTTCAAATTACCATGTCTGTATTGGGGCTGCGGGAGACCTCCAAAAGAGAGCATCCCTAAGGCAAAGACTTACTGGCTCCAATAGCATCCTAGCTGTGCTCCATGGTCTCTGGTGAGTGGGAGATGTGGTCCTGACAAAAAGACCAAATAGCAATCCTCAGTGGATCAATGGATATGTCTACAGCTGTAGAAGGAGATAGATAGAAAATAGATATATGGAAAGAAAAATATATAGATGGATAGATAGAAAGATAGATGGGTGGATGGATAGATAGATCGATGGATAGAAAAATATGTAGATGACAGAAAGACAGATGGACAGATAGAAAGATAGATGGACAGAAAAATATGTAGATGATAGATAGATGGAAAGACAGAAAGATGAATAGAAGGAAAGATGGATAGAAAAATAGATAGGTAGATGTGTGGATAGATAGATGATATATAAAAAGAAAGAGATGGATAGAAAAATAGATAGATAGATGGGTGGATAGGTAGATCAATGGACAGATAGAAAGATAGATGAACAGAAAAATATGTAGATGACATAGATGGACAGATTGAAAGATAAATAGAAAGAAAGATAGATGGACAGAAAAACATATAGGTAGATAGTTTTGGATATAGATATTGGTATGGATATAGAGATATAGGGCTATAGATAGACACATATATATGAGTCTAAATATAAAGATATAGATATTGATAAAGATAGAGAGATATAGGTTTAGTCATATTCATACGTAGATTCAGACATATTGATACTAGATTTAGACATCTAGATTTAGTCATATAATTATAGCTATAGTTACATAGTCACATAGATGGATATATCTATAACTAAGGAGAGGTATAGATAAAGATAAAGATAAAAATAAAGGTATAGATATAGATTTATTCTTTGGAGTTGGGAGAGATCTGGATTAGCATCCCAGCTCCAGCACTTAATAGTAATATGACTAAAAGCAAAATCACCTACCCTCCCTGAGTCTTGGTTTCCTCTTGTATAAAATGAGGATAATAATTTCCATAATATTCGCCTCACAGGGTTGCTGTGAAATTCAAATGGGATAATGTGTCTAGAGTGCTTTGTAAAACTCAGTGTCATAGAAATGTCTGATGTTTTACAGATAAGGAAACTGAGATTTATAGAGGGAATGATGTTTTTTTTGTGTATGTGTGTCCCAACAGTGTCCCAAAAATCTTTTTGCAATTTTAAGTGCTTTCCCTCTCCTTCCCCCTCCCCCTCCTCTCTCTCCTCTATCTCTTTCTCTCTCTCCCCCTCTCTCTCCCTCCCTCTCTCTCTCCCCCCTTTCTCTCCCTTCCTCCCATCCTCTCTCTCTCACTCTCTTTTCTATCTTTCTCTCTTTATATATACACACACACGTGTGTGTGTAAATGTGTATATATACATCCATTCATATATAAATACAACATATCCATTTAACTCAGACTAGTTGACTGACACACATACATATATCTATATATAGCACATACACATATGTATTTCCCTTTGGGTCTTTTTGCACAGCATATAAAATCTATGGCTCTAGTTCCCTCCTTCAGGTCACCCCTTGATTGGGAGACCTTGAGTAAATCACCTCCCTCTTCTGGGTCTCCTTGATCTCACCTGTGAAATAGCAAACATGTATGGGGGCACTTTAAGTTTGGCAAAGTATTTTCATCCATGTGATCCCATTGGATTGGATTCTTACAGCAATCCTATGTGGTCAGTATTGTAGGAATTATTCTCCCTGCTGTTTGGAAGAGGCAGCAGAGAAGGTCAGGGTCTCACCCAACTAGCAAGTGTCAGAGATGGGGACTTGGCCCACTAAGCACACATGGGGTAGACTAACTGAGTTCTTCAGCTACAATGCTCTCTGTTCCACAGGTTCACTGTGTGCTAAAGTCTCTCCTGGCTCTGACTTATGTGGGGATATGCACTTCCTGCCCAGAATCAGTACATTTGGTAATTTAGCTGCATGGCTTGCCTGTTTCATTCCCATCTGGCTGTCATGCCACCTCATACAGGAAGCCTTTCCTGATTACTCAGCCCCATCAGTAACAAACTCTCCCTTCACCAGTCTCCTTGCACCCACTCATCTTGTATCCCGTAATACGACTGTATAATAGTACATGTATTAGCTGTAAACTAAAAAGTGAGGATTGTCTGAAGGGCGATGGAGAAGAAAGTAGAGGGCATAACAGACAGCAACACATTAATGAGCATAACACCATCTCAATAATAATAGGACTTATGGAGCATTTTATATATGCTTTCTCATTAGGCCTTGCAACAGTTTAAATATAAATAACAATAATAATTGTCCTTATTTACAAATATTATTATTAGCATTATGAAGGATACGAAGTTGAGACAGGGCAGATTCTCTGCTTAGTAATAATAATCAATAGTTACTGTTATTGTTATTAATTTCCCTTTTATAGCCAAGGAAACTGGGCTCAGAAAGAATCAGGGACTCGCCCACAGTCACACAGCTAGCAGGGGTCAGAGGCCAGATCTGAAGCCAAGACCCCATGAGTCTGACTTCCCCAGTCTTATTTTTTTTTAAGCAATCGGGGTTAAGTAACTTGCTCAAGGTTACACGGCCAGTTATTTCTGGGTGTGGTACTGAATATCTGAGCCCAGATTCGATCTCCAGGTCATCCCGACACTGGAGCTGGTGCTCTTACTCGCTGTGCTACCTGGCCGCCGCTTCCCCACTCTTATTAAAGGAAAACTACATTAGAGAACTGGCACAAAGGATGTTATCAGGGAGATGTAATATTGGAAGAATCATTTAGGGAGAACCAGAGCAGGATGAAGCACCAGTCCTAGAATCAGGGAGACTCATATTCTTGAGTTCAAATCTGGCCTCAGACACTTACTAGCTGTGTGACCCTGGGTAAGTCACTTAACCCTGTTTGCTTCAGTTTCCTCATTTGTAAAATGAGTTGGAGTAGGAAATGGCAGACCACCACAGTATCTTTGCCAAGAAAACTCCCTATGGGATCATGAAGCACCAGATACGACTGAAAATGACTGAACAACAAGAAGAGTTAAACTGTAGGCACGCCTCGTGCTTCACTGGTATCTGGACCTCATCAGGAGATAGAATGTAGAGTAATGACCCTGTCCGTTTAGGGGGTTGATGCCCCTTTGGAGGATTTATAACAGAGTACAGACAAGAAACACATGAGATGAAGCGAGATGACAGGGTTGTGATCTGCATCACTGTGGTGAGAACCCACATTGATAAGAGCACAGAATCCTCAAAGGATTCAAGTACTTATCTGTGTCTGTGTCATACTCTCTTACTGGACTGTGAACTCTTTAAGGGCAGGGAGCCTTTCCTATCTCCATTTTGTGTCTTTCACAGTTCCAGGCACTGTGTTGACTTGATCTGATTTGGGCACGTTGGGGTCTCCTATCTTCTACTTCTGACCTGCAAAAATAGGCTTAAAGTTCACAGTTTGATGAGAATGAACGCTGGGTCCTCAAGTCTTGGACAATTCACATCTATTTATATATATATATATAGTCTGGGACCAGGTCCAGAATTCCTGCTGACTGTGACAACTGTACAATAACCTTAGTTGAGAAAACTGCTATATGATGGATTCCAGAAACTTGACACACCAGGTAATATTTTATAGTTTGCTAGCTTAGGCTGGTTTGAATTCCCTGCAGGTAACTGACTTGGTCCAATTCTCCAGGCATCATCAGTGGGACAGTGAAAAGAGAATTAAAATGTGGAGATCTAAGTGGCAGCATGAAGAAGCCATGGGACCCTGGCTCTGGAGTCTGAAGATCTGGGTTCTAATCATACCTATGGAGATGACTACTTGTCCAACTTTGGGTGAATCACTCAGCTTCTCTGGGCTTTCATCTCCTCAGCTATAAAACAAAGCAGTTAAACAATTGAGGTCCCTTCCAGCTCTGGATTTATTATCCTATAGAGGCCTGACTTTATTGCTTCCTTGTCACATAGCAAGGGCTGCTTCTGGGACTTCTTGGAATAATTAGATGAGCTTGTCAATGATGTAAGCATCAAACTCTTATGTGCACAGTTCTTCAAGGGAAGGCCATACAGTTAAAATGGGAGACACCCAAGGGAGGAGGGGTCAGTGACAACCAGTGAAGGAATAATAAAGTGTCTCCATGAACCCCTCATACTGGGGCCAGCACTGCCAGTTCCAAAGTAAGGGAGCTCCTCAACTTCCTCATCACAATAAGCCTAGGACCAACACAGAGGGGAGCTCACCAGCCCCCTCACAGTAGAACAGAGACTCGTACATCTAGGCAAAAAATTGGAAGGGAAGGAAACAAATATTCTTATAGCACCTATGTCTCAGGCTTTGTGCGAAGTACTTTCTACAAATATTATCTCATTTGACCCTCATAACAATACTTCTGAGGTAGGTACTGTCATTGTCCTCATGTTACAGACAAGGAAATTGAGGCAATGTTACAGACAAGGAAATTGAGCTGGTCCAAGCCAAGATTCTGAAGGGGCAGAGCTTCTGGTATACTACCAGTGATGTCATTAGGAAGCCTGGGCCTTGAGGGTCTTCAAGTCATGATAGCAGGGCAAGGGAGAACATGATGGACTAGGGTTCCTACCTCCATGCTTAGGATAGTTCAAGAAGTTTCTGGATCAGGGCGGCTTCTGGAGCAGCTCAGGTATCAGGGGTGATTCAGGTATTTTCAGAAATGAGGGTGGGGTGGGGTGAAGAAAAGAAGGTGGAGTTTGGTGGGGAAGGTGGGGAAGGAACAGGACAGAAAGAGGAAGATTCTAGGAAAGGGGAAGGGGACACAACTAAAGAACAGGAAATCTGTCAGACAATAAAGACTTTACCAGTCACTTACTTTTCTGAGACTCAGTTTATTCACTTGAAAAAATGGGGATAATTGTAAATCTACTACCTACCTCCCAGATTATGTGTGTGTGTGTGTGTGCAATGCTTTGTAAACCTTAAATTGCTATTGAAGTGGGAGCTGCTATTATTATTTGAGAGAATATTAGTGTCTTTTTTTGGTGTGTGTGTGTGTATGGGGTGTATCAGAGTATCAGATGATTTTAGAACTGAAAAGAGGCCTCAGAAATCATTTAGTCCAACTCCCTTACTTTGCAAAGGAGGAAACTGAGGCCCAAAGACCAGGAAAGGACTTCTCCAAAGATATACAAGTGCCAACTGCAGGACCCTAGTCTTTACTCTGGAACAATGCTGCTTCTCAGAAGTTCCTTCCAGCCTCAGCATCCTGAAGTTTGTATGTCTAACATTTTCGATTATGTCAGAGATGATCTTTCCAGGATCTCTCCAGTACTTCCCGTCTCTTTTCCCTCAGCACTGACATGCCCTTTGGCGGGTTTTAGGGCTCTGCCTGCTCAGCTGATAACATCTGTCTACTGGGCCATTTTCTGCTCCTTCCTCTATCTCAATCCTATTATGCTTAGCTTTGAAACTTTGTGCACTCACTCCTTCTGAGGGGAAGGGAGGGGAGGGCAGAGAAAAGATGGGGCATTTTTTCTCTTGACCTCTTCCACCTTATCCCTGGGGGATCTCCAGCAATACCAAGCCAACTCTGTGGCTTCAGGGGTTCCATTTGGAAAGGCACTCTTTTCCCTTACCTCTGATCCAAAGATTCCTAATAGGGATTTTTTTTAAAATTAGCAGGTTTCTGTGAATTCCAATTTTCCAGAATCAAGTCCTAGTTTCTCAATAGTCAATAAATATTTATTAAGTATGTGCTAAGGGCTGGGGGTACAAATATGAAAAAAGGAGGCAGTCCCAGCTCTCAAGAAATGTACAATCTAATTGGGGAAAGGAAGAGAAATCCCAAAGTAGTTGAGGCGGGTAGGAAGTGAGGAGTTGTGTGTATTGAGCCTTCTCCTTAAATGGAGGGTTTGGGTTCTATGGCTCTACTTTCCAATCAGAGGGGAAAAGGGTGGCGATGTGCTGTGTGCCAAGGCCAATGAAATCTTTGCAGGATAATGAGATTTTCCCAATGGGTACAAAGTCAGAAAAATCCCATGGTACTACAGTCAGATTTTTATTGCACGCTCATCCCGTCTCATCTGTTTCTAAAGCTCTTGGTAGGTCTTCAGAACCCCTTTGCCATTTCTGTTCGACAACTGGCCGCTGGTTTCTTTGGCTAGTCTTGGTCTTCTTACTTCATTATTTCTGAGGGCTTCTGTCTTCTCTGGGTCGGGTGTCCCACCCTCTGTATCCTTCTGCCAGGATTCTCCCTAGAAAACTCAACTGAATATCATTTTTCTTGTGGCTACCCTCAGAATCAGCAGACTTGGAGCTGGAATTATGCTGTAAAATCATAGAGCTGGAAGGGACCTTGGTGCTAATCTAGTTTAATCACCCCATTTAACAGATGAGGAAACTGAGGCCCAGAAAGCATAAATGCTTTCCCCACTATATAAGTAGACAGATTAGAACCCAGAACCCTCTCCTCTAGTTCCAATGCTGCATTCCTCTCCATCATGTCCAAGAAACCTCTTCATTCTGGAAGATAATAGCCTCAGCCCAGGAGATCACACCTCAGAAATGCTATCTAATAAATGTTTGGCAAAGAGCCCCTGGGATCCTTCCCTCTGAATGGAGAGTGGAAGGCTCTCAGAACTTCCATTTACCTGGCAGGGTACCCAGGCCAGCCGGTTCTTCATTCCCCACCAAGCTCTCCTCTGAATTTCTCCATTGTGGTTCCACACTGGAACTTTTTCTCTGTCCCCTTCCCCCCTTCTTTTCAGCTTCCTTTTAACATGTCATCTTTCCCTTTAAAATTTAAGGTCTCTGAGGGCAGGGACTCCCTTTATTTCTGCTTATCTTTGTATTCTCTGTAATAGGCTGGGTGCCTAGTAAGCCCTTAGTAAATGCTTGCTTAATGAATGGGATCCCCAGAAGAAGAAGCACAGAAAGTCTGAGTTGGGAGGGTCCCACATATCCAGACTTCTCAGTCTTATGCCAAATAGGGGAAGTGATTTGCCTGAGGCTATACAGGAAGTCAGTGCCAGAGCCAGGATGCAGACCAAATGGCCAGCTTCGACCATGCCATCCTGCTTCCTTATTTTAATTCTTGCACATGGTCAACAATTTTCCCCCAGTGACATTTTTTGACTTCCAGTCTTCTGGGAGACCCACTCTAACAAACCCCATAGTCATGACCAGTTGTGTTTTGGGTGTTATTGTACTTTCTATAGGAGTCTGAGAATTGATTTCCCTTCGATATATATGAGCCCAAAGTATTGTCCAAAGGAACCCTCCGGAACTATCCTTCAAAGACAGATTCTTCTCTTCTGAATCCACCTATCTACTGGTGTTTCCACACCCAAGCCGACAGGGCTAAATTCACTGAAAAGGTGCTGTCAAAGACTTGTCTTTTATGTTGGTTTCTAAACAACCTGCTTCTCAGGAATTTTTTTCATGTCTACTAATTGTGTTCATATCATGAAGATACACATTTGCTGCAGCCAAGGGGTCCAGGATCACAGATGATTTATAGAAGGATCAGAATTCCCTCAGTTCAGATTTTGGGAAAGAAAGCACTCTCCCCTGTGTGTAATAGATCAATAGCATGGGGAAATCCCGCTTCTTTACAGAGGGAATAAAAACTAAGTCCATTGAACTGATCTTTGATTTAGATGCTTCTAGACTCCATTCATTTCTGTTACTACAGGGACCCCCGAAAGTCTGTCTTCATATGTGTTTTTTTTTTCTTTTTTTCCAAAGAAAAGCAAAACTCAATTTCGATTTCTTTAGATGTAGAAACTATAAAGGTCATGGTGTCCAACTCCTTCATTTTACAGTTGAGGAAACTGAGATATTAAGTGACCTGCCCATGGTCAATCAGTCACTAAGTGTCTGAAGCTGGATTTTAACGTCTTCCTGATTTCATGCCAGTCACACCATCAGCTTCCTGCACATAAAGCTCATATAAAACTTAGAATTTTGCCAAATACATCACATATGGTATCTCCTTTGATCCTCACAAAACCCTTGTAATCATTCCTGTCTCCAATTTATAGAGACTTGTCAAGAGTCACATAGCTGGTAAGGGTCTGAGGTAGGATTCAAACCCAGATCTTCCTGACTCTATATCCAGTGTTTTATCTACAATGTTAGTCTGTCTCACTTAGGTCCTTTTTACAAACAGCAGTTAATTTCTGTTCAAATGACTACTTGCTGGGATTGGTGTAGGTGTTACAAAACAGTTGTGTCAAACTCAGATAGAAAGGGAGCCCCCAAACCATACATAAGGATTCTTGAAGTGGCATATTGACTCAGCAAACCATGTATTAACATTGTCTAGGTATTATTTTATTTTCTTAAATATTTCCCAAATACATTTTAATCTACTTTAATCTTGAAAGTAGGCCATGTACTTGACACCTCTGTTGTAAACAGCCTGTGTTCTTCCCTGTGGGGTGGGGGGAGGTAGACTAAATGCCTTCTGACTTCTGAGGTCTCTCCCTCGGAAATACTATTTTTTCTGAAGGCTAGAATTGTAGGCTCCTTTTAGAGAAACTGGAAACAACTCTTTGGATTATCAATTTTTTTTTAACTGATGGGGGAACCAGGACGCCTCTCATTAGATCACAGGATTTAAAACTAGAAGGGTACTTAGAGATATTCTGGTTCATCTCCTTCATTTTTATAGATGAGGAAACTGAGGCTGTGCCTTTCACATGATCCCACAGGTGGGAAATCATAGGGTCATAAATTTGGAGGGGGAAGGAACCTTTGAGGCCAGCTAACTCAATCCTCTCATTTTATTGATGAGAAAA
Source organism: Petaurus breviceps papuanus (assembly GCF_028583685.1). Lineage (NCBI taxonomy): Eukaryota > Metazoa > Chordata > Mammalia > Diprotodontia > Petauridae > Petaurus > Petaurus breviceps. The sequence continues at coordinate 34,608,500 of NW_027185771.1, forward strand.
CTAAGGCCCAGTGTGGTTAACATATTGCCCAAGGTTACCAGGTTAAGTGGTAAGGGACTAAACCAGAACTAGAACTCAGGTCCTCTGATTTTCAAGTCCAGGGCCAGGTCTACTGCACTACACTACCTCTCATGCTGGCATTCATATCCAAGTCTCCTAATTTTTAAGGAATGTAAGGAGTCCAATGGCCTGCCTGCTGCCCAGGAATTAAATCCAAATGAACTTTCAGAAATGTGAATTGCATTTTCCAATGGAGGGAAAACTTTGCCACCATCCCTCTTGTTTTATTGACGCTCCCAGACTCCATTTATTTCTGTGCCCACAGGGACCTCAGGAAGTCTGCCTTAGAATATCTACTCTTTTTCAAAAGAAAGCAAAACTCCAGTCAAAGCCGAGGGCCGGTGTGGGGTTATTTATTGTTGTTAATATTAGTGCTGGTTGTTAACACTGGGGCACAGAAAGGCTTGAATTCAGCCCCATAAAATATGGGTCAGACTACTGAGCTGGTTCCAAGGTCTGTCGCCTAGGGATGAGTCTCAGGAACAGAGGCCAGGCACTTGATTTTCTCAGTGCAGGTGCCCCTGGCCAGAGCAGCCCCTTCCTTATTCCCAGGTGCTGTGTTAACAGCCAGCAAATGAAGGCAAATGAGGGCGTCTGAGCAGCTGTCGAGGGAGCTAAGCTGAGAAGGGTTCAGTGATATGAACTCACTCACTAGGGGGAGGGGGGAGTTCATTCCAAATTTTGATCCCAGTTTCTTTGCTTCTATTCCTGACCCCTCCACATGCTCTCCTCTCCATCCCCATTCTCATTCCTTTTTTTCTTCCATCTTGGAGAGGTTGCTGTGCCTTTATCTTTGGGTCTGCTGGCCCTTCCTAAGATTCCCTCCTTGGCACTGGCAGAAGCAGAGGTTTACGTCTCCCTTTAATGCACATGTATCTCCTGTTCCAAGCCTGGTGATGAGCTTCAGTGGGCTCCCAGGAGGGGAGGAAGCTGGCACCATGAGGGAAGAAAGTCAATCAGTAACTGGCCACTTAATCTTGGGCCTCAGCAGAGCAGCCCTGGTCAGTTAGGCCAGGCCAGTACCCAGTGAGCTATTGTGATTGAAATGGTTGTCCCTTTCCTGACTGCTGATACCCAGACTGTCAGGAGGAGAGACCAAAGCCCATTTCCCTCAAGAATTACTGGATATCTACTACTTTGTAGGTAGATGAGCTAATGGCTGGCATGGACACAAGCAAATTAATTGTAAAGAAAACGGGAGAGGGAGACTTTTTAAAAGTGCCATCCCACATATATGGTTCTTACAGAATCATAGAAGGGCTGGTAGGGCTGGAAAGGACCTCAGAGTTTATTCAGACCAGCCTTTTCCATTTCCAGGACCCAAGGAGGGCAATGACTTCCTCAAAGTCACACAGTTAGTGTATGGAAGAGTCAGGACTTCATCTTGGTTCTTGGGACCCCAAGTCTGATACTTCTACAATTTCATTGCAATTATGGAAAATCATGGACTTCTGGGACCTTGGAGATAATTTAGTCTGAACCCCTCTTTCCACAGAGGATGTAACTGAAGCCCAGAGAGGGGGAGAGAAGAGCCCAGAGCTTGGCACACAGTAGGCACTTAACAAAGACTTGTTGGTTCATTGGTCACACTAATTTGGTGGCAGAACCAGGACAACAACTATGGATTATTTGGAGTAGATGACAGCTCAGAGTCCTAATGGATAGAGCGAAGGACATAGGGTCTGGAGTTCATTTCAGGCCTCAGACATGTACTAGCTGTGTGACCCTGGGTAAGTTACTTAACCTCTGCCTGCTTCAGGTTTCTCAACTATAAAATAAGGATAATAATGCCACCTGCTTTCCAGGGCTGAGAGGTTAAATGAGACAATATTTGTAAAGTGTTTAGCAGAGTTCCTGGTATATAGTAAGTACTTTGTAATTGCTTGTTTCATTACTTCCTCCCTCCCTCCCTTCTTTCCTCCCTTCCTTCTTTCCTTCCTTCCTTCCTTCCTTCCTTCCTTCCTTCCTTCCTTCCTTCCTTCCTTCCTTCCTTCCTTCCTTCCTTCCTTATTTCCTTCCTCCCTTCCTTCCTTCCTTGATACTGTGAGCCTTTGATTCTCCACACAGTTTATAACACCCCACCAAATCATTCCTTCCAGTACCATATAGGTCCCAATGTACCTTGCAGGCCCATAACAGGGACCAACCCCTTTGTTCATTGTTCTTGCAGAAGACAATATCTTGCTTTCATCCCAATCCAATCCACTTGCCTCTTTCTGCCATGCCTTTTCCACTATGCTAACAACATGGTGCCCATCGCTATCGAGAGAGACATTGTGGCATAGTGAATAGATCATGAGACTTGGGAGCTGAGTTTGAATCTTGCCTCAGTCATTGTGTGACATTGAGTAAGACACTTCACCTCTCTATCCCTCACTTTCCTCACCTATACAAAAGAACATAATAATGGCACTTAGTTGTGAGAATCAAATGAGAAACCATATTACAGGGTTTCACAAATCTTAAAGCACTAAATTGTTGTTGTTTAGTCATTTTTCAGTCACATCCAATGCTTTGTGACTCCTTTTGGGGTTTTCTTGGCAAAGATACTGAAATGGTTTGCCATTCCCTTCTCTAGCTCATTTTACAGCAGAGGAAACTGAGGCAAAGAGGGTTAAGTGACTTATTCAGGTTCACGTGGCCAGAAAGTGTCTGAGGCTGAATTTGGACTCAAGAAGAGGAGTGTTCTTGACTCCAGGGCCAGGGCTTTATCCACTGAGCCATAATTATTATCATCAATGTCATTATAATTATTATCATTGAGGCTACATGAAACCACAGCTCAACCTGTGACAAGAGAATCAGGGTGTACATGACAGAGAATGAGAATTCAGCTCTCACTCTGCGTGTGCCTTTCTGCAAAGAAGCCAGGTATTGCCAACTCAGAATATTCCTCAGGGCAAAGTGGAATGCATGGGGTGTCTGCCACCAGAGCCAGGCCAAGACATTAGTGAGCCTTAGGGCGGGGTTTGAACATTGCAACAGCCCCTTCCCTCCCCCTGTAACTTTGCTGGGGGCTCTCAGATGTCACGGGAACACATGTGATTTGACTCATCACAAAATAAACACCTAAGGGCCATAAGGAACAGTTTCGCAGCATTAAAAATGTCCTTCTCGTTCCATGGTCACAGATGGCCATGATCTCAGCAGGCCATTGGGCCCAAAGAGAACTGGGGGAGACCTTGTGTACAGAACCCTTAGAAGGTACCATTAAATGGGCAGTTCAAAACACATCTTCCTAAGGGCTGGAGTTAGTCAAATAGTCTTCGTTTAGGAAGAACAAGGTTAATTATAGAATCCAAAGGGCTCAGAGATTGCTCAACTCAAAGTCAGGAAGATCTGAGTTCAAATCCTGCCTCAGATAAACATTCCTGTATAACTCCAGGTAAGTCACTTAACCTCAATCTGTCTCTTTCTACAGGCCTTGAGACATGACATCTAAACTGTCCAAAGTTTTGGGTCCCCCGCCTTTTTGGGGGCTGAAGAACCTGCCTGATCTTAGAGGATCAGCTGTTGAAATGTCATCTAGCAGATCTGAAACTGAGACTGGTTGGGTGTGAGGTCACAAGACTCCTGAGCAGGGGGACCTTGTCAACATGGAACAGGTGTAAGCTCAATTTCCATCAGTAAGGGGAGGTTCCAGAACATAACATACTCAGGCCATTATCAGAATGACAAACTTCTACATCTTAGCTCCTGGGCCCCCAGCAAGAGGAGAAGTCCCCACAATGATCCTATTCTTTTTGCATCTTAAGGCCTGTGGAAAGGGTGTCCCAAAAGTCTAAGTTCCATTTAAAACTATGAAACCTTGGCTATACATGAAGCTTCTGGTTTAGACAGTACCTTCCCGAGCTATGCCAAAGACACACATCCCAAACCGAGCTTATTATAGACCTAGGAGGGACTTAAGAGATCAGCTTTCCCTCCACACCTGCTCCTCCTTCTGACTTGACTATTTCTATCGATGGCACCATATTAGTCCATCCTTCCATGGTCACTTCCTTGGCGTTATCTTTGACTGCTCCATCATTCTCACCTCTCAGGACCAAGCCCTTGCAAAATCCTGTAGATCTCATCTCTGCCTCATGTCTGCCTCTGTCCCCTTCTCTCTCTTCCCATGGCTGCCACTGTAGTGAAGGCCCTTTGAAGTACTGTCTAAACCCCTCTTTGGAGGCCTTCCCACCTCCTCTCTCTATATTCTGACTCTTAGTTTTTCTTCTTGACCAGAAGAATTTATCTCATTTAATCTGCTCAAAAATCTCTACCGATTCTCCACTGCTTACTCTGGGCTAAAAAGAAAATACAGTCCCAGGTAACTATAACACACAGGATAAAATGGTCAACGTTTTAATAGGCAAATGGCAGAAATTTACTGAGCTTTCTGGAGATACATGGAGAGAAGCCTCCTTCCCCCTTTCATTCCACAAAAATGTGACTTTACTACACGTTTATTATGGCAGCCAGGTGTTATAGGGGATAGAGCACCCTGCTTGGAATCAAGGAAGATCTGAGTTCAAATCCAGTCTCAGACACTTACTAGCTGTGTGACCCTGGGTAAATCACTTAACTCTGTTTGCCTCAGCTTCCTCATCTATAAAATGAGCAGGATAAGGAAATGGCAAACCAGTCCAGTATCTTTGGCAAGAAAACCCCAGAAAGAGTCATGAAGAGTTGGATACAACTAAAGCAATTGAACAGCATGCATTAAGTGTTCACAGTGAACACATCCTCATACTAGGACCAGAAGTATTGGAAATACAAAATGTAAATGAGCCATAGTCCCTATCCCATTGGATATTAATGTCAATCAATAAGGTACCATATAGTGGAGAAAGTCCTGAGTTTGGAGTCAGAGGACCCTTGAGTCTGTGATTGTAGGTGTTGAGTTCAAATCCTCTCACTATTTGTGTGACTTTGCTCTTGGCCCTTAACCACTCTGGATGTAATTTCCTCATCTGTGGAGCATGGGGGTTGGACTAGATAATCTCTGAGCTTCCTTCCAGCTCTCATGTGATCAAGTTTATATTTGAACTTGGCTGGCATTCAAGGCCTTCCATAATCCAGCTCCATCTTACTTTTCTCATCTGGTTCCCTTTCCATTATAAACCACTTGGACAAATTTCTGGCCCCTCTTGTCATCTGCTCAAACACTGCCTCCCCCAGAAATCCTTCCCTGAACCTCTTTGTCCTTCACATGATAATTTGTATCTTTCTAATGTTGTCCGTGTTCTTGAGTCGCTTCAGACATGTCCAACTCTTTGTGACCCCATTTAGGGCTTTTTTTGCAAAGATACTCGACGATTCACTATTCCCTTCTCTAGTGCATTTTACAGATGAGGAAACTGAGGCAAACAGGATTAACAGACTTGTCCAGGGTCACACAGCTAGTGTCTGAGGTCACATTTGAACACATCCTGATTCCATGCCCAGCCCTCTATCCATGGTACCACCTACTGCCCCATTTTTATATCAATCACAGTTGGGGAAAACAAAACAAAACAAAGCAAAACATGACTTCTGGAATCAGAAGACCTGGGTTCAAATTCCATTTACCAATGACTAACTCTGTGACCTTGGATAAGTCCCTTAACTTTTCTGGGTCTCAGTATCTTTATCTATAAAAAAGATGAGGACTTGGTGGCCTCTGAGGTCTCTTCCCACTTTAGATCTATGATGTTCTGAACTGTGTCTCCTTTCCCCTTATTAGAATGCAATCTCCATGAGGGTGTCTAGGTGGGACAGTGAGTAGAGCCCTGAGCCTCAAGACCTTAGTTTAAATCTAGACCCAGACACTTAATTAGTTGTGTGACTCTGGGCAGGGAACTTCTCTTTGCCTCAGTTTCCTCAACTGTAAAATAAGGACAATACTAGTGCCTATTTCCTTGACTTGTTGTGAATATCAAATACAATATATTTCTAGCTCAGCACAGTGCCTGGTACCCAGTCAGCACTATTTAAATACTTTTATTCCCTTCTCCCTCATGTCTTATCCAAACTTTGCATTTTCCTCAGTGCCTAGCCAAGTGCTTTGAGGCCAGTAAATGCTTGATAAAGTTGAAATGAATTCATTGTATTGATTGATCCCTGTAAGACTGTAAGCTCTGCAAGGTTAGTGATGGGGTCTGTGGCATTGTCTGGCACATGGCGGGCACTCTGGAAATGTTTGAATGAATCATTTGTTGCATAAATGGCAGGGTACTTGTGATCCCTTGATGACTTCTCCACAGTGAGGGATTCTTCCACCCAACACAGAAAGAGCTGCCTGCTTCCCTCATGGCCCCACGTGGGGCTTGCCAAGTGACAGGTGCAGAGAATGAGATCCCAGGACCGCTGCTGTTACTTTTGCCGTTTCTGCTGTGGATGGGGAAATGATTAGGGCAGCACCCTGGCCCCAGAGGCAATTTCCTTGACACCCCCATCAGTCACCCTCAATCCGAAGGTCTGCAGCGGGCAGGAATCTCTCAGCTAAATGAACTCTCTCCTCTGGCAGTTGTGAGGGTCAGTGTGAGGCTTCAGTCTCTCATTAAGTGGGGAGCGTGGGACTGTCAGGAGTCATTCGGGTACTACAGCGGAAAACATTCTGTACACATGTGGTGAGGACTGGAATTCCTGAGACCGAGGGAGGAGGATTGCTCCTGAGAACTAACACTAACTCTCTCTCTCTCTCTCTCTCTCTCTCTC